>NW_022900918.1:30913095-30950974 GCF_012274545.1 Fukomys damarensis
ATATTTTATTCGACCAAGGAGATGAGATAGCATTTACCTTCCTGTGTGGATGTGGAGGGTAATTTTCTAGTTAAGTATCAGGTAAAAAGCAAAGGAAAAAAATTACACAGTCTGACTGTGCAAGACATTGTATGAAAAGGAGACAGTAAAGAAAGTGGCACGGCCACTCATTCCAGCTCACGGAGACACAGACTCTCCCTTAACTGATTCCAGAAAGAAGGGCTGCGTGGCCCATGTCCCCTTGCACGTAGATTCCGTGGAGAAGCACATCACGGAGGGCCAAGTAAAGCAGACAGAAATCTTTACCGACTGTGTTATAGAAATAGTTTCACAAATTGCTTTCAGGTCCAAGCAATGGAAGGACAAGAAGAGGGATAATAAGCAACGTAGCAACGTAAAGAAGACTAGTGATGAGACATGGCCCTAGACTTCTGAATGTGGTATTGCTTAACCACTCTCTGTGGAAAAATTAGCAGGTTCTCCTCATCCTTCCCCTTCCTTTGGCTGTAATGTCAAACCCTTGTGAGGATCTTTTTGATGTACTTTAGGCATATCATTTGTTAGGAGTTATCCATCCTTCTGAGAGACTGACTAACAAACGGACAGCGGCCAGACCACATATAAAGCAAACACCGACCCACAGCCTACAGCAGCCAGCCCAGGAAACCACTCCATTCTCTGTGCCGACCAGGCCTGAAGCCAGCTTGCTCTCTGTAATCAATTTTGTGAAAGCCAGGTCACTTTTTGTAGCAGCAATGCAGGAAGTGAAACAGAAACTCCTGAAACAATCGCTCTCAAGTGGCTAGGTCGAGGTTAATAATTGACAGCTGCACTGATTTTTGTCCATACTGCAACTTAAGGAACAACTGTGGAAAGCCAGCTATATCACTACCGAATCACATAGGCTGTCCTACTTCTAGGAAGCCACTTCCCTTTCCCCAGGCCAGGGACTTCCAACTAGCATGGACCCTTTACTCCGCTGTATACCTCTCCCCTCCTTTGCATACCTTTGAGTCTCTACCAAACGCTAGTGATGGTAGCTGAATTCCATGTCATACCAAATCTGAATCAGTAGTCCCTCACTTTTTGCCTTGTTTATTTCCATACTTTTCTATTCTCCATTCTAGTGCTTTGGGGAGGCTTTTTCCCCCATTTCCTTCCGTATCAGGGTCACATGATTAATATTTTAGGCCCATTACAATAAGTTTCTTCATTTCCAAAACCAACCTAGCTTTTCCTAAGTACTTGGGGCATTAGTTCTCTGTGGTGATACAAGTTACCCCAATTACCACTGCTTCATACAACACCCACTTATTATCTTACAGATTCCATGGGCTAGGAAATTTGACACAGCTGAACTGCATGTGTCTCTCTCTCTCTCTCTCTCTCTCTCTCTCTCTCTCTCTCTCTCCCTCTGTCCAATAGCTTTCAAGGCTTTGACCCACATCCTTCCAGGGGCTACATTCAACTCAAGGCTCAGCTGGGACAGGATCTGCTGCCAAGCCCAGATGGTGGTTGTCAGGAAGCTCTGGTTTGTCACATGTTATTGGACTCCTCCTGGGCTGTTGGTTGGAGGCCACTCTGGTTACTTACTATGTGACCCTCCCCAAAGTATTCTCTTAGCCTGGCAGCCACCTTCCCAGGTGAGCATTAGCATGAGAAAGTGTCAGCCAGATGTAACCTGAGCTCAAAGGTGATGTCCCAGCCCTTTGGTCACATTCTGATCCTTAGAAAGAGGCTATTAAAGCCAACTAACAGCCAAGAGGATTGTGCAGGAGCATGAAGGCCAATAGGTGGGTGTCACTGGGAGCCCTTCTAGAAAACCACTGTCCACCAGAGGGTATCCTGCTTGCTCTTCTTATCTGTGCTTCCTTCTGTGCAAACCTCCCCCTTATTCCCAAGCTGATTCTTTCCTCTTTTTCCTACCAAATACTCCAGCAAAATCTTCCTCTTTTCCCCTTTTGAGTAAACATCAAAAGGTTCCATTTATTTTCAAATTATTTTAGATCTATTTTTCACCTTCCCCTTACTAAAACCCTGAGGTGAGATAGAGTAGCCATTGCTGCTGATGGAGCCCAGGAAGATTATTTTGCTTGAAGGCTCTAGCGACAGAACCAGGGGGCAGCTCAGCACCACCAACCCCTGCCCTGCCATCAACAAACACTTTGAGTTACTGCCCCGAATCCTGCTTTAGGCCCCCCGGAAGAAAGATAATCTGAATCATTAGCTATGAAAGCGCCCCAAAAAGCTGATGGCTACTGGGAGTTGCCAAAATGAAGGATGCTTCCCCTTTCTGGGCTAGATGGCACTGATTCTTTTAATTGCAGGAAGATGAAAGTTTACCTTTCCAGATACGACATAGGTCCCTAGCCTGGGTAACAGTCGTGGATATTCTGAACTGACCTGGACTCCAAAGCTGGTGCAAGTAAATGATAGCAATGGGCACAGAGGGAATCTGCCTCCAGCCAACAGTCACCAATTAGCCACTGTGAGTGACCACAGGGAATTCTTCCGCCAGCTGAGAGGACATCGTGATCCTCTGTAATAACCTTTCCTGGGGCAAAGATTGCTGCCCACATGAAATGCTTTAGTGACTTCCCAAAGCTTTAACCCAACAAGGCTCGGGGCAGATTTCCATTAGCTGTTTCTTCCCATTTATTTGGGAAACATGGGATTAATCTCTGTGTGCAAATGAGGGAGACAAACTTCCCAAACAAAGGAGCTTCAAAGAAAGAATTTGTATTTATTATGAAGGAAAAAGAAGACAGACTTTGGCCTACATCAATAAAAAATTTATATTAATAACCTCTGATCCTAAATATGATCCTGCCTAAGGCAGAAAAAAATGCCACATGGCTTTGAAAGGGAGCCTTGAGGCCCATTTAGGGATTCTTATGAGGATCCCTATACGATGCTTTAAAATACAAAGGCAATTTATACATGTGTTTATCACGCTTGTTGAGGAAAGACAAACTTCATAGCTAATACACTGTCCTCCTAGCGTGTGACCACTGCAAGAAGATGGGGAAACTTCTCACATCCCACAGTAGGCTTCTCTACCCACCTGTAAATGCATAGTCATTCCTGCCAGATGATTTCAATTAGAGCCATTTCCTAATTCTCCTGGCGCTCACATATGCAGGTGTGAAGACCATATATCATATAAATCATTATCCTTGGCAAGATCTAGAAGTCTTATTGTAAAAGTAGTACACAATATCGAAAAACACTAACAGGCCCCACAGCCTCATAGCTATTTCTTACTTCCCAAGTGACAGGCTTAAATTATTCACATTTTTAAGAAAAAGTATTTCTCATCCAAAGACCACGGACATTTTAAGTTCACAGTGTAAAAGCCAAACTCAACTGGGATGATTTAGATATAAAAAGTCCCCAGAAAGTCTCATGTGTTCAGAAGGAGGGGTTTTAGAAGGTTGTTGAATCACGGGAGTGCTACACTCATGAGGGGATTAGTCTATTGATGAGTTCATAGCTCAACGTGCTATGAAAAGGTGGGGCCCAGTTGAGAAAGTGTATCATTGGGAGAATCGCCCCCGCCCCCGTTTGCCCTGCTTCCCGTTGCCATAACCTGAGCAACTTTGCTTTACCACGTCCTTCTGCCATGACGTTCCTGCCTTGGAACCAGCTGATGATGGACTGAACCTTCAAGACCATGAGCCACAATAAACTTCTCCTCCTCTAAACTGAATCAGGTAAAGCTGACTAATACACTCATTCTCTCCCCTACCATGAATCTATGTATTTCTTACCATCATACACAGATCACACCCAACACATTAGTCACCAAATTCTATAGTTTGTTCTTCCCAAACTTCTTTTACTACAATTCTTTCCTTGCAACTCACAGACACAGGCTTGGATAGTTTTCCTTATCTCTCTCCTTACCTGTTATAATGGTCTCCTGCCTGCCCTCCATCCTCTGTTCTGTGACCAGAGGGAGTTCACAAACCACAGGTCAGGCAAGACTATTACAATGGTTTCTAGAACGAGACCCAGGATCCTCAACTTCTCTCTTTCTCTCATGTCCATATCCAATGCTTTTAACAAATCCCAAAGGCAATCAAGAATTTCACCATTTTGCACCATCTCCAGTGGATCAAGCCATGACTGTCACATGCCCGGATCATTGCTGTTATCCCCTCTCTGTTTCACACCTTCTGCCTTCAGGCCCTACGTGCAGTCTTCATCACAGCAGATCCTGTCACTCCTCTACTGAAAACCCTCCAGTGGTTTCCCTCTCATTCAGAACAAAAATCTCTAATATAGTCCTCTACTTACTGCTATGCTACGAGCCTCATCTCCTCACACTCTTCACACCATCCTACCTCACTCCAGCTACGCCCTCCCTCTGTGTTCCTCAGATACTTAAGTACTTTTGAGGATCAGGTTAAAATCTGGCTGAGTCAGGAGCACCGCACCCATCTCTCCTGAAAAAACTCCAAGGCCTATTAGAGCTGGAATAATCCACCCCCTCTGATGTGTAGAGATCTGACTTTAGACAGATAAATTGTTCCTCTCAAAAACCTCTAAAGTCCTGACTGCATTCGCCTCAGCCCCTAAAGCATACAATTCTAAAACTAACGTGTGGCCAATAATGATGTGCCAAATAGCCTGACTCCACCCTGCTTCCGCTCCTGCCTTACTCTATCCAATAGCAATCCAAGAGCCCCACCCTGGCTCCACCCTCGCCTTACCCTATATAAACCTGTGCATTTGCTGAATAAAGCGGAAGCGTGTCAGAAACTTCCGTGGAGTCTGCGTGGTGTTTCTGCCACCTTGCCCTCCCAGTCCTGGCCCCTGAACTCTTTTCGGCTCACAGATGGAAACAGCAATTGGCGCCCAAACAGGGGACTCACGTATACTGAGTGGTAAGGATCCCTATTATGGGTAACATCATGAGTCAAGAACGGCAGGTACAGGCCTCCTTAGTAAAGGGTCCTCATGTTGTAAAGGCATCCGAGGCGTTTCCAGCCCAAACTGAGGTGTGTGTAGGGCTCCCTGAGCACTCTAAAGATGGGGGACAAAAGCTTCTCAAAAAAGATGGCGTGGGCAGGCTGTTTCTTCTGCTTTCTTCTTCCGCAAAGGCATCACCCCACCCGCTGGTCTCTCACTTCCTGTCAAACCCCGTCCTCACCTTTTCCGGTCCAAGATGGTGGCCTCCACCCTGTGCACCGCTGTCTTACTTGTCGGATGAGGAGAAACAATCCTTTGATCGGGCTTTAGCGTGGCTTCGGGGTCCTGGACCTCTGGGCCGCCCAGCCTCCTCCGAAGCCCGGTCCAGCGCAGCTGAGTGCTCCGGAAAAGTTTCAGAGCAAAAGTCCTGCAGCTTCGGGGTGCCAGGGCGCCGGGGCCTGCTGCCCAGAGCCGGGAGGGGAGCCTGGTCAGCAACAGAGTGCGGCAGCTACACGGTGTCCTTTTGCCTTCCCTGGCCTCCGCCGTCCCTGCCTCCTACTGCGGCCCCACTCCCTGGGGCGCGTCAGGGCCCAGCAGGCCGAGAGGGCTGCAAGTGCTGGGTGAAGGCCAGCGAGATGGGGGCTCCGCGGCCCCCAGTATGCGGCCACAGGGGCTGGCTGCTCCCCGGCCTGTGGCTGCTGGCACTGAGCAGTCCCAGGGGGCTGCTGTGTGCCCAGGAACAGCCTTCTTGCCCCAGAGCCTTCGGTCTCTACTTCGTCCTGGACAAATCTCCAAATACCTAACCTTCTTTGTTTAATCATACAGAAACTTGGAGTTTATATTTTGCTAGAACACCCCCGGCCATTTGGGTCCCTGCTGATCTCCATATGGAATGACAAAATTCAGATCCTCTCTTTAACCTTATGCTTCATCCCTGCAGTAAGAAAGATTTTGAAATTTTCGCCCTTATTGCTGTCATCGTTTCCACGGTGGCAGCTATTTCCCCACAACAATGGCAACAGTCACCTCACAAAATCAAGTGGCAACAGCAGCAACGGTCAACCAGCTAACAAAAAACATCACCCAAGATTTCAAAAAGACTGCCCTGCTAGTTCAAGAATGTCCGCACAGCCTTACTCAATTTACAAATCCAATTAAACTTGGTTTGGGAGCAATTAATACCCAGGTGTTAGATGTTATAACTTTAATGTGTGGGATACCATCTGGTCAAAAATCCAGGCTGGATGGAATAATTTGAGTAGTTGGATACGTGGATTGATACTGGGATCCCCATATATATTAACCTTGTTTGGCCTCTTGTTATTGTTCTTTATTTTAAAGATCAGGAGTGATAGTAACAAAATCATAAAAATGCGGTACTTTTGGCTGAGGCTCTGCAGTCAAAGACAAAAGGGGGAACTGAGGATCAGGTTAATGTCTGGCTGAGTCAGGAGCACCGCACCCATCTCTTGTGAGAAAACTCCGAGGCCTATTAGGGCTGGAATAATCCGCCCCCTGAGGTGTGTAGTCAGTGTACCTGACTTTAGACAGATAAACAGTTCCTCTCCAAATCCTCTGAAGTCCTGACTCCATGCGCCTCAGCCCCCAAAGCATACAATCCTAAAACTACCATGTGGCCAATCACGATGTGCCAAATATCCTGACTCCACCCTGGTTCTTCTCCTGCCTTACCCTATCCAATAGCAATCCAATAGCACCACACTGGCTCCATTCCCCGCCTTGCCCTATATAAGCCTGTGCATTTGCTGAATAAGGCGGAAGTATTCCAGAAATCTCCCAGGAGTCTGTGTGGTGATTCCACCACCTTGCCCTCCCAGCCTTGGCCCCTGAACCCTGTTCTCCGAGCAGGCTCATGGATGAAACAACATACATTCCTTGCTGAAGGCTTTTACTTTTACATATCCTTCTGTCTAGAACATTCTGGGACATTCTTCCCTCACATGGCTATGTCCTTACTTCTTCCAGGACACGAAATGTGAATTCTTCAGCAAGGCTTTGCTCAGCACAACCATTACCACTGGGCATTCTCTAGTCTTCCTCTTACCTTTATTCCTTGTGATCTTCCTTCCATAGTTCTGGTCACAAACTGAATTTGAAGAGAACTGAATCAAATTCAATCGTTAGATTCAGTGTTGACCTCCTGGGGAAATTTTATTCAGTTCTCATCCATTTTGGTTTGTGACCAGAACTGTGGAAGGAATTAAGTTTGTGAACTGAAATACCACTACATATAATATGTACTATAATAGATCAGACATATACTATATGTGTTATATATCTTATATATTTACAGAGTGGCAAAAAAATGTACACACATGTCAGAAAAAAAAATTTGTATAAATATTCTAAATAGTAAATTTATTGGGAGATGAGATTAATAAAGATTACCTTTGGCCTCCACAATTATAAGAGGTACTCAAAGTGGTGGCCATTAGTGTCTTCACATTTGTTAGTACAACAGATTGCTGCTTGGGTGACTGGTCACTGAGATTGCTGCACATGTATTTTCAATTTCTGAGAGACAGCAGGGTAGTGGGTTTTCTGCAATATACAACATCCTCTAGTGTTCTCTATATGACAGTAACACCCTCTGCTGAAAAATTTCCACTCTTTTTCTAAAGTGCGTGCTTATTTTTTTGGAGGACATTGTATGTATAGTTGATTTTCTTTTCCCCAAAACAAACTCCTAAGGAAAAGCATTTTAAAAATTTAGTTCACAACTGATAAATCTCAGGATGTAAAACATTGCTTATCTGCAAGAAATACTTACTGCCTATGTATTGAGTGAATGTGTGAGATGTACAAGGACATTTAACTCCCCCTAAGCAGATGAGCTCTTACCATTCTTCACCACAGATTTATGTTCCTGTCATAGCGTAGCATTTGCTTTTCCTCCAAAGAATCATGATTAACATGCATGGGTACAGATGCACATATATTCATTTGTTCGTGCTTTTCTGTTTCCCTGCACTGTGCCCCAATGGAGAACTCCTGCTTACCCTTCAAAGCCTAGTTTATAGATCATCATCTTATGATTAATGCTTCCCTTTTCCTCTCAGTCAGATTTACTTGCTTTCATACCTCTTCTCATCAGACTGCTTGGTGCCAATCTCTAGATGCTATCTAGTGTTTCACTGTCTGTCTCCCTTGGCCGTCTTTGTGAGTACTGAGACACCTGGCCAAAGAGCTAAAGCCGATGGTGGAGTGGGTATGGAATAAACAACTGCTGATTTCTCCACGGCACTGAATAAGGGGAACAAATGGACATTTGAGATTGTTGCTTGCGTTCTGAGTATGCCCGACAGAAGGTAATTCAGTGCCAGGCAAAAATTTCAAATAATAGCAATAAGTTCTAAAAGTACATACACAATGATTAATCAGTCCAGTGCCTGGTTATAAAATCTTACCTGGAAAGTTTTAAAAATTAAAGGCCCATTCCAGACCTATCAAATCAGAATCTCTCAGGGAAAATGTGGAAAAGCTGTGAACAAATGCCACAGGAGAATCTCATGACCAAGCAAGTTAGGAGAAACTGAAAAAGCTCACTGCCAACTATGTAGAAGCTTGAAGCACATCTGAATTGGCTTGTTTTCTGTCTCTCAAATATTTACATTAAATATTCTGATGACTAAGGGTGAAATTTTTACAGTCATGACCCCTTCCTTAAAAATTCTAGACCACTGCCCTGAATTTTAGGAGTGGGGGTCCAGAAAGAGACACAGAGCTTCCCTAACATTTTCCACTCATTCAGAAGTTAACTTCTGAGACTTGCCTACTGTTGGCCTCAGCTCACCCATCTGTAAAATGAGTATGATGCGAACTCCTCACAAGGGTTTAATTATATTTTGGAATTCACTGCCTCTGTCAAAGAGTAAAGACATGCAAGTTCTAATTAAGAGCCACGAGTTAGCAATTCTGAGTTAACGTGCTGTTAATGTCATGTCTGCATTCAAATTCACAGATTAAAGGATCCCTTGGATTTCGCTTTAAAAAGCTCCTCTGCCCCATTGTTTCCCACTGTGTCCCCGGCCCTGCTGGAGCCCCTCTCAGGCCAAGGTTTCTTAGCCTGTTGTTTCTAGAATTTCCCAAGGGTGGCACAATACCAGCCCTTTGCCAAGAGGGGCTCCAATCTGCCCCCTGACTCATCAGGAAGCTGTTCTTGGTTACCACATCCGTAAAACAAAGCAATACTTATACTCCAAAGGGCTGCAGTGAGGATAAGAGCATAAGAACTGAATAAAAGGTGGTTATTTTTAAAGAGAAAAAGAATTTCAAGAGTCCAAAGACTACAAGAAAAAAATATTTTTAAAATGTTTTTGCCAAGCAAAGAACCCTACGTACTAGTGATGAGGTTTGCAATGACAGAGCTGGGGATAGAAAAATCGAGTAGGTCTCAGAAAGCTGAAGGACCCTGAAGTGTCTCTTCTTTTATCAAGAAATCGGAGCTCCTGTGGGGTTGATGAGGTGGCTCCTTGTCTAAGTGAGCTGTGATGGCTGGGAATGCCACACTCTGGCATCCAGCTTACGTTTGCTGCCTGGGTCCTGAGCATGTGCTGGGATTTTTCTCCTTGTGACTTGATGGGTTTATCAATACTGCAGTACTAGTCACTAATATTATCAAATTAACACATCGTCTCCCTTGTATTTTTTCACCTTTCTTCTAGGCATCCTTTCCTTGCCTATACCATCTCCTTTTAAACTATCTTCCCCTGCCTCCTCCCTTAGGGCTCAATAGAATCCTAACAAAGCTCCATTTTCAGGAGTTGATATTAATGTCTCTAATCTCAGGATCCAAGCCCAGCAAAATACTCAGATTTGTCCAACTGATGTCCTAATGAGGATGGACACTTTTGGATTTCTACAGGTAATGTTGCTCCTCTCAGTAGTCTTTGAAAATGGATAGGCAAGTGGTAGACAGCAGAGTGAAGACAGGAAGGGAAGTGTTTTGAAATAAACCACATTTTCAAAGTCCTCCAACTATTTTTGGGAAGGAGCACATCTCCCTTTTGCTATAAGCATGAGATCAGCAGCAATTCCCAGCTCTTCTCTATTAGAATAGGAGAGGAGGGGTCAGAGACAGAGGAGAGAGAGAGGGACGAAACTGGTTCATAAAAATTCAAACAGTTTTAGAGGTGAGCAAGTGGGGACTGATACTGCAGTCTTGAGTTTGAACTCAAGAGTAATGGCCTGAAGACCCAGGCAGGATTTTTAGGTTGTGGACTTAGAGGTTATCAGAAATGGAAGCCTGTCTTGGCTCTGAAAGCCTCCAACTGATTGGATAAGATCCGTCCACATTAAGGAGGGTAATTTGCTTTCCTCAAATTCTACTGATTCAAATCTTTATCAAATAAAAAACATGCCTGCCTATCAATATCTAGATTTGAATTCGATTAAAAAAAAAAACCTTGTGCATTCTAACCTAGACAAGTTGACATATAATTATCATAGCGGTCAATCCCATTCCTAAACTGCTGCCATTCTACAGGGGAAAAACCAGTTTCTTCCCCTTCTCTCCGGTTTCCACCCTCCAGTTTTCTAATACAAGAGCATGACAGGAAGAGCAAGCACACAGGTAGAAGAAGGCAGGGGTGAGGGATATATGTATACAAAGCTACTGCTATTTCCAAAGGGAATATGTCAGAATATGTGTTTTAAATAGAGGCTCTGCTTTTAAACCTTAGAATTTGGTTGGTTCAATGTCTGTTTCTACCCCCACCTTTAATCCTTTACTTGTAGAACAAATTGTCTGAGAAGAGGTAGAGAAATTGTGGTTACTTCCTCCAGGGAAGATATAATAATAATTCCAAAAATGTGGCAAAGGATAAAAATTGGAATCCACATGAAATGTGTACAGACTTTGGCACTCAGTAAAAAGTACGGCTTGCTGAGAGCATCTTGCCCCGTTCCTTATTAGGTATGGTACCACCCACCCTGGAGAAGAACAATTCTCTTATCTTCTTAGGCCAGCTGGCTCTTGGTGTTCTCCAGGTGATAGATCAAAGAATTCTTTCCAGCTCTCGGCTTCCAACCAGCAACCCAAGGGCCTCCCTACCTCCCACTGCCTTGCTGATTGTGCTTTCTTTCCACAGCCAGTTCCTAAGGTGGGCAGTGCTACAACAGCTGCTGGTGTCAGTGACTCCGAGTGTTCAGCCCCGTTTTGCAGACGGAAATATGAAGAATGGTGGTGAGTTGCTATTCAGTGACAGAGCCAGAAATAGTATCCGCCATAGCTGGTTTCTCTAACTGATTCATTCATCAGGGTAGGCTATGAAACTAGCTCAGTCTGAGCTAATCTAAATTTCAGTTCTCTAATATCCGGGCAATAATCACAATTGTGTCAGTTTCTTTGAGCTTATAGCACTTGTCTACTTTCTAGCTATCTGTAAGTAGACGATGACTACGATGACAATGTCAAAGTCTTACTGAGCTCTGTCCTGTGGTATATACATACTAACTCATTAAATATTCCAAGCTAGCTGTTTTAATCCTGTTTGATAATACAGGAAACTGAGGCCCAAGATCACCCTCTAAGCCAGAGTAAGAGATAATGGATTCAGAATCTTGCTTGAATGACCCCATCTCCCAAGATGCTATCCCCTGAATACCTGTTGGGATCTGTGTTGTACACAAATTATACACATTCATGCCTAACGAAAATTCAGGTTGATCTGTTCCATTTTGAATTTACTAAAATTGAAAATTTCTTTCACGCCAACTTAGAGGTCAAACTTGAGTTTTTGAGCTAGAGTTTGGCATCATTATTAATACAGGTGAAACATGAAGTTACACCTGAGCCTCATTATATACAGAAAATTAGCTGAAGAAGAAGATGGGAAAGCTAAAACTTCCTAGTAATATTTTCCCTGAGAAAATGCCAAAATTGGGAAAAAATACAAATAACTAATCAATGAGTTGGAAGTGACCATGACCAGAAACATTTCTCTAGTTTTCCAAAGTAGTGTCGTATCTAGTAGGTCATGAAGTTGGCCACTGTCTTTTGTCTTTCCTTGTTATTAATCTTTATTAATACTTTTTGTTTATTATAAAACTTCTCCCTGTAATAACTCCAACTTCTTTGGAGATATCCCATAGGAAAATAGATTGCTTTTTTTTTTTCAAAAAAATTGCCTTAGAATTGTGTTTGCTGGAATGTGTATTAAGTGATAGATACTGAGATGTCTTGGTGGGCTCAGAAATTAATTTTCTTTACATTTCATGGCCTTGCATGCTGGTTGCCACTGTTGCTTGCTACTCATATATCACTCTCTCCAATTACAGACACTGCTTGAGAAAACTGGCTGGAGGAAACATAAAAGTAGATCAATCATAATATTTATACCCCCTGGGAAGGAACCCATTCCATTTTCCTGGCCCACAAATACAGTATTAAATTAACTTTCCTTTAATTTATCAAACACAAAGTATTTATTCATTCATGCATTCACCAAATATTTATTGAGTGCTTACCATATATCAGACACATTGAAGTGGCTGGAGATAGGAGTAGCAAATCAAAGTCAAAAATCCCTGTCTTCAAAGAACTTCCCTTCTAGTGGCATGCGCACACCCATAAACACCCAGAGGTTAGTGCAGATGTGAACACATCAGAACCAAATATTAACACCTGAACATCACATTAATTATTCAGCATGTTTTCTTTAAAGTGCATAGTTTTCATATTTTTAGGTAAAAATTCATTAGTGAAATATTGCATATTCATATAGATGTTCACAGATGGTAAGCATACAGCTCAATGAATTTTCAAATAATAGTAGTAAATACATTACTAGCCTCCCATAAAAATCCTTTTTGCCCTCACTTGAAACAAACCCTTTTCCCAGAGACAATATCATCCCCACTGCTATTACCATCAGCCATTTTGCCCGTTTTTAGACTTTATACAAATTTCCTCCTTTTTGCATATCTTCTTATTTCATTCAGCTTGGTTTTGGGGGTTGTTGTTGTCTTGGTTTTTTTTGTTGTTGTTGTTTTTTCCTTTTTTTTGAGATTATGTCCATATTATTTTACTTTATTCAATGTTTTTGCTACAGAATATTTCCTTGCAGGTTTATGTTATAATTTATTGCTATTGGAATTTGGGTTGCTTCCAGTTTTAGACTATTAATACTACTACCAACATGAACATTCTTCCGCATGTATTTTGGGGCATACACCTGTTGAAAAAATTCAAGAAATTAAATTAGTATGGTTTATGATGTATACAAGTTCAGTTTTAGTCTATGTTGCCTAATGGTTTACAAAATACTTTTTTTTCTTTTACCAACCTAGAGGTTGTGTAATAAGTTTATGATTTATTCTGCACACTTCACAACACGTTTTACCTCTTTTTATTTTTAGCTATTTTCATTGGATAAATGAAGAATTTTCCCATGGCTAGCATTTCAATTTCTCTGGCGACTACTGACTGAGCACCTTTTTTTTTTTAGTCATTTGGATATGGCCTGTTGTAAAGTGACTCTTCCAGTCTTTTGTCTGATTTGTATCATATTGTCTGATACTTTCTTGCTGATTGTAGTAATTTTTTCAGTTTCTGGATAGATCTTTATAGTATTGCAACTATTTTTTCTCTACAGTTTCATTTTCCTCTTGATATGCTTTTTGATACCAGAAAGTCTTAATTTTTCAAATAGTCCAAGGTTTCAGTTTTTAATTAGTGCTTTGTATATCCTGCTTATGTTTTTGCCTGACCATAATCCCACAGTTTTCTAATTTTCCTCTAGAAGATTTGTTGTGTAAACTAAAGTGCCTACATTTCCAGTTTACCTAAAATTAATTTCTGTGTCAACATTAGTATGGCTGAAAATTAATTTTTCTCCATGTAGATATTTTGTGTAGATGGTTTTTGAAAGTTAGTAGATAACTAAAAGATATAGTTAAAATATAATTGATACTTTGAAAATACTAAACTTTTTACATAACAGTATATAAATACTGCCTAAACCCTTTTCGTATATAATTTGTTTTATGTACTGTGACCTACATGCTAATATGGTGATTCTCATTTTAAAGATTAAGAAACTAAGATTAGGGAAGTCCAGCAATTTTTCTTAGGTCACACAGCTAGTAAGTGGCAAAGCCAACGTTTGCCCTCAAGCATTCTGGCTGTACAACTAACTTTCCTAACCACATGGTAATGTTGTCTCTCAATAAATCTTACATAGTTGCTGGTCCACTATATAAGTGGGGTTACAATATCTCTATTGTGGAGCCTATTTCACACAGTGCAATTTACTTGACTTTAGAGGAATCAAAAAAAAAATTTTAAATGTGTAGCTGCAGGATACAAGCTTTCTACTCTCTCATTTTCCCTTGATTTTAGTACCTCTGCCTACATTTCAGGCAGACAGAACCTCTCTGGGAACAATTTTTCTTTATTTTCAAAGAGTATGCCGTTATCTTATTCTTCAGTACACTGGGCATGTTAAAAATGAAGCATCGAGGTCCACGGTTCCCATTATGTACCTCTCCCTCTGCACTGCTGTGATTTTACCAAGAGCTTCAAGCACAGTTTCTTTCTCAACTTTCCCTATTTCTGTGGCTTGAAGCCAGCCCTTAAAAATCAATTTCACTTGCCCTTGACTTTAGTGGTTGAGTTTCTGTTTGATTTCTATTTTTTATTCTTTCTTTTATTTAAATTCTGGCCTACATCCAAAACGGAGGAGAAATGAGCCTAGAACCTTGAATACTGATACCCCTAGCAGATAGATACAAGGTTATCACTCGTCACAACCAGCTAGGACCTGTGCAAAATATGCCTAAAGTCACCAAAGGCCAGTGGCATGTATGCCAGCAGTTGTCACCTGCCTCAACTGCAGCACATTCCACAGCCACTGAGCAAAGAGAAATGGCCAAGCAGCAGTATGTGGTTTGGGACTTTTAGAGAGAATATACTGCAAGATGAACTCAAACCTGATGAGGAAAGTGCAATTCACTGTTCCTTCTCAAGCAATTAATTAACTTGCCTCACGTGAGAGCGCTGCGAATGTTTGAGGCAACCACATTGTATTACACAGCTCTAATTAGGCTCCCAATCCAGTGGCCCATATGACTAAATTGTTTATAAATAGAAATTCAGACATAGAAAACAGACGTGCAAAATGTTAAGTCTTGACTGAACGAGTTCTATTTAATTAACAGTTATTTGAGGTGGTGTTGGGGGAATAGCATGAGTTTGGGCACCTGGAGACCTAACTGTACTAACTTTGGTACTAACTCTGACACACAGACTTTAAAATACAGCTGTGCTCCTGGAAAATCTCTATGCTAAATTGTGGGAGATAAGGGAAGTCACTGTAGAGTTACAGAACTATCCATATACTACAGTGGGAGACAGAACCCAGAGCACATTTTCCATTCATAAAACACCAGGCATTTAAAGTTTCTTAAAGTCCAAAGGTTGAAGGTCTTCAGAGGCCCTGCCCCTTCTGTGGTTTATGAGTTTCATCCTTCTTAAACCCTCGGGGGGGGGTCATTTGGACATATCACCAATACTGCCCTGACTTAGACTCTCAGCATTGACATGACCTTCAGAAGGTCATTAACCTCTCTGTCTCACAAGTTTCTCTATGGCAGGTCTTGTTAAACATGATCTCTAGCAGTGGTCGCTCAGATTTGTGTTTCATGGAAGAAGGTAGGAAATAAAATGAAAAAGATACAGTATTGTTAAGTGATACCTAAATTCCCTTTGACTTTAATATTCTGTGTTTCTACATTTGAGTATATACAAGAATATTTTATAATGGGTAGTTCAAGAACATGCTAAACATATTCATATGCTCAGGCCAATAGGTCACCAAGAGAAATGGGTAAGGATGGGAAGAACCATCTACACTGGCAGGGAGGAGTACTTTAATGTAAGCATGATTTAGAATTACTACTACATCATGATTAAAATGACTGGCTTTGTGTTAACTTTCCTATTGCTTTACAACTGTGTATTGACAATGCACCCGCTTACTGTAGGCTCACTCTGCCCTGCTCAAGTGTCTCTAACTTCTTGTCTTTTCTTATGCGCCATCACAAACTGTATTAAATTTGTTTCCACAGTGGCTTTCCTAATGACAGCTAGCCGAGGTGAGAGGAAGCTACATAATGAAATGTTTCCAGTGGTTTGGGCAGTTGAATCCCGGCACCAGCCATCAGCAGATACGATAGCAGAAGCTATCAGCCAAATACTCACATAATGGCTCCTTTCCTAGAAGGTTATTAGAAGAAACTAATGACAAGGTCATTTTAAGGTCTTAGAATCACAGTGTGCTGTAAGCAGTGGCGGCAGCAGTGGCAAGAGACATGAGGATACTCCAAATGTGAGATCTTTGGCCCTTCCTGAGCTCCGCGGACCTCCGTGACTGCCTGCTTGCAGTACACGCTCTAATGATCTAGCTCAGCTTCACTCTCCTAGCTTTCTGTACCCTTTTAGGCCACCAACTGCCACACTCCAAAAAAGGGTTCTTGATTCACTTTCAGAGCAATGAGAAAGGTTCAGAATATTTTCAATAATGAAGGAATTGTGTTGGCGCTGATTGCATTTACTTTCTTTCCTTTTCCCCATTCCTTTTCTTCTGTTCGCCTTCTTAGAAGGATGCTGAGAGGGACTGATAGCTTACAAGCTCCTAGTTAGCCCACTGTCTGGGTGACAGGATCACAGCCAGGTGCAGCGTGGCAGTGGCTCTCCTTGGCTGTCCCTGTCACAGCCTGGTTTCCTCAGTGGCCCAGCAACCAGGGACTGCTGTTTGTCCAGCATTTTTCAACAGCCCCTTCCCCTCTGTCCCAGGGATCCAGCCTCCGATGAAGCAACTCTCAGCTTATAGTGGAAGCAGAATTAGTTTATATTAATTGGTTTCTGAGTGATAAGTGTATTCTTCAAAGGAAAGATATTCTGTGGCAGCAGGACTGCTGTCCCTACAGGTGGTCATCTAGTGAGCTGATTTGACATACACACGAGGAGCGTTCCCTACACAAGTGTATTCTACACAGTACATGCGCACGTGCACACACACACACACACACACGCACGCACACACACACATTGATGGACATATTGCTAAAGGACAAGAACCCTTTACTGAGTTGAAACATTCTATTTCCTGGCAGGGGTGTTTCTGATTGAAGTGCATTGCCTTATATACCAGATACTCTGCCTGGTATTCAGCTTTGACAGTGGCCTAGAGCAGGAGGACAATGGCATTAATAAGCCTGGCTATCCCTGGGAAAGGGAAACTGCCAAGGACACTAGGGAAGCATCTCAGAGGGTTAGGGTTAAGGTGGACCTTGAGGAACAAACCTGATCGATACACTTGAAGGCACGCATCACTACAACAGGAATTAATTCACTGCTTTGGTTGGTGAGCTGGTCATTATCTGAGGTCAGCTGGCAGGGCACAAAATAAAAGCACGAAAGACAGGTGAGATTTGCTGGGAGATGAAACTGCAAGTTCAAGGTGGTAGCATGAGGCCTTCTGGGGCTGTGGGGTGGACAGACAGAGTGAATACACTTGTAGTTGAGAGAAAGCCTTCTCCCCATCCCACCCACGGTCCCTGTGAGGTGGAATGTGGATACAAAGATCTCAAGAGCTACTTCACCTATGGTTTGGAGCTGACCCCTTTAGAAACATGTTTCTTTTACTACAAGGCTGAAATGCTTCCGTAAAGAGTGGGTGGTCCTACAAAGACTTTGGGACTACACATGAACATGTAAACCGCAACTTTCTGTTTTTAAATTTTGTTTGAAGTAAGATTCACGTAAAGACAAATCATTTAAAACAAATACTTCAATGTTACTTAATGTGGTTCGATCATCTCTTTTATCTAGCTCCAAAATATCCCATCCCCCAAAGGGAAAGCCCATAGTCATTAACTGGTTATTCTTTAATCTCCCCTCCTTCAATCCCCCAGCAACTACCAAGCTACATTCTGTCTCTAGATTTGTCTATTTTGAATATTTTGTACAAACAGGGTCTTATTTTATGTGACCCTTGGATTTGGCTTCTCTTGGTTTCTGAAGTTTACTGGCACCCAAGCGAGCACCAGTATTTCCTTCCTTTTTTATGACAGAATAATATTCTATTACATGTAAATACCACAGTTTGTGTACTCATCCACTGATAGGCATTTGGGTTCTCTCAAGCTTTTGTTATTGTGAGTAATACTGTTATGAACACACATGGTCATGTATTTGTTTGAGTACATGATTTCAGTTGGGAGTTATTTGGCTAGTAATAAACTTGGATAGTCACTTGGCAACTCCATGCTTAACCTTTGATGGAGTTAGCTAACTGCTGTCTGCGCCAGAAGCCCCTCCATTTCACATTCTCTTTCTCAATGCTCAGGTGTACTAATATCTACCCATCCTTTATTCTCTGAGTTACTGTAAATTTTTAAATTACAGCCAATGCAGCCTAACAGATGTAAAGTGGTAGCTCACTGGGTTTGATTTGTATTTTTCTAATGAAAATGACTGACATGGTGCCATTTTTCAAGGGCTTATTGAGCGTTTGAATACCTTTTCTGGAGAAGTATCTCAAGTTCTTTGTCCATTTTAATTGAGTTGATTATCTTGGTGAATTTTAAGAGTTTTTTTTATAGTTGGCATACTAGGCCCTTATCAAATATATGGTTTGCAAATAGTCTCCATTCTGTAAGTGGCCTTTTCACTTTACTGATGATGTCCTTTGTTTTGTAAGTTTTATCTTTCAATTTATCTTTTTTACACTCTTTTCTTGGGCTTTTGGTATCATGTCTAAGAATCTACTGCCAGATTCAAGGTCAGGAAGTTATCCCTATGTTTTCATCAAAGAGTTTAATGTGCTTAGCTCTGATGTTTTAGCTCTTGATCCATTTTGAACTAACTTTTATATATGGTGTGAGGTAGGAATTTGTTTCCATGTAAATATATTTAGTCATCCCAGCACCATTTGTTGACAAGACTATTTATTCTCCATTGAATGATCTTGGCACCCTTGATGAGAATCAGTTGGCCACATATATATAAGTTTATTTTTATATTCTTAACAGTTATGCCTCTCTATTTTTATAAAATATTCATGATAAAGTTTCCAGCCACAATAAATTCCATTTTGCTCATATCTTTTGATTACTAAACTTCTATGAGATTGTCAAGACAGGTAACCCCACCTATTCATCCTCTCATTTTCTAAAAGCTTTGTTTCATTTGTTTCTCCTGTGACTACCTAGTAGCTTGACAACTCCTAGGGACTGAAGAAAGAACTTCTGAGTATCTTTTAAAGAGTAAATGTGGCTACTAGGAGGACACAGCCATTCCAGGGCATGACCCCAGGGGAATGGGTGCTTCTCAGTATCTTCCATTTGGTCTCTTGAATTTCCTTAAAAGGTGGCTCTTTATTGACGTTTACATCACTCCACCTCTAAACTCCTTCCAACAGTTGTGTTCTTACCAAACGTCATCTCTGTGGCTGTCCCTCTATGTTTATGCCACCTGTGATATGCTGCGTCTTGCTTCACATTTGTAGTTTGTTGGCCCAAGCTCTCAGGCGGATTATTTACCTGTTGAATTATTTACATTGATTCTTTGGAGGCCACAGCTGCTCAGGGCAGAATTACTATTGGGCCCCAAAGGGCTGGTCTCTGAACTTTTCCAATTGAAAAGGTCAGGCTGTTATGGGAACTGACAATTTTTAATTTTGTAACCTCTGTGGAAAGCTGGATGGGACAGACTTGAACAAATAAATTAATGTGAACTGGGTAGAAAACCCACTGGAAACCACCATGGGAGGAAAGAAGAGGTAATTTAATTCCAATAAACAAAGAGAGGTGCTGGGTGCTCTTAGCACAGTGTCAAGCTGTGTCACTGTGGGGACAGAGAGAAGTTTGAGTTATTAAAACCTTAAATCTCTGGCAGGACTTGTCTAGTTAAGAGCTTTCAGCTGAGGATCACTTTCTTCTGATCCAAGGAAGATTACTTCTTGATTTATGAAACCTCAGAAATATTGATGTTGGAATGTCAAAGAAACTGTTTTCAGCTGGGTATTCAAACTTTTTTAATGCCTGGACCACAAAGAGGCGTTTGTTGGAATTTTGTTTTTAATGAAGCCATTCCCTCTACTACTATGAAGAGAGAAACATGCCTGTGCTGTGTCATAAGACAATGGGACAGCACTTGGTCACTGCAGTTCTTAAATCCTTCCTGGGAACAAGGGGAAAGGAATCCAAAGTATGCTGCCTAGAGAGCAACAGGACAGGGCTCTTTCCCCAATCAGACATTCCTGTGGAACTTGAGAGGAAGTTTGATTCCGTCACACTCCCCAGGTGTAGGCCGTGGAGACATATAAGGGATATTACCGAGAAGAGTATAAGGAAAATAACAAACACCCATTTCTAATGCAGACAGATTCAAGTTAAGAAGTATAGAGTTGGGTAAGGTCATACAGTACTTCTTTCCTTCACTTTTATTTCACTATTTTCTAAAATAAGGCTTTTCCACTGCACGCTTCTGCTCCACTAATGCTGTCCTCTCAAAGGACCTACTGGCTTACTGGTTTAGTCTTCTCTTGGATCATCCTGAACTTCTCAACATTCCACCTGCCCCTTCCTGGAATACTGCTCTTCTTCTAGTTTGAAAACACCAGTCTCTCTGGCTTCTCCTCTTCTTCAGTTGCTTTTTTTCAGTCCTTTCATGGTTTCTTATTTTTTGTCTCTGTGGGTATATGAAGTGTGATTTGAAAATGTGGTGAATATTAAAGTTTTTAAAATAAGTTTATTAAGGTAAAAGGCATGTTGCCATTATCCCCTCTCCACGTCCTCCCCTCCCCTTCTAACACAATTGTTTCCTCAACCTTGCCACTTTCTGAAGCACTTCGGAAAGTACTCTTTTGTGAGTATCTTTAGTTGTAGCATCATGGCTGCCTGGATGTCCTGAATTGATTCATAATATGCACTTGTGTGTTCGTCTTGACTTGGAGGAAGGGCCAGAACTTGCAGTGTCAGATCCGGTGCATAAGGTCGCTGGGGATCGTAATGTTTTCACGAGCTTGCCTTCCCATCGAATGGCACTGGGTAGCAGCGCTCACTGTACTTTTTTATCACATATTGTAAAGACATGCATGAAAGAGGACTTCCAGAACTTCTTCAGCAAGTAATAATGATGAGAGTGTCTCCAAGCTGAGTATTTTGAAGGGGATTCACGGTAACATGTCTTTGTAATTTTTTATTTAAATAACTGTAGTTTTTTATCAGCACTTGTATTTCCCCCAGTGCTCTGAGCATCATCGTACCTGATTACCACTCTGCATATTCTTTCTGTGTGATACCCTCTTTGCCCATGGAATTAGTTGTCCCCTCTGTTCTGGTGCCTCTCAAATTTGTATTTCTTGTCTGCCTCCCAAACACTAGGCAGATGTTCAGTTGCCTTGTGGACATCACCAAAGGAGTTCCCTACAAAATATTTACATTAGAAAAACTGCAATACAACTTTCCAAAATCTATAGAAAGTATTCTTTATTCTCTGTTTCTCTCTTTGGTTAAAAGTGCTCAGTTACATCACCATTTCCTCCCATACCCCACATTTAAATATCCTGGTAACTACACTTCCGAAATACTTTCAGGTAATGCCAATTGTCATTGCTCCATTTACGGCCACAACAGTCAAGTAGTCTTCTCATCCACAGCCTCAGCTCCATGAGGGCAGGAATTACTATCCATTTTGTCCACCACATTTATGTCTAGCACCATAGTACAGCACCTGGCACATTGGCGACAACTAACAAACATTTTCTGAATAAATGAACACATTGTATGCCTATATTCTCTCCCCTTTAATGCATTGTACATAGCCATCAGAATTATCCGACATCGATACGTGAGCTTGTCATTTCTCTAGAACCTATAAATAGCCACTTCCCATATTCTACAGAATGAACCCACTGTGTCTAATTGTAAAACCCAGGACTCCAACAGAGGCCCTAATTTCCTTCTGAGGACTCACATACTCTGTCTCTCTGCAGATCACACTATTTCCATACCTTTACTGTATTATGAGTATTCCAGCCTCTTCAACAGTTCTTCTGATCTCTCTGCCAGTTTCCCTTCTTTTCTTTTTCTTTGAGATAGCATAACCTTTTGGTCACTACAAATTTTTAAAAACCTCAATATTTAGGAATGAACTTACTAAAATAATATTTGGGGGTATAATTAAACATTAGGAAGAGACAAACTTCATTTCAGAAGCCTGCTGTTAAAAAGCACTCTTGCTTCATCCATCCAAAATTCCATCACACTGAGCTCTACCAACTCAAACAAAGGGAAAGGGAAGGGAATAGTAGAGTGCTCACGGTTCACTTGGAAGGTGTCTGAAATGAAGGAGAAATGATGAGGAAGAGGCAGCAGGGGAATAGTGCAGACCAAGACAGCAAGGGACAGGAAGTTAAAGAGAATAGGCTTTAAGGATGGAGGTGCAAAAGAGAGATTTGTACTGAGTCCTCTTGAAGGAGGGAAAGTGCGTGGGGTGGCAGGGAAACCAGAGCCATGGGGGCGGTAAGACCCTAGGTTGCATGTACATTAGACTGGATGTGTATGAGAGACTCCCTCTCGGCCTCCTGAGTTTGTCTTTTCTCTGTACAGTGGCTGTCTACCACTCAGAACAGGGAACAAAGCACTGCAGCATCACTGTGTGCAAGTGGGTGATTGTGCAAGCACACAGTGTGCCCAAGTAATGTGCAAAGGATGGAAAACAAATCCCTTCTCCCTCCCCAGTAAGCCACCTACAAGCATTTGAAAATATTCAATGGAGACAATAAGAACTGAAGAGAGTAGATAAGGGGTCACCAAGCAGCCACCCTGGAAATCCAATTTCACCAACTACTTCTGGAAGCCCTCACCTCCAGGCCTCAAGATATAAAGCCTGGTGACTCAACTACAAGCCTATCAATTTCCTTCTTACACTTCCACCGTTACCTCCCCAGGCACAGTGGATGGTTCTGTCCTCTGGCTCCTGCTCCCTTCCTAGAGATCTGATTTGCTCAACTAGATCCTGGGTTCGTGGAGAGCAAAGCTTTTGGCTTGGCCTGCACATCCTCAGAGCCTCACTCCAGGCCTTGTGCCTCGTGGCCACTCAATAAATATTATTGACTTGGCTTTTACAGATGCTGTCACTGTGGCCCAAAGCAGCTAAATGGCTTTTCCAGCACTCTGCAACTTGCTAGCAGCAGAGGTGGGATCAGATGGCTTTTTTTTTTTCTTCCAGTGGAAATGTGCTCACTATCTTCAGCCTGAAATTTTCTATTATTTGTATAGATTTACTTAGAAAGGAATGATAGAACGAGCATGGTGCTATTTTGCTTCATCACACCATATGCCAAGAAGCAGTTTTCGAATAAGAGATGGTATCATGCAGTGAGTACAAACACAGTCTTCAGAGCCAGGGGAACCAGTCCCCCTCCTTGGATTGTCCTGGGCAGGTCCTGCTCCCCTAGGCCACTTTCTCCCCATGGAAAAGGATGTTTGTGCATATAGCCCACTGCTGCCATGGGGTTGAAACAAGGTGGGGGAGGCCTGTCAATAGCTACTCTTTAAGGATACTCACTTTGTGGTTTTAATGTGACAGTTTACCAAAATAAGAAATTACAACAAATTACAAATTGTAACAACTAAAAATTGTGCCATAGGTCACAGAATCCAGGAAAAAGCCAACACTGGGTTTATATTAACACCCTCCGTAACTCCTTTTCCTGAGAATTTCGGCTACATGGTTTTTTAAAACTTTATTGTGTTAAAAAAATACTTGCCATAAAATTTGTCATTTTAATCATCTTTCAGTGTGCATTCAGTGACATTAAGTGCACTCACATGTGCACAATCATCACTGCCATTTATTTTCATAACAGAGCCTGGGGGAGCTATTTGCTTAACAGGATGTGAATGATGTCCCCTGAGTAGTGTGGCACCAGAGCCCAGAACATGCCACCTTCTCTCTCATTTGCAAGCCTTGGCAGGACATTTTCCTCCTAGAAACCTCTATTTCTAATCCCCAGTTTTTCTGGGGTTCCTACTCACTTCTCACTCTCAGTATAGGTAAACATTTAAAGCTCTCATAGAAACCCCAAAACTTGTTTGGGGCCCTTCTGCCTTGTGTCTGCTGCATGTCTACCCAACTGTGATGATTTATACACTATTTTGTTCCCATTATCCTTTCTGCCCCTTGAGACTGTGAGTTCCTTCAGGATAAGAACTGAGTTTTATTTACCATAGACTCCCCCCACACTGGTGGTAGGTGCTGTGTGGCTATTCATTCTGTGAATATTGAATGAATGAATGAATGAAAGAACTAACTAGCTAATCACTCAATAATGTTCACCTAAGTGCTACTTGGGACTTTTCAGTAACCCACAAGTGAATTCCATCCATCTTTTACTCATGCATCTTTTCAACATAGGTTTAAGCATCTCTGTGAGCTGGGCACTGGTTTCAGATCTTAAGACTACTGAAGAGAATGAGACAAAAATCAAGGAACTTCTAGAGCTTATATTGTACTTGCAGAATGAGAGTGTATGACAGATACAACATAAATGAATAAAGAAGTAAAATATAAAGTATGCCTAACAGATCCACTGGCAATTTAAGATGTGTACTCTATGGGCAGGGGATTTAGCTAAGTGGTGCTGTCACCTGCCTCACAAATGCAATGACCCAAGTTCGATCCCTGGGACCAAATAATAAAAATAAATTAATTAATTAAAATGTAGGCTCTAAAAATTCAATCTCTCAATTAAGATCCAAGGGTACAGGGTATAGGAAGTATATGATTCTCTGGTGGGAAGTTAAGCATGTGGGGAAGATTAATAGAATTAAAGGTCTGGGGTATTGAGAGAGGGCTGGGAAGATCTGTACAGAAGGGGGTAAGGAAGACCAGGGATGTGAAAAGGGCAGAGATCAGAGAAGCAAAGTGCTGAAGCCATCAAGTATTACCAAAGTCTGGCCATGGCTCTTGAACTGGTCAGGGGCAAACAGAGAAGTAGGTCTGTGTAAGTACTGCTGGATGATGACTGATGGGACTCAAAGAAGTCACCAGGAGATAATCCTCTGGCAGATGCTACTCTACCATTGCACCCACACCTTTCTCAGCTTAAGAAGAAAATGAGCATGTTGTATAATTTTTTTTAACTCAAGACTAGTTGTGGGTAGTATAACCTTTTGTCAGATGTGACATGTGTGGTCCTAGAAATATTCTTTAATTTAAACTGAAGTATCTTATGACAGAAAAAGAAAAACACACACTTTGGATATATTTCCAGAACAGACCATGAGCTGTTTAAGAATTGGGTAGTGTTTCCCATCCTTACATCTCCCAACTCCAGCCCAAAGCCTGGATAGAGGACAATGTAAGCCTAGAAAAAGAAAAAAAACAGTAGGACTTTACTTGGAAATACCTTGCCTCTGCAGCTTTCCTTTTTTCTTAAGAGCTTTTTTTATTTATTATAACATTATTTCATTATTTTCTTTACATATAGAATGCTTATAAAATAGACAAAAACAATAATTACTCATAGTTCACTTTTTTTTTCTCTTCCTTCCTAATGCAAGTTTTCAAGTCTCTAAATAATTATTGTTCCCTCCCACCCCCTGTATTTCTAGACTATTTTAGAAATCTGTATGTATTATGGCTATCTACAGAAATAGAGGAATTGACTTACACAATTATGGTGGCTGATAAAATCCATACTCTGCCATCCGCAAGATGGTGACCTGGGAATATAAGTGGTATGATACAGTCTGAATCAGCCTGAGAATCAGGGAAACCAACAGTGTGAATCTCAGTGCAAGGCCAGGCTTAAAACCAATATTCTAGCTCATGTCACAAAGTGGAGAAGGCCCACCATCTTTAGGAAGGGCATTGTATTTTAGTGAGTTAATTCACTGATCCAATGTTAATCTCACCAAGAATCATTCTCATGGGCAATCCAAAGGATAATATTTAACCTGGGCACACATGGCCCAATCAAGTTAACATAAAATTAACCATCATTAAATCCAGAAGACCAGGAGACAAAGCTTGGCCCACTCTTTATAATATTTAGGTCAGCCCTTTCCATGATTCTGTCTACCCTCAATATGTTGGCTGCTTCCAAGTCAGCAGTGGGAGCCTATACTGGGCTCTTCTTTACCTGGCCACTCTGAACTCCTTTTCCTGAGGAATTGGAGCTCCTGAGCTCTCTCGTAGCCATAGTGCCCCTGATGTACCTAAAACTCCGAGAGGTCTCACTCAGTGGAAAGCAACCTTGGTCATATTTCTTACTGAGGCCATAATGTATTAGAGGCAGATCTCAGGAAGCAGTGGTGTGGACCAGAGCAGAATGGCTTCAGGCAGGTCCAGCCAGGGCTCTGCCCTGACCCAGCACTTGGGCACATAGGCCCAAGTCAAGGGCCCACCTAGAACAGAGCTGCACAGATACACAAGCTACAGCCAGAGGTTCGTCCCAATACCATCAGTACGCGCATGGAGACCCTAGCCAGAAGCCTGCTCAGACACCAGGGACTGGGGTGCAAAAGCCCTCCCAGAGAACAGCTACATAGAGGGGCAAGCCTTAACCAGAGGCATGCCTAGATACCATCCCAAGTGTGTAAAGGACCCAGCCAAAAGCCTGCCCAGGAAACAGGTCAGCTCAGGAATCCAGAAGGCCACCATTCTGAACCCAGGAATTGGTGAACAGCAGGGAAAAGGCCACTCAGTAGCTTGCTGAGAATTGAAGACCACTGGGTGAGCAAAAAGTTATCTCTATTAAACTGTCTCACATCTGTTGAAATGAGAAGACACATAAATAAGTCTCAAAATCAGACTTCCAGATCACCTAAGGCAACTGCAAAGGGCAACGAGATGGAACAATCTGATACTCAACTACCTGGACTCCCTGAACTGGCAACAAAAGAGGATCTGGAAAAAAATGAAATCAGAAATAATTCCTCAGATAACAACAGAGATTGTGCCCATAGTTCAAGATATGATTAATAAATCCAGAGCAGACACCAATAAAAAAAATATAGGAGCTGAGGAACAAGATGGAATTTCAACATAGGAAACAAATGGAATACATAACACAGATGCAAACAGATTTCCAGAAAATTAAAAACTCCACTGAAGGTTTACACAGCAGGATGGGTCAAAGTAAGGACAGAATTTCAGATATAGAAGATAGGATTGCAATTAGTGACCAGGAAAAGAAAAATTTCTTAAAAATAGTAAGGGACCACGAGAAATCAGTCCAGTAGCTGCTAGATGATGCAAAGAAGAATAACAAAACCAATCAGAGTCAATGAAGAAGCAGGAGAGAGTGCAGACAACATAAAGAAACTGTTCACAGAAGTAAAGGCAGAAAACTGCAAGTAGGGGAAAAGAACTTGACATAAAGATAAATGAAGCATATCAAGCCCCAAATAGCCATGATCAATATGGTTCTTAGTGGATTTCTTATCACCTCACTGAGGATTCTATCTTCCTTGACCTGAGCTGCATGACCAAAGGATGGATCTCCAGAGTCCATATGCTGGCTCTCAGGGCCTGAGCTCTACTCTTTGTTTCCTATGAGAACATTTATCCAAATGATTTTTAATTTGCCCAGTTCCCATGGTCTTAGTATTTGTGATCTGCCTTCATATTCTTATGCTAAAACTTAGTCACCAATGTGATGGAATTAAAAGGTAAGAATGATTGGATCATGGCAAAGTCCCTCCTGAATAGATTAGTGCTTTTAGAAAACCTGCCCTACAGAACCTTGAACCTATAAGACTAGGAAAGTCCCTGACAGTTCCTCATAAGAAAACTGGACTTTATTCTGTAGCGCACAAAAAACTGATGACTCATATATTTATAGCTTTAGTGCTCACCATATTTCTAAAATTATTTTTAATTAGTACATGTATTGGTCAGCTTAGGCCAAGTGACATAAAATAACAAATGGCCCACAATCCTAGTGGCATTCAACAGTATGTGCTCCCCTTCTTGCTTGGCCTCCATTCATGTCTGATATAGATGGACCCTAGCTGTTCTTCATGCTCTGTTCATTCTGAAATAAAGGCTCTAAAAACAAAAAAAAAAAAAAAGAAAAGAAAACCTGCCCTAAAGAGCTGCTTTCCCTACCTATCACATGAGGTCATAGTCAGAAAGTGCCATCTGTTAACAAGACAAGATTTCACCAGACAGTGAATCTGCTGGCACCTTGAACATAGACTTCCCAGATTCCACAGCTGTTAGAAATTAGTTGCTTAGAAGAGACCCAGTTTGTGATGTTTTGCTTTAGGAGCCTGAGTGGACAGACACCACTCTATGCCACAGTTCTCTACCCCTGCTGTGCACTAACAAATCCAGATCCCAACAGTGGGTACACCACAGTATAGAGCTCAGAGCCTGCTGCAAAGCAATTGATAAGAAGGCATTGTTCAAAGATTCTTGTCAAAATGTTAATATTGTTAAATTCTTTCTGGGGTTTTTTTTTTTTTTGCACATTTATTACAAAGTTGATACTGTGTTGGTGTATGAGCTTAATCTTCAGCTCTTTAAAAAAAGATCTCAGGTACAGAGCATTACATGCACGATGCCGTTCAGGGGTAGACTACTTCATTATTGACCATCTGTCTTTCAACTCTCTGCGACAAATGTAAATCCTTATATGTTGCACCCAATTACTAATAAAAGTTTTAAAAAATAAAAAATAAGGTTATTTTCTATTATAATTATAAATATATAAATCAAATAGAAACAATTACAAATACTCATCCCTAATGATTTTGATATATGCAAATATATTTTATTGCATATATATAATTTCTAACATATATATTATAAATTGTGTTGTATCATTTTATATATGAGTTCATTAAAAAGCATTTGTCTTAAAATATTCTAGCCTGAATACTATTTTTCACTAAATACTATGATTTTCACATTTCTTAATGTGTGTGATCTAGTTTTTGTCATTTGGTAGTATACATTTGCCATATTTTGCTTAGTTTTTTTCCTCCAATGTTAAACATTGTCTACACGATCCTTTCCTTTGGACCGTGTCTTGGGACAATAATGTTTGATGTAAAAAAGATATGAAACATTTTAAGTCACTTTGTACGTGCTGTCAAATTTCTTCCCTAAAAGATCATACCATTTATAGTTCCACTAATAGTACATAAAAATATTTACTTTACCATGTAAGCATGTATATTTTCCAAAGTATCACTAACTGGAGATATGCAGAGCTCTAGCTCATTTTTGTTTAAATTGTTCACTAATGATGCCTGAACCTATTTAATATAAATTAGGTTAGATTAGAATAGATTGGAGATTTGCATTTTTCTTTAAATATTATCCCTTAGTCCTCTTTGCTCAGCTTCATTAGGCCACTTGTATTATAGTGTTGATTTTTAAGAGCTCTTTATATAAAAGCACTTATGTTGTACTTCTGTCCATATCTATAGCATATGATGATTGTTATGGTTTATAGCTAGAGATCCCCCTTCCCCAAAGTCTCATGTGCTTATAAGTGGGGCTTTTGAGAGATGATTGGATCGTGGACATGTGATGTTCATCAGTGGATTAGCCTTGTGCTGAGCTTATAACTACATGTGATATTGGAAGGTGGAATATGATTGTAAGAAGTGGGTCAGTGGGGATGTGGCCTGAAGGGGTATATATTCCTCCCTTGATCTCTCTCTGCTTTTCTTTAGCCACATCATGAGCTGCCCCCATCCACCATGTTACCCTGCCTTGGAACCAGCAGACTATGGCCTGAAACCTCTTCAAACTGTGAGCCAAAATAAACCTTTCCTCCTTAGAGTTGTCAGTGTCAGGGATTTTCTCTTTAAGACAGTGATGATTCTAATACTTAAAAAATGACAGGCGTTTGGAACTTGTCTTCTTTGGATATCTAAGAACAAGGGATTGCAAAAACACTACTAAATATTAGGAAAAGTAGGAAAAAAACCAAACAAACTGTGCTTTCCAGTGGCAAAATGACTTCAGGTTAGCTGAGAACCAGGAAGTCAACAAGCAGGGAGGTATAAGAAAATCCCCTGTGCGCTGCATCTCAGCCTGGTTCTTTACATCTCCCACGATAAGTCCATTTTATGTAATTTCTAAATCGTATCTGTTGTGCCATAAACCAATTTGTAATTCTCCAGTAGTTAATAATACAGCACCTTGTTCTGTGCTGTGTCAAATTTTGCTGAAAGCCAATGCCTTAACCTCTAGAGAACTAAACACTAGTGCCGGTGTTCCTGTTTGCACTTAAGGCTGGACATGTGTACAACTAATCATGGGACAATGTAACCATCGTCCTGCAAGGGACACAGAAGTGCCACTTGTCTCCACTGTACTGCAGAGATCTCTTCTCCTTTCTCCCAAGAGGAGGGGTGCACACAGTCATTGGACTGTAACTGCTTGTTAAATGGCCTCAAAATACAGCACCACAATAAATAGTGCTTCACATTTGATTTTTTTTTTTTATCAAATTCTCAGCTAGGCAAATGTCTGTCCAGTCCAGAGCCATTCTTTGATAAATTCCAAGTGCAGCGCCATACAGATGCTCCTCTGTTTATGATGGGATTGTATCCCTATCAATCAAACATAAGTTTAAATGATTATGTCAGAGATGAATTTAATATACCTAACTTACTGAACACAGCTTAACTAACCTAGCCTGCCTTAAACATCAGAACACTTCCCTTAGCCTACGGTTGGGCAAATCATCTAACACAAAAACCATCTTATAATAAAGCGCTGCAGATCTCGTGCAGTTTATTGAACTCTTGGATCCAAACACCAAAATAAAAGAGCAGACCGAAACTACACTACACCGTAGAATGCCAGTGGTTTCCAGGGCTGACCGGGCACTGCGGCTGTTCCTGCTGCCCAGCCTACTGCTAGTTCAAAAAAAGATGGAAATTTGAAAATTTGTTTCTACTGACTGCTATCAACCTGGCACCATTATGAACCTGAAATACCCTAAACTGAACTCTCTTTAGTTGGAGACTACACGAACTTCTGGATATTTTAAAAAGATAAATGTTTGCTCTTGGACGGTGACATGTAATCTTCACCACGGTGTGCATATCCTTGTATATACACCAGCAAAGAGATCCTCATATGCCCCAAATAGCCAGAAAAGATACTCATGTATCTAAGGATCTGTTTCACCCTTGCCATGCTCCTGTTAACTGGTGGTTTTGAATTCTTTATCCTATGACAGCGCATCTTTGTGAGTGTATTTTTAAGTTGTTGAATTGTACAATTTCTAATAAAGTGCACATAAATGTAGTTTGAGAAGTTTTGACAAATACACTATCTGTGTAACCACCACTCCATCAAAATACAGAATACTGCCGTCGCCCCAGGGTCCCCTCCTGTCCATTCTGGTCAGTCCCTCTCCGTCTCTGCCACACTGCTTCTATAGCTGTACCTTTCCTTCTTCTAGAATCCCGTATAAATAGAAGCATACAGTGTGAATCCTTTTGTATTTGGCGTCCTCTACACAAGACAGTGCTTTGGAGAATTAATCTATGCTGTTCTGTGTATCATCATCTAATTAATTGCCATTGCTTAGTGGTATTTATGTGAAAATAACACAATTTGTCTTTCACAGTAAATTGTTAATAGGGTTGTTCCCAGGGTTTTTTTTTTTTTAATATAATTCCATCAGGATATAAAAAGCACTAACCATAAAGGAAAGACTGCGAAGGAGAACTTTGCCTTCTTTCTGCCTTTCTTTCTTTATGCCTTCCTTCCTTCCCTCCCTTCTTCCCTTTCTTCCTCTCCCCTTCCCTCCCCTTCCTTCCTTGCTTCCTTATCAGTTAGTACTGGCTATCGAACCCAGGGCCTTATAAAGGCTAAGTAAATACACTATCAATAAGCTACACCCTCAGTCCAAGGACTGCTTCAAAGTTAATAATTTCTGTTGACCCACTGTCCTATGGAGAGTAGGAAACACAAGCTGCAGAGATAAGATACAGTACTACAAAGGACCCACACCCAGACTATACAATTTCTACAACTCTTTTTTTTTGTTTTTGTTTTTGTACCGGGGATCAAACTCGGAACCTGGTACTTGCAAGGCAGGTGTGATGCCATTGAGCTAAATCCCTGGCCCTACAATTCATGTTGTTCAAGTAACTATCTAGTAATGAAACTTAAATTCCATAGGTTAAAAAATATTAATCTTTATTTTAAAAGTAAGTGAATAAAACTGATGACTAACATGTGAAACACCTTCTTGTTTGCTTATTGGCCATTTCCATACATAAAAATAAGCATAATTCTAAAAATATTTCTATAAAGCAAGTAAGTCTGTTGAATAGTTTTCAAAATTGTATTTTCTTTCTTTACTATTGTTATAATTTACCTACATATTCTAAATATTGTCCCTTGTCAAATATTTATGTTGCAAAAATATTTTCTACCACTATATGTTGTCATCTATTTTGTTAATTAAGTCTTGATGAGCAGATTTTCTTTTCTATTTTGATTGATTCCAATTAATTGTTTTCTTTTACACCTAGTGTTTTCTGCATCCTATGCAAGGATTTTCTACCTAAATGTACATTGTAAAGGCCTTCTTTATTTTCTTTTTCTTCCATATTTTCTCTTAGAAGCTTTGTACATTAAGGCTTACTGTAGATATTAAATTCATTCTTGTGAATGCTCTAAGGTACAGATTGAGGGTCTTTTATTTTTCCATAGAAAGTAACTTTTCTAAGTGAATCTGTTAAAAAGATTTTTCTTTGGCATTGAATTGCCTTGGTAGCTCTGTTGAGAAAAAATTGATCATCTGTAGATCTATTTCTTTATTCTCTATTCTGTTCCACTGAATCTATTTCTATACTTATGCCAATATCATGCTGTCTTGATTAATGTTGCTTTACAGTAAGTCTTGAGAATGAAGTAATGTATACCTCTAAATTTGTTATTTGTTACAACTGTTTTAGCTATTATACAGAATTTACATATATATAATATATATATTAGAATCTTCCTGTCAATTTCTACAGAAACATTTTTGGTAACTTAATGATAGCACTGAATCACATTGTAAAGACTTGATATCTTAATATATTGAGTTTTGACAAAGACATATGAATGGTTTACCTCTCTATATCTCTAGCAATTCTTTAATTTTTCTTTGCAATGTTTTTAGTTTTCAGTATAGAGATTTTTTACACATTTTGTTAAATTTATCTCCAAATATCTATAACATTTTTGGTAACTTAATGATAGCACTGAATCACATTGTAAAGACTTGATATCTTAATATATTGAGTTTTGACAAAGACATATGAATGGTTTACCTCTCTATATCTCTAGCAATTCTTTAATTTTTCTTTGCAATGTTTTTAGTTTTCAGTATAGAGATTTTTTACACATTTTGTTAAATTTATCTCCAAATATCTATATATTTTATACAGAAAACATATATATATATATATATATAAAATATCTAAAGTATATAGATACAATTGCCCTTTGTATCCTGCAGACTTGCTGAATTCATTTGTTAATTTTAGTAATTTTTTCTACATTTTTAGATTTTCTGTGTACACAGTCATATTATCTGTAAGCAAAGAAGTTTTGATTGTTCCTTTTCAATAGCTGTGTTTTTGTTTTTTCTAAGAGCAGCTCTAGTACTATTTTGAATAGAAGTATTGGGAATAGATGCCCTGACCTTGTACCCAATAAATTATCATTGTGTATAATATGAGCTCTGTGGTATTTTTAGATCTTCTTTATCATATTAAGAAAAATCTCTCTCTATTCTTAATTTTTCAGTTTTTTTTTATTATAGTCGCTGTTGGGTTGTGTTAAATTCTGTTCTGCACCTACTGAGGCACGCATGCCTGTGTTAATGCTGACCATAAAAAGGCTTGAGGCGGGTAGCTCTTTCCTGTGAGCACAAGGATCAGTACTCAGCAGAAGATTCAAAGGGAACCTGCTGTAGGTTTCCAGCGCTCTCACTCTGTGTTAACTCTCCTCTCCACTGCCAGTCCCTATGAGCTCTGACCACGGTACCCTCAAGCTTCTCCCCGACTCAGAGATACTGATCTGCATCCCTTCCCACACGGTGCCCCTTAAATCTTCTCAAGACACTCAACGGAGACGTCTTGACATCTCTGTTTCTTTCCCTCCTCCCAGGGATACCTTTCCCATACTACCCATTGTCTAACGTTTGGAAAGCAGGATTTCATGTATTTTATCCATATTTTCTCAGTCTTCTTAAGTGGAAAGTTGATCTAGTGCCTTTTCCCCCTTACGGGCAAAGTGGACGACGTCTTAAAATCTGATTTTAAAATTTCTCCTGGAAGACAATTACGGAATGCCTACTATGTACTAGATACTGTGTTAATTTCAAGATGCGTCATCAAACGAGAGTAGGTTATAACCCCAGGGGTCAAGTCATGGGAAATCAAGCAAACAAGGAAAACACAATAAGCGAATGGGATGTCGCACGGAATTGTGTGTTGAGGAGCAAATTGGAGAAAAGACAAACTAGCAATACTGACCTCAGAAGGGCGTGGAGAGTAAAACAAGGAGGACAAGGGAGGTGGCAGAGGAAAGATGGTGGCAGCAAAGTCCTGGAAAGCAAACGAGCAAGGTCTGGAACTACCTGGGGAAAATGCTGCAGATGGGGGAGCCCTGAGAAGAGCTTATCCGAGGGAGAAAGGGCGAGTGAAAGACCAGGAGCCGCAAAGTCAGGCTGGTCACAGCTGGGTTGGAGGAGCTGCTCTTTTTAAGCTCGTGATAAGCATTTCAATTTTCTTTTCAATTATACAAAGAACCAAAAGCTTCTAACTTCTTCTTTAGCACTATCCCCTCAGCTTCTATGTTTAAACCCGTAAGTGGAGGGCCAAGGGCAGAGGTTAGGAGGCCGTGGAAATGATTCCATCAAGAAATGATGGGAATTAGAGCCCAAACAGAGCAGAGGATGCAGTGGAAGGCAGCTTGGTGTAGGACCCATGCTGTTGGCAGATTTGGCAGAATTTGTTACTCAGAGGCTTCAGTCTTAGGCCGTCTTTCCTCTCCTCCTGACTTAGGCCTCCATATTACCCTGTAGTACTAGAAATGGAAGGACTGGGAGCTCTTCGCACTGTTCTATCACATGAGACTGAGCCCTGTGGGAGAGTCTAAGGCTTTCTTCAGAGACAGTGAAGGCACAGCCCTTACCGTGCTCCTCCCGGCAACATCAATGGGCCATTGGTTTCATTTTCTCTGCACACAGATCCAACAAAATGCAACAGAGTGCATTTTGAGGTGCTTTTGAGAACATAGAACAGTAGGACAACTGTTGTTTGTTTATTTTCTTTATTTTAATCAATGAAGAGGAGTTGTTTTTTGTTTTTTGTTTTAATTTGATCTTGATTATTTGTACCTAGAGTATTTTAAAATTGTTGACACAAAGTGTTCCTTAAAGTTCTCCATGAATTTAAGCACATGGGACTTTATTTTCATTTTAACCCATCCACCTTTGAGAATATTTGATTGGAGTTTCAAAATGATTAGTGTACTGCCTCTGGCTTTGCTAACAAAGTCAAATATAGATCGTTTCAATAGTACCTCTGAAGCCTCGATCCATTCTTTTTATTTATTCATGTGTTAAGCTGACATTTGTTGAACAACTACTATACAACAAGCTGTGTGCTCTGTGGTCATAGGCTGTTGCTTGCTCGTAGATTGGCAACTGCTTATCTTCAAAGGCTGCGTTCATATGCATGAAATATATAGTATATATTATATAATATTGTAAGTTAGCTAGTAGGAAGCTCCTGTTACAAAAACTTTTAGCAAGATTTTTTGTGCCAGTTTAAGGATGTTTCCCATCTGAAGGGTTGGTAGTAGAGGGAGAAAGGAGTGAAACATGGACGTTTGCTGTGGCATCAATGTGCCACATGAAGGCTACAGGATGAGAGAGATCACGATGCACTGAGAAGCTGCAAGTATTTCAGAAAGATCGGAATATCGAGTCAGGTACTGGACACATTGTGAAACTCTGTGCTACGGAGTTTGTATTTTAATTACAGGGCAATGGGAAGCATTGACAATCTCTGTTAGCAGGAGAGTGGTGTTCCAGTGAGAAAGATCACTCTGGCTGAGGTACGGAGAATGGCCTGGCACCTGGAAAGATCAGAGACCAGAAGACCTGCTGGCAGGTGGCTGCTATAGTCAGAAAGAACGATGTTAATATCCTGAAATAAGCTACTGCCAGAAGTAGAATTGGAGAAATTTAAAAAATAGAAAGAGAAAAATGTGAAGAGTACGTGTGCTTAGATGTGACTTGTGGGAGAGAAAAAGGTAGAAAAAAGGAATTCAAGTCTTGCTGAGACATCGTATAAAATAGTGTACCATTGATTAAGACATGGGTGACAGAGACATAGGTTTGGATGACTCCTGATAAATTTAGTTGCAGCAAATTGAGTTCCAGGTGTCTGTGGACACCTCTCTGACAATGTCCACTGGTAATTATTCATCTCAGTCAGAACTTCAGGAGAGCCTCCCTAGCTACAAATGTATTTGAGGGTTGGAATAAAGGATGGTAGCTGGGGCTTTGGAGGTGGAAGAGGTCACAGAAGAGAGAATTTGGAGGCTTGAGGCTGTACCACACATTCTAAAAGATTGACAGAGGAGTCGGAGCAAGAGACTGGGAGGAAGAAAGAAAACCAGGGCAACAGGGTGCAAGGAGAATGTGGAGAAGCAGTGTCAGAAGCAGATAAGCAGTTCTGGAAGTCAGGGTAGATGAGCAGTGCTAACCCAGAGTGAAGATGCAAGTGAGAAGCTCGTAGAGGTCATTGCATCTGGCAAAAAGCAAAGCATTTGCATGAAGTGATGAGGAAGGAGGCCAGATTGCAGTGTGCTGAATCGGAAAGAGGTAAGGAGTAGGGGAGCGGGCGAGAGTTGTAAAGGAACAGAGCCCAGAGCCAGAGCTCAAATGGGCTGTGAGGCCCATGGAAATCTTCCTCATTGCAGTTGTTTCTTGGGAAGTGAGAGTGGTGAACTTATTCAAATGCTGATCAAGAGTCCGATAGATGGAGCAATTGTAGTTCTGAAAGCAGAGGCGGTGCCTGCTTGAACCATGTTTCTGAGGAGACAGGAATGGCTGGACTCTAAAACACCCAAGAGTACTTCTGAAAATATCTGGCTTGGGAAAAGATGGATACCCAGTATGGACTGCGTTGTGCCCCTCCCGTTTACATCCCTTGTGTTTGAGAATGTAGCCTTACTTGGAAACAGATGCAGATGTAATTAATTAGGATGAGGTTTTATTGGAGTTGAGTGAGCTCCTAATTCAGGATGTCTCATATCCTTGTACAAAAGGGAAATTTACCACAGACACACAGAAGAACACCAGGTCAGGAAGACAGAGATGGCGATCATGTAGCAGAAACAAGAGTGTAACAAAGACTATCGGCGACCTGCCAGAATCTAGGAGAGAGACATGGAGCAGATCCTTCCCAAGCCCGCTTGGAAGGAATCAACTCTTGATCTCACATTTATTGTCTCAGTGTGTATGGCAATATTGTGAAACAGTAAATTTCTATTGCGTACTGCAGAGGCTGGAGTACAGTCTTCCCCACTTACCTGAAGGGGAAAAGACATTCTAATTCTAAGATGCCCTAATAGATTCTTGAAGCCACAGAGAGTACTGAGCCCCCCCCACACGTGTGTATGTGTGTGTATGTGTGTGTGTGTATATATGTGTGTGTATATATATGTGTGTGTATGTATATGTGTGTATATGTGTGTGTATATGTGTGTGTGTATATGTGTGTGTATGTGTGTGTATATATATGTGTGTGTATATATGTGTGTATATGTGTGTGTGTATATATGTGTGTGTGTATATATGTGTGTGTGTATATATGTGTGTGTATATGTGTGTATATGTGTGTGTGTATATGTGTGTGTGTGTGTGTGTGTGTGTATATATAT
>NW_022900918.1:30951262-30966060 GCF_012274545.1 Fukomys damarensis
TATATATATATATATACACACTGTGAGAGAGGGAGCAGCTACTGAGTGAGGAAAGGGGCAGCTGGTGTAAACAGTGTGGACGCTCATGACCAGGGGATAATTCACATCCTGGGCTCCATGGAGGAGCCTGAAATTTAATCTTTCTACTGAGAATGACCTGTGATTTAAAACAGATGAACTGTTTATTTCTAATATTTTCCATTTAATATTTTCAGATCATGGGAGACCGCAGGTAACCAAAACTATGAAAAGTGAAACCATGGATGGGAGAATACCACGATACTTTGCTATGGTATTTTGGTTCAGCAGACGAATGCAGTACCAGTGAAAGTAATTTTGCACATTGAGGGATGAAATATCGGGGCAGCTCTGACCTGGTGGTGCTACTTTGGCCATGAATTTAGACTTGGGGTCTTCTGCAGGGAGTCAGTGGGGAAACGGGTATGAGGTATCTGGAGACATGGAGAGAAGACTAGATATAGCTATTCTGGACAGCAGAACACCACAGTCCAAGAGCAAATATAAGGTGTTTGGGCAGTACTGAGGTCCCAGATAAGTCTGGGTCTCAGGAATTTACAGTGTGCAAGTGATTTTTAGAATTTTTGTATTTTGCCTTTTAGAGTCCTTCCAGTGTGATTATTGGGGGAATACATTTCCTACCACTGGAGTCAAAGTCAACTATCTTTTTATGCCCTGCCTGTCTTTTCCTAGACCCTCATTTTTAGACAAGGTACAAAGCAATGAAACTATTTTATTTATAGGAAAGGTCATTAAAATTATTCAGGAGGCTGTTTGCCAGTGGGCCTCTCACCTCCTTCCATCATCAAGAAGTGATCACTGGGGTTCAGCTTATAAAAAGTCCATGACTAAAAAATGTATTTGTCTTTCATCATCAACTTTCTCACAGATCTGGTGGCTCCGAGCTGGGCTCTGGTGCTGAAATGCCTCCTCCAGGCATTTTTCTCAGCTTAAGTTCAAGGATATCTTAAGAGGCTTGTTTTCTCTTACCATGAATATGAATCAAACCTCAGCAGGACCGTAACTAACCAGGACTCAAAAAGTGCTGTAGCATGGCTGATGTTGCCATCAAAACCCTTGCAAAAGCACGCACACACACACACACACGCACGCACACACACACGTGTGCGCACACGAAACATGGATTTCGGATAAAATATAGCAACCCGTGCTAATCACATGAAACTTATGTGACATATATAGAGAGGATGAAACATTTATGTTTATGAAATTTGTATCATTCCCATTGCTAAATAAGCCAGTTGTGTTTTAGAACCTAGCCTCTGGGTGTGTGGCAAAGTGAAAAGCCTGACACCCCGCCCCATGTGATGAATTTCTCAAAGATAGAGGAGAGTTGCAACTCCAAGTCATATTCCTAAGGGAAATAGAGAAGACGAGCCCAGGAAATCTTCAGGAATAAAACAGACAGCTGGGGGTGTAACCCAGTGGTACAATGTTTACCTTGCATGTGCTAGGCCCCAAGTTTGATCTACAGCATTGCAAATCAGTAAAATAAAATTCAACTTTAAAAAGCAGGAGTAATTGAGGAGAGAACAGAAGCAGTAACTGAAGCCAAGGATTTACATAACTTGGTCACATAACTTCCTAGAGAAATGAATGTTAAACCTGAATATTTTGATTCTGTATTCGATGATTTTTCTACTACACCATGCCAAAGGGTCTACAGTCTAAACAGCAGCAACCAGAGAAAAGGAACCATTAGGACAGACCCAACAAACTCTTGTACTATAACAAAAGTTATCCTCTGAATATCTCCTGTATAATGGTCTTTTCTAATCTAACCGGTTTCTGTTAATAATCAGTTTATGAGGATGAATTTTTTTTATCTATACTTCATAGTTTATTTCAAAAAACCCTCTCCTAAACTGAATTTTATTTAATCCTTTCCAAAGAGAGAAAAACTGTGAAAGAGCTTAAGGGAAGTGTGGTGTTACTGTATTTGACCTATTATCTCCATTGTTATGAGGGGGAAGTGAAGGTTGGGGGAAAGAGCGTGGGTTCAAGTTTCCAAGCTTTATAATTGTTCCAACCAAGATAGTATAGTATCTTAGCATTCACTAACTTCTAGCCCATTGTTTTCCCACTCTTCAACACACAATCATTAAACTCTCTTGACAAACTTATCAGGACCTACACAAAAGGCAAATGAAGAAGAGGTCTAACTCAAAGTGCTCAGGTTTAAGTACTGAGAAACCTAGTAAGAAACTGGGTAAGTAAACAAGTGAATTATATTCACTGAAAAAAGACTGATAGCCACCAAAGAAGTTGTTTGTCTACTCTGAGCCTCCATTTCCTTGTTCCCAATAATATCTGTGCAGAATATATGCATAGAATATATGCATAGAATATATGCAATTTTAATACATACAATAATATCAAGAAGTTCTATGGGCAAGAGCAAGATGCTAAAATTTAAAAGAAGCGAGTGAGAGTTTCAGGCAAAATTGCACTGGCAAAACAAATTTGTTACTGAACTTACAAGAACCAACTTCCCACTGATTTATACAATGCCCTCTAAGTGCCTGTAATTTTGGGGGGTTGGGACCAAAGCCTGTAGGGTGTCCCTGCACAATATAATAGATCTTGGAGAGATCTATTCTGACTTGAAATTTGCTCACATGCTGAATGAATAAGAATATGTTGCTTACTTTCTCTGATTCAGAGCCCCTGAGGGGTAGAAGAGCATAATTATCCCAATAAATAACATAGCATTATAAGTCAATAATGGGATGGCACCTTCCTGACATCTAGACTGTAATCGCACGAATTCAGACCTTGCGTTTGCAAGGTGCTTGTTACTGCAGAGTTACCGTGGGCTTATTACATTCTTTTGGTCTTGAACGTGGCTGTCTCTGCAGCTGAGTTCATTAGGTAAACAGCTGGCATAATTGATAGTGTGAATACCACTTCATTTCCTGATGCTGTAAAAGAATTTGCTTTGAGGTAGGCGAAAATGACCAGCTTTGCCACTGTGGGTTCTGCCTAGTTTTCCTCAAGGAGCGTACTTTAGATTGTGTCTGCAAATTGTCTCCTTTTCTTTGAGACAGATCATGGGAGGAGGCCTATCAGTCACTTTCCCTCATGACAGGGTACGAATTCCAAGGTCAGACCTCCCTTGGCTAGGAAGAATTTCGAAGAAAGCTCCCAAACCTTACTGGAAAGTCTTAGCAATGCTAGAAGAGATCAGTACATCCAGAGGGAGAAACATGTGCGTATTTAGTGCTGTCAGCCCCAAGCCTAGGATTTCTAAGTGTGGAAGAAGGGGCATTCTGACTGTGGGGCTCGAAGTACCTTCCATTGAGGGAATGCTACTCTTTGGAAAAACGAGAGGGAGGCAAAAATTTTACTTGAGGGAAAGAAACACTTTAATGTGTACATTGATTTACTAATTCAGGCACATCTAATTAATGATCTCAGAAAAGCTTATTTAGCTGGACAAAATTATTCAACAGTATCCATAAACTGATCTTCAAATTTGGAAAAATCAAAATAACCACACATGACCCCATACTTGCTGAAAATAAAATATACTGCTAGGTAATAGTCATTATATGATGTGTTTCGGAGACCAGAATAGACACACATATTAACAGAGATAAATAAGCCGAATGAAAACAGACAAATTCATATGGGAAATGCAGTATGAAATAACATTATTTTGAATGAGAAATTACTATCAACTTTTTCTCCTTGTGTTTGGGCATTGGGAAGGGACAGCAACACGACTGGTGAAATTCATGTCAGCGTGTAACTAATAACTGTTATTAACCATTTAACGATGTAGGCTGCCTTGAAGAGACTGGAATTTCAATTGTTTCTTCTATCTTTTCCATATAGTGAAGGAAGAACTTTTAAGAATAATACCAAAGGCAACATTACATAAATGAAAAGATTGATCATAAAAACATAGGAATATGAATTTCAACTTAAACATAAAAGTATTTACCAAACTGGAGAAAATACTTGTAACATATACTATAAAGGATGACTGTCCCTGGTAAGAGCCTAAAAGACAATCAAGGAAAGGTGAGCAGTTTTTTAACATGGTAAATAAGCTAAAGATATTAAAGCACAGATAGTCTCACGAGTAAGTGATTTGACTTTACAAATAATGCAGAGGAACATGTCAATGGCATTATTTTTGCTTATCAAGTTGGCAAGCATAAAATATACTTTAACAATCCTTGTTAAGGAAGCAGCAACATACATACCTGATAGAAACATGAATTGATACATTTATGCATGGCAGTATGTTGGAAACTTGGAAAATGTTTGTGTCTTTTAACCCTGCATGTTCATTGGTTGGCATTCTGTGCAAATTATTATAGATGATTGCAAAGATTTATGTGCATTTCCAACACAATGTTCATGCTTTCGAGACAATAAAAAGGTCTGTTGTTATAGAATTTGTCATGTAGTTCAGTGTGATACAGTGGAAAACTATGTAACTGTTGGAAAGCACAGCACAGAAGTATATTTAATGATATGGGCAATACTCTTAAGACAATTATTTGAAAAAAAGTTTACACACCTACAACATTACAATGATTTCTTCTTGGTTAGTGAAATTACTGTTGCTGGTTTTTTTCCTCTCTGTGCTTTCCTGTCCTTTCTAAAAATCTCAGCAATGAGAATTTAATGTAGTTAAAGCTTAGAAACCATAATGTCTTGTTATATTTGCTTTTTAGAAATCCAATGCCATGTATTCGAAATGTATGACAGTCCGACCCAAAGTGGGCATCTGTGTTTCTGGTGGTTGTGGTGGTTTGTGGCTGCCCGTAGCTAGTCCCCAGCCCTGTGTTATGCCTCAGATAGAGACTATTCCCATGGCATCTGCTGGGGGGACTGGCCTGTGGTTTTGGCCTGGACCACCAGAGCTCCCTCTCCCCCATCAAGGCATGGCTCATGGATAGGCGAGAGACACAAAGCCAATCCTTCATGTACTATGGGTTGCACCCCAGAAGTTTTGCCTGGGTGACTAGAAAGAAGGTGCTGTTTTTCTGTTGTTCCATTGGATTTAGACTTGTGAACTGTCTCTAGCAGATATTGAAATAAATCCCGCCAAAAATGAGGATGATAGGAACAGAGACGATCAATTCGTGCCTCAGATTCTATTCATCCCTTCCTGCAATGTCAACAACACCAGAACAAAGCAAAACCAACTTTCCAGTTAAGTGAGGAAAGACAGAAGGTAATAGTTTTAATCACCTTAAACTAGATTTGAGTTATGAACTATTATTTGAAAATGAGAAAGCCCTAATCAGTACAGAGCTCAAAGACACCAAAACAGATTGTTAAAAAAATGTACCTGGAAATTTTTCAAGAACTGGGGCAAGTGGTTGTCCAAAGTGAGAACAGTGCACCTCTTCCTTCTATTTCTCCTAAACTGAAACTTTCTACCAAGCTGAGAGGACTTCGGTAGGTTTCCCAGGCTGTATTATCGTCTCTTAATTAGTTCTATAAGCATAAATAAGGGAAATCACCAAAAATGAGATCTCCAAAGCTCTCTTACACTGTTTGAAAAGCACGTATGTCATTCAGACAAACCACCTCAAAAGATGGAGCTAGCGGGCTTGCTGTAAATCTTTGCCTTGCAGTGAATGTTGTTAATCACACATGCAGCTTAGACTGGACTCTCCAAATCTCACCATATTAAGTTCAGCCCAAAAGGCAAAATTAGCTCAAGCAATATGGAGTAGGACGATTATGGCAACTAGACCTGGTAAAAATATGGAATGAGCTGGGAAGTGAAGTGGAAAGTCAGAAAAATACTACTTAGCCATTTTGAAGCTGTAGCGTGCACTTCCTGTTACTGTAACCTGTTGGATCTTAGAAAATCTTGAAAAGCAGTCAGCTTTCTAAGGGGTGATGTGGCACAATCTCTGCAAACTCTGCCTAGAGATGGGTTTGGAAATCCTTTAATGAAAGGGCCATTAGATCGGCTGAGTATGCAGTGGGAGAGAGCAGTGCACGTAGGTGAGGTCTTAAGGCCATTCTGAGGGCAAAGATACTGCTTCATCCCACCTTGTATGTTTCATGCAAATTCCCCTTTTGGCCTATTCTACTTTGGGATTCCTTGGGGAGAGGTCTCCAGGAAACATGGCTCCACTTTGTCAAGTGAATGCTTATAAAACAACCACAGAGATGTATGCAGTTCATCGGGTGACTTATTCAACATAAAGATCCTGATTCTGTACCTCTGGGTATGACCTGAGAGGATGCCTTTCTAGCAAGCTCTTGTGGTTCCAGTCCTGCTGGTCTACACACTGCACTCTGAGTAGCAGGATTTGATGAAAGCAAGAATAAAAGTACATTAATAAGCATCAGAGAAAGAGAGGAAGCTCTTGCTGGTTTCGTTTCATTTTACTTTTAAAATAATAAACATAGCCTTATTGGGCCCTATGAGAAGGTTGAAAATTGACTAATCTTTGATGAACAAAAGGGCAGATTCTAAAATATGTTAATCCTTTGCTTAGTACTACACATTAAAGGAGACTATGTAGCAACCACTCATCTCCACTTGAGGCAAGGCATTTGTATTTCTCTTGGGTCCAAATAATCCTTTACCACCTGGCATTACATCAATTCTTTGTAGGGTGCTTATTTCCATCTTTCCTCCCTCAGTTGGGAGAAACAAGGCCAAATGCAGAAGCCCACTGTTAGCAGTGAAAGAAGATGTTTTTGTATGTGATTTCATCAACTTGCTCCATTGTGAGAAGCTGCCCTAGATTTTGATTTGTGGGGCCCGTGACCAAGTGACAAATGAGGGCACAGAGATCATATTATATAAGAATGAGTTATTGGAGTAATAAGCATGTGTAAATAGCATTTACATATTTAATGATCATTTTATTCTATGGCAATTTTGCATTAAATATTCAGAAATAATGTTCTCTTTACTCATATAAAAGCCTTCTCTCAAGTGCATTCTTATTACTCTGGGAAAAGAAACTCTATTATGCCATTATGTGGTGTGTGATGACATTTAAGCCCTTGTTTCGATGTCAGTCATCTTGAAGACCTCACATCTGCCAGCCTTACAGGGTCACCTTTTACTGTAATAATGAGTAACAGCTGGAGGTCCATTCTTACACGGCGGGGAAACCCCGTCCCCAGTTTCTCCATCGCTCCACTGGGCAATGGACCAAGGAGTTTCAAGGCTCCTATTTAATGTTGGCTTCTATTTAATTCTGCTCCCATGTTTTATACCAGTTGCATTCTCAGCTTCCCCTCAAGCTCACATTTTGTGACTATTTATATTTATTCACCCCACTATCAACCTAAACATAGGATACTGACTTCATGAGGCTTTGTTTTGCTTTACCTTCAAAACACTATCACAAAAGCCACTTGTGTTCTGAGAGTTTTTTGACTGGTGATGGAGTGGGTAAGGGTGAGGCTATAGGTACTCCATTAGCAAAAGGCAGCAGATAACTTTAAACAGCCCTAGCCATCTATCCTAGAGTGAGTTTCTGCCTAGTGGATTTCACCTCTAAGGCCCGAAGTCTTCATGCTGTTTTCAATCTTCCCTGCGAGCATCACGTTTTACCAGCAGGACATTTTATCTACCATGGTGAATTCCCGAGTCTTTACAACAGCTTCTATGTTTAAAGGAAGAGCCAGGTGGTTCCCTTGGTCTGTCCTGCCTAACTAGACTACATCTTGGTACTCTCTCCTCTTCAGATGGTGTTATCTGTCTTATTCGGGGTTCTCTGGAAGTATAGAATCAGTAGAAAACACTGTATATGTGTAATTATGCGGTGGGATTTATTAGGTAGGCTTACAGAGTCAGAGACTGTAAACCCCACAATGACAGTGTGCACACTGGAGAGCCAGAGGATTCAGTAGCTGCTCAGCCCAAGATGTTAGCTGTAGAATAAGAGGAACCAGATGGTGGAGTCACCAGCGAGAGTCTGCATTAAAAGGCTGAAAACATTGGAGAAAGATGTCCAAAGGGAATATCAAAGACAGGAGCTCATCCAAAACACACTCCCTATGTCCAGACTACAATGTTCCAGTTGGTGCCACCACCCACCCCTGGGATTGGTCTTTCCCCCTCAGTTTACATGTCACTTATCCATAGACACATCCCAGCTGTGCTCCAACAATCTACTGGGTATTCCTCAACCCACTCAAAAGGACATGATAAATGCTCATGTAACCCATCAAGGCACCTTGCTACACACACAAGAACATTCCTTACCTCAACAGGAAGGAGTTCAGCCACTAGCTGATACGTTATTCATACGTGTTTGTTTTTCTTATTGTTACTGCTTTCCTGCTACATTCTCTTCTCAGTAAAACTTTGCACCTTTTGCAAGAGCATCTGTCCTTCAAATTTTTGCCCCAAGTGATATGTGGGGGTGGAGGGAAGAAACGTACAGTTTACTTGGAGAACCTAAATAATGTTTCAAGCTGATCCCCAGGATAAAATTCTTTACACACACTAAACAACCCATGTGCACCCGTCCTGTTTTGATCTCCACGAGTAGGGTGCTTCAGCAGAACTATGGAGTGAATTTCTCACATTCCCCATGCAAGAGCTCTACAGTTGCAGCTCTACTTTTCTCTTTCTTTCTTAGAGAGCCTAGTTTCATACTGAATTTAGGTTGCTAGCTGATTTCTATACTGGAAGGAGAGGTGTTGTGCATCCCCGTGGTGGCAGGGCTAAAAGCCAAGAACATTCCTCGGACAGAGCTTGGCAGGCGGCTTCTCTGCATGAAGCCTTCCTGCCAGCGACCCTATTCAGAGCAGTACAGTGTTCCTTCTTTGGGGGTTCTGTCCAGCACTCTCATTCAGAGTGCTGCATCCTTTTTCCATGCCTTGAGTGCTAACGAGCCAGCTCTAGGAGAGGGCTGACACCCCAAATTCCGAGCAGCAGTTCCTACTCTGTTGTGTGTACCTTTTTTTTTCTACTTCAAACAAAAGTTTTTAACTCCAGAGAACAATCTCCCAGTGAGTTGTGTCTCTTATGTTGTCTACTTGCATCGCAGCTGTAGCTGTGGGTGGACAACATTTTGACTGGAGGTGAAGGCTGGAAAGCACCTCAGAGTCAGAGACACCATCTCCCATCCTAAATTTTACCCACAGTGACTCATGATTCCTGTGTCTGCTTTGGACTCTAACATGCTGACTCTGTTGTTTTGGATCTTCCCCAAGAGCAGCCAGTTCTGCCTCCCCTATTCCCTCATCCTAATTTAACCTTCCTGGCAGAAGTACCTCAGGAATGCCTGTAAATCTCTTGGGTCACCCAGTTTGTGGTATTCCAAATGGTCGCACATTGAAATAGTCTTAAAAGTCATTTGCTATGCTTCTATGTTTGCTCCCTTTCTAGACCACTTTTGCAAAAACCTCCCTGGGATATGTGTTCATCGGTGCCTTTCCTCCTTATTCGTGATTGTCTAACTGAAACTTGTACCTACAATTCCTGACCGTATCTCACCATAACCAGTGTCACCGGGTTATAAGGCAAGAGTCTCACTGCACTGAGGCATCTGACTGTGTCTAAGACACTGATTCTCAACATAGAGATTCCCAACACATTCTTAGAGATGTGCCAACGTTAAAGCAAATGCTTGGTGTGTTAAAGCAAATTTCTTGCAGTGTTTCAATGTCCTCTTCTCCAATTTCTGCCACTGTTAACCCCAGGATTGGGGTTGTATGTGGTCTCCATCAAGCAGTCTGGTGCACAGGGGATCCTATTCCAATTAGTTTGAAACTTTCCATTTTCAGAAAAGAACCATTTTTCTTCTATAAGAAATTCTGTGTGTGTAGATGTTGGTCTACACTATTATATTGGAGGGATTTGCTGGTTAACTTAGAATTAATTGGGATTTGTCAAGCAAAGCGTCCCCTGCAAAGTTAGAGGAGCAATTTCAGAGAAATTTCTAAAGGTCCATCTCAGGTTAGGCCTGGGGTTAGGCAAGTAAGCTACTTTGGTTTCAGGAGCAAAGCCACACAGAGCCCCAATTACTTCAGTAATCAAGCTAAATAATGTTTTTGGACAAATTGTACTTAATGCAACAAATTAAGCAATCAAAATGAATGCAGGAATCCATGATAAACATAATAAAAACTTTAAAAATAGAATTAGTATTAGTGATTTTCCTTCTTGCCTCAGGCTCCAGTATTTCTAGGCATACTATATATGGTGAATGATCCTGGTTTTATGTAATGGTTGATATTTGTTGATAATTGATTTTTTTCTTTAATTTTGATTTCTAAAATATTGCCTTAAATGTTATTTTTCTCGACTTCTGAGTTGTTGGTGCTAACGTGAATTCCAACTTCACCGTGCCAAAGCCTGGGCTCGTTTCTCTTCCTTTTGGGCAGTCAGTCCCTTGAGGGTGCTTAGGACCTGCAAGTTTAACTGCAAAGCATTATGGAGGAATTCCAAGTCCTGAGAGCTGGAAAGCAACAGAGAGGCGGTAAAAACAGAAAACTTAACACGGAAGTTTGGACAGCTCTTGCTCTTCTGGATTGCGCAAGTGGTGCTGACGTTTTGCATTCTTTTTCTCCACCGCTCCGGAATACTTGGTAGCTGTCTTTCTATAATCAAAATAACAAATGAGCTAACTTAGCCAATGAAAAACCTGTGCTTTCAGTGAGAGGAACTAGATAACCAGAGTTTAAGTAAACTTACCTTTTTTTACTTTTGCTACGGCACATTAATTTAGCAAAAATTTGTGCCTGCCACCTAGTGGCACCAAGACGAATAAAACCCACTCTGGCCTGTAACTCCCGGTTTTCTGACCGCCACAGTCTCGCCCCAGTTGAAATGAAACCCGAACTCTGGGGCTGGTGCGCGGTATCTGCGATGTACTCCGGTTCCCAGGGCACGGTGAAGCAGAGTGAGGCTGAAATCACCGTTCCACCTGATTGGCAGGCACAACCTGTCAAAGAACACAGCGTGCTATGACTAAAGGCAAAAAGGAAGGAGGGAAACCAAGTATGAGGAAGATTAGATCTGCCTGGGGTTGGGGAGGGTTTTACAGAGGATGCCACACCTGAGTAAGACCTTGAAAGATGAAAAGAAATTGCTAAGCCACCCTGGGAGCTGGAGAAACGTTAGTTTCCTTCTAATAGAGTCAGGACCGACAATGATCTGCTGCTTGCTCCACCGCACGGGGTCCCACGGAAGGCCCAAGGTCAGAGGGGGACGGACGTAGGAGTCTGGGGGCTTGTGCCCACTGAGAAGGCTGCTCTTCGTTTCCTTTAGAGGAGTTCGCATTTTGCGCACACTGAAAGCTCTAAGGAACCCTACCAGTGGCGATCAGGAGATCGAATGGATTTAACAATCACTTGGTCAAAAATCTGTTTCTGTTTTGTTTTGTTTTTGCGTTTGTTTTCATCGAATGCTTGCACATCCTAGACCTAACTAGTGTACCGTGAAACACACTCAAGAAATACTGTCAGAGACCAGGGGTTTCCATTTGTTTCTCTTCAGAACAGCTGTTCCAGAATTAAACTGCACGGAAACCACAGTAAGAAAAATAAAAGCAGCAAAGGATCAACTGAACTTCCACAGCATAAATTGAGTATTCATTACATGTTTTTTATATTTTTGCATTCTTTCCTCATCCTGGTCCATATAAATACATTTTTAAATTTGTAGCATATACAGGCAATAGTTTATATTCTTACTAAAATATAACCATAAATCTCTGCTCTTATGTTTCATGATTTTACTCATTATTATTTTCGTAATGGCCCTGAAATTATAAATATTTTTTGCTGCAAAGAGCAGGTTAAACTCTATTTTCTTTCCTAGAGTTTTTTCCTTAGAATAAATTCCCAGAAGTAGAGTAACCTAGCTATGAAATCTAAACATTATTACCTTGATGGAAATATTTGGTCTTGATGGAATTAATCAGTTTGTCTCCCTGGAGTGAAGGTAAGGAATGGAGGAGAATCTCCAGAGTGGTCGAGCCACCTGCTTCATGATTTACCTGCTGAAATAAGATTTCCCAGTGGATAGACTTGAAATACAGGAAGAGTACACATGCTTAGTGAGAAAAGGGCCTTCCCTACATGTTTTCTCTAACAATCGAGTCTACCCAAACAGAAAAATAGGTATCTGAATCTCTGTACTTCGGTTATTCTTGGACAGCCCATCACCCTCTATCCTTGTGTTGTCTTGTTCTGCTTGATCGCAGGAGCCACTTGTTTCTGCTGCTTACAACCCGCCGCCCACTACCGGCTCTCCAGCCTGGCTCTAGAGAGCACCAACCCGGAGTGTGTCTGTTAGACAGGGAGCTGCCTGTGACTGAAACAAGCATGAGCAGTCTTCACTCAGCAGCTGTTGGATTTCAGCTCTCATTACCCAAAAGGAGACCCAAAGCCAGAAAAAAATTATATTTTCCTGGTGAAAATTGACTGCAAGGATCTGAAGGGACTTTCTCTAGGTAGGCTTCTCTCTCAAGTCTGAGAAGTTGCAGTTCAGGTTTCACCGCGGCTTTGGAATGGCACTGGGTCTGTGCAAATAGAGATGACCTGTAAGCGCATCTGCTAAGCAGTTTCCTCATCTCTCTCTCCGGTACCCTGCATCCTGTGAATCCGTGTGTGTTCAGACAGAGACTAATCCCATTCATACCCACATTCCTCCAGTGCTCACCCCTCTCTCATATCCTTACCTCCGTTCTGTAGGACAAGATGAAATGACCTGTCATTGCCTTGTTTTCACGTCTTCCCTCAAGGGAAAAGCAACATTCTGCTTCATTAACTGGTTATCTATTATCTGGAAGAGAATGCTTCAGTTAAACTCATTCCCACCATGCTATGGATATTTGAGGTTTCTCACCGGCAGTGCCATGGATATGGTTTGTGTGTGCCATCAAGGTTAGCTCGAACCTCTGTGGAAATGTGGAAGATGACAGAGCCATTAGGAGGTGAGACTCGGTGAGAGGTCCTTAAGGAATTGGGGGCGCTGCAGTCAAGGGGATTAACTATACCTCTTTGCACCCTTGATCTCTCATAAGACAGAGTTAGAATTAGAGCAAGCCCAACGCTGGAACCACTTTCTGGTCTCCCGTGTGGTGCTGTGATCTTTTCTCTGTACATGTTTCTGCCATTGTAATCCAGTCATCATGAGTTTCTCTTTAAAGCTGAGCAAATGCTGATGCCTTGTCTTTGAATTTCCAGATCTGTGAGCTAAATTAACTGCTTTTCTTCATAAATTATTCAGAATCCAGTATTTTGTTATAGCAACAGGAAGCAAAGTGCTATACTACCCTCAAATGACCTGGAGGGCATATATTATGCTAAGTGAAATAAATGAGGCACAGAAAGACAAATACTACATGTTGTCATTCACTGTGGAATCAAAAAAGTCAAATTCATGGAAGTTGAAAGTACAATGGTAGTTACTAGGGGTGTTGAAGAGGTTAAAAAATGGTTAATGTTGATAAAAAGGTGAGAAATATCTGATTGGCTGAATAAATTTTAGAGATGTATTACACAGCATAGTAACTACAGTTAATACTGTAAATTTCAAAATGTCTAAAAGAATAGATTTTAAATACTCACAAAATGATAAACCTATGAGATAATGAATGTGTTAATTCACTTGATTTAATCCTTCAGTATATACAAATGTCACATCAAAATATATTGGAGCAAAGTAATAATGCATGCAATATAACTTGTTAATTCAAAATAAATTAAGTAAAATAAGTCTGTGTACTTACTAGGACATGGATAGAAAAACCCACTCTCTTCCAATAGTACTGAATTGAAGAGGAAGGTAGTTAATTTAAGTACAACTCCAATAAACTGTATTTCACATAGGAGGTGACTCTGCTGGGACAAGGGCCTTGCTGGTGCCTTGCTAAAGAATTTGGGAGGTCTATCTGCTCCTTTCCTCTGAGAACCCTGGAGTGAGAACCAAGGAATTTGAGAACCAGAAGGAACCTTTGAGGTTTTGCTATTCATATACCTTATTTATAGATGAAAATAAAGAAGCCCAAAAGGAAAACTGAATAACAAACACCTCGTTCAAAAACCAAGGGAGAAATTCATTCCTCTGACTCCCTTCAGTGCTCTTTTTACTTCCAATGCCATCTGTACCCCAGGACCCCAAAGCTTCTGCTCATTCTGTGTTGGCATCACCCCCTTCCCATATCCCGAGAAAAATGTCTCACAGATTCTTATACATGGATGGGTATTTACATATCACAGGATATAATTACCTTTCCTGCAAATAATTTAAATTACATCCTGAATAAATGAATTTGCTTGTTTGGAAGAGAATAACACATAAACAATGATTGAAGTAGGTAAGACGTAGCTCTTCTTCAGCCATCTTACTATCTGACTCGAGAGAGTATATCACAAATGTCTCCCACCCCAACACAGCAAGGTATTTATTAAATAGACATTAAGCCAGAAGGGGAAAAAATTTGCAAAAAATGTTCTGTGAGTTCAATGATGTTCCAGCTCTTGATCCTTTTAAGTGTTTTAGCCTTACATGGTATGAAAGATTCTCTTAACCCAGACAGAATATTCCAGTGACAGAATTCTGGGCACTAGGGTCAGCATCAGAAAACCAGAAATCTACCTATATAAGACAGACAAAAAAAAAAAAAAAAAAAAAAAAAAAGGTTCAGATGCAAGGAAAGTTATTTCTGTTTCTGGTTCACATAACAGCACAAAATATGTGATATGTTCCCGGTCAGCGCAGCTTTCAGAAACTTGGGGAGCCAGGCCTCCTTCTCCATTCCCCCACCACTCCAGCACCTTGCTGTCTTCTGCAATCAGACCAT
>NW_022900918.1:30966738-31008102 GCF_012274545.1 Fukomys damarensis
AAAAAAAAAAAAAAAAAAAAAAAAAAACGAGGAGATCTAGGTTGTCATACCTAAGCATGCAGCCTATAGTCCTTGCTGGATTTTTATACTCTATTCATGTAGGATATGAAGGGTGAAAGAAGCATTTCTAAAATAAACCTTATATTTTACCAGTGAGATCCCATTTATCCTATTTCTAGCAGTGTTCATATTAGTCAACAGATCGATATTTTTCACTAATAGAATCCCATTTCTAACATTCAGCATACTAATTGGCGCAGTGTGGGTTGACAGAGATTTGCCTACCAGAAATACAGGTATTAGCTGTTTCTGAGATGTGTCATGTCCCATATAATGCCATCTGACTTCCCCTAGACTACACATTCTAGAGTGAAGCAGTCAATTACATGTAGACTTAATGTATTTAATTAGATATTCATAAACTCTCACTTCCTAAGGTGCTTCATTTAGACACACCCATATCCATATTGTAGTTCAGGCTTGACTCTTCTAGGTGATGTCTTAGTCTATTCTTTTGTTGCCATGACGGTTGAGCAGTGATTAGTAGGTAATTTTGTTCTAAGGTCTCTTTTCCCAAGATCAGAGCTTGGCCTCGCTTAGAACATAGTCTTAGAAGACCCATGTCTGACCTCCCAGGGAGTCTACTTGTTAATTTACTCCCAGGAGCTAGCCTAGGTTCTTAGGACAGGAATGTCGTGTTACTGACCTTTCACTGAGATTCTAATTGTCTTATTTTCATCACGATCCAACATTAACAACATTTTGCTCATAAAGTAAGGAACAAAAACTGAGCAGGCAGCTAATTGCCAGTGCATACAACTGGCCAATACAACAGGCCAGAGTATAGAGATGATAGTGGAACAAGGAACTGACCACATCATTAGGACCCGAGTAGATTCTTACCTACTTTCACGTGCATAACAAGTTATAGCTCAGTATCTTTGGACCTCAGCCTGCCATGCTGAAGCTAGTACAGCTGGCTTTTTATATGCATAACTCTTATCTTTCTGTATCGTTGGATTCAAATAAACTGTAGACTACAGATATGCAAAAACTTCTGTTTATACTGAGGGTGTGCAAATTTTATTGTTATTCCCTAAACAATACAGTTTAACAACTATGTTGTTATGTTCACATTGTATTAGATATAATAAGTAATTTGAGGCCACAGAGTATATGGAATAACGAGCACAGATGACAGGAAAATTCTAAGCCATTTTATATAAGGAACTTGGGCACCCGAGGATTTGGGGATTTGAGGGGATCTTGGAACCAGTTCCCCATGAATACTGAGAAATACTGTACCTCCACTGCAGATTAACTGATATCAAATTATACAGCCAGAGAGAGATTCTTTCAATTTAAATGCCTGCCATTCCTTGAAATGCAAACACTTCCAGAAATAGCATTTGAAATCATGTAGTAGACCAATGGAATGATAAGTTTTTTGCAGGGTAAGTGGTTGGACAGAGATCCTTCTCTGCTCCCTGGAATCAAAGTTTGTATTTACCTATTTCTTCTGCTTGCTTGTAGGACTTGCCCTGATAAGGAAACAGAACTAAATCCTCTTACTCTGACACATCCAAATAACCTTGTGATAAGGGATCAAAAGGAGTTCGGGCGGATTTGTTCTCCACAGGTAATAATATTTGCCTTGTCTGATTTGTCATTTTGCGCAAACATTAGCTATTATTTTTATGGCTGGTAGAAGGGCAGAAGCCAAACTTCTGGCAAGGAGTAAATAATATATTCCAAGTGACGGCGCAAGACATTAAATGCTCATAAGCAAGGGACCCGCCTCGTGCGGAGCCCATCCTTGTGATTTATGGCGCCAGTGCGCTCTATGCACAGCCCCTCCCTGGAGCTGAAGCTGACCCTTCTTAGAATGGGAAAATGGTAGTTGTTTTATAGGCTTTATTTGGGATCTATTATGTGTGAAAGTGCTCATTTGAAAGAAAGAGACCTGCGAAAATGGCACTTCAGAGGCCCTGCTCTCGGCAGGGTGTTTATCTGCCTGCGCCCCGTGACTGCTTTTAGGCAGCCACATGCAGCCCTGGGGGATGGGAAGGCCAGTTCCGAGGTCCCACACCGGAGCAGAGGTGCCCCTCACCGTGACCTGACCGGGAGCTCTAATTAGCTTTGTCCACTCCAGTGCGGGTGTGGATGTGTTCCCTCCTGCCATCCTGCAGGGTTCCTACGGATTCTGGGAATGTGTGTGGTTGGGAATGGACGGGTACTCCGTGGGAAGAGATAACTGCAAAAGTCGCTAACACACCATGTTCCAGACACTCTTCCCGGAACTTCCCAGCAGGAACTCCTTTCATCCTGACAGTAATCCTACAGAGTATATGCTTGGCTAGAGGAGGAAAGAGTGGAGCTGCGAAGGGTAGGCATTGAATGATAGAGGTCTGATTTGTACTCTAATAGTCGGGCCACAGCGTCTGGAGTGGACCAGAGGCCAGTGGCGTTAATGGATTTTTTTTTCCTGAAAGCCAGTTGGTTCTTGGGTGCAGAGTATTCAGTGCCTGGTTGGTGACAACTGGGTGAATTACTAGAACAAATGCAGCAGCAACTGGGAACTGAGCAGGGCCCTTGCCGCCACTCGGGCAGTGAGGTTCAAGTTTTCATCTGAGTCTCAAGTGTCTCATCGCCCCTTCTAATGTTTGGCTTCCTGTTCCCTTCCCCTCCAATATAAACACTTTCATCCCCCTTTTCCCGTATCATAAAGGGCCCAGGAGAAAGAGAAAAGTAGCCCCAGTGGTGCACACCTGATGTCGCACTCACGGGTAGTCAGTGTTTTCTGTTGAGCATAATCAATCTCACGGAATAGCACTTTCAGAGAAGGGGATGAAGCAGGACAGATCTCAGGCCAGGCTGGGATCATGTCAGAACGCAGACAAGGTTAGGGTCCCTATGCAATCTACAAACACAGCCACATATTCCCTCTCCCAGAAAACTAGAGTGACTGCCTCTCTTTCACTAATTAAAGCTCTAACCTCATTCCATTCTTCTCTTCCCCTGCTTTTAGTCTACTTTTTGGTGGTGTCTCACCCAGAGCATACTTCTCACTACTTAAATTCCGCCCTCCCCATAACACCTTGTGCAAGCTCAAATCCTATCATAAAGACTTTCTTGCATCCTCTTACAGAGATGGCCGTGGTTTCCTTGGGTATGTGCTTTCTCTTGCTGCAGCAAGCATTCCTAAAGCCAAGAGGTACATCCCTGGTGAAAAGTTTTAAATGAAAAAACTCAACAGGAATTAAAACTAAACCTCCAATCATTCAGAATTTAAATAAAATAAACATATATATAAACAAAACATCAAGTTCTGACTTCCTTTGAGGCTTCGATCCTCAGAAATGATTGTAGGAGATCCCCTTCCTGCAAGAGAGGAGGTTTCAGGTTTTGTCTTGCCCCCAGAAAATATCACCACATCATCCTTCCATCATCCGCTACAATGAAAGATACAAATTCTGTACAGTAATGGAAAAGCTCAAGACCAACTTAAAATTTCAGAAGTAAGTAGAATATTAACATATCAATTCTGCAGTCCTAGACACTGAGGTCTAAATTTGTCAGTCAAATATTTCTAAGCTGCATAAAAACTGCTTAAATCCAGTGTCCCCTTTCATACCCATGGCCCTGCTGAGTTGTTTACTTTAGTTGGTGTTCTGTCTTTATCCGTTTTCTATTGTTATCGCAAAATAACTGTGACTGGATGATTCATAAAGAATACAGGTTCATTTGGTTCATTGTTCTGGAGGCCAAGGTGACCAAGAACATGATGCTAGCATCTGCCGGACATCTGGAATAAAGACACTTGGCTTCATTAAGAAACATGGCAGATGGCTTCAGGTGGTAACACAGAGCAAGCATGTGAGCTTGGGTCTTCCTCCTCTTAACAAGTAAACAATACCATCATGAGGAGCCCATTCTCATGGTTTTATCTAATCCTAATTACTTTCCAAAAGCCCTGCCTTCATGAATTTGGCAATTAAATTTTCAGCACATGAACACTGAGGAGCTGCAGTTAATACATGTTTGTGGTACATAATGATTACATTCCATATTCGGGGAAAGTAACACGTTTCAATTCTTCTTTCAACCCCTTCCCATTTGAGAAAGATCTATCTCTCTACTTCCTATTATGTATCCATGTTCTTATTCCCTCTGTCTGAATTATAACTCTCTAACCTACTCTCCATGTCTCCAGCCACATTGTCCTCCAAGTCAGTTTGGGTCCAGGACCTTTTTCTAAAAACGATTAAGTTGCTAATGTGCCTCTCCAAAGCAAAATCCCACATAAGGTGCCTTTCCCTTCTGCCAGATAAAATTCAAATGCAATGTTGGAAGTGCATCACAAGCTTTAACCCCAATTACCTTTCCAAGTGTACCACTGGGATTTCATCCTAGCATGATTCTCATCTTTGATAAGTCCCTCCTTTGTACACGTAGCTGCTGTCCCCAGCCTTGCTCTCTGAGAAGAAAACTAGTCTCTCCGTATCACGATTACTTGCTCACCTGAGGAGTATTCATTGGCAGCACACGCCAGAAGAATCTGAGTCCAAATAGAGACCCACATACCACAAAAACTATATTGTGTCATCCTATCTGGGTATATATGTTTATATAAATAAGAGATAAAACCACACTAGATAATGTAAATGAGTAAGATACCAAAGTAATTACAGTCATTTATTACTGTGTAAGCCTACACATTCTGTTGATAGATTGACAATTTTGAAATTAGTAATATACTAAAGACAAAAAGAACTCAGAATTTGTTATATGTGTTTTTCTTAAAATTTGTCTTTCTTAATTTTAGCAAAATTTTCTAATGGTGTTATTAAAAGAAATATTTTTCATACAGTCTGTTCTATTTGGACAATAATTTTCTAGGTAAAACTTTTCTGTGTAATTGCATTAAAATATTTAAAATTTTAGTATAGTTATAAGCAGATTGAATATAAAAAATGTCAAACCAGTTATTTTTGTATCTCTTCAGTTATTTCCCTTTCAAATATTACAAAGTATATATTGAAGCTAAAAGACAATGGAATTGTAATGTATATTTAAATTTTAGGTTAAAAATTTTAAATCCAGCTAAAATTTCAAAATATTTTTTAAAACTTCATGACATTCTTATAAATAAATGTATTTTTAAAATAAAACTTAGAATGCCACCTAAATTAGCACTCCAATTTCCTATCATTCTTAACAGAAGCTAGCATTGCCCTTCATGTATATTACATCCAGATCTGCATTTATATAAATTTAACAGTAATATGAATTATTAGTACTGCACAGTGTCCCTCAGTCACCCACGCGCAGCTGTGGAAATATCTCATGAATTTGTGAGTATCTGCAGAGCCACAAATTGGAACACCCAGGAACACAAGAAGATGAACATTTGGCACCAGTGAGGGAAGAAACCACTTTGTTATTCAAGCACTTCCTGCACTCAGGCTCTCTGAGAGGAGAGATTGGCATGTTCATTCATTCGCCTTTCTTCATCTTGCTTCTTGCCACAGAGCTCTTCCTGCCCTGCAGAGCACGGGTGTCTCTGGCTTGGCAGTCGCAAAGCCCAAGCAGCTTTTAAGGGCCCATAGGGAAAATTATGGAAAACACTTCCCTCAGTTTAGCCTTGAGAGTGAGTGTTAGGTATGCACACCCCCATTGGACCTCCAGCCGAAGCAGAAACACTCATTGTAATTCAGTTAATATTTTTGTGTTATGGAAAATGCAGAGCTTAATTGCTAGGTCTAGAGGAGGTACCAACGATCGGTGAAGCAAAATTATTCTCCATGTTATTTCTGTGCCTATACTTGAATTCACATTTTGATTTTTGTGGGAAGGGTTGCTGTGCAGCATCCCTTAGGCAAGTACAAAGCACACCAATAGGTGTCATTGTCATGTGGTGGGTTACAATGGGACATCTCTCCACTGGGAGAGAGCTGCATCTCTGAGACCTGCCTCAAACCTGCAGGCTTCCTGGAAAGAAAAAGACTGAGTCCCTAACTTCCCGCTTACTGAGATTGGAAGGGCACAGAACAAATCCTAACACCTTTCATCAAGGTGTGCCAGCAATAAGAGACTTCAACAATCCCTCTTGCCCCCACGCAGAAATCTGGGAAAAGGAAGGAGGATCAGCCTTGTGGCCAGCACAAGCCCCTCGGGGCTTTGGGCAAAGGGCTGGTTCTGCCCAAGCAGGTGTCCAACTCTGGAGGTAAACACAGAAGTGAACACAGAGAAATGAAGGATACCTGAGGAGAGTAGGAAAGAGAAGTGGTGCAGGTGCAGGTAATGCACCAAATGAGATCTGTGAGATTCTGCTCTGTATCGTATAAAGCCGCTTGACCCCTCTCAGTTTTAGTTTCTTCCTGTGTAAAGTAAGGATAACACCTATGTAGAAGTAGGGAAACCAGTGAAATACCAGAAGAATAATTTAGATGAGTGATGATGGTGGCTTGGTGTTATGGCTTGTATCTGAACATCTCCCAAAGCCTTATGAGCGCATACCATAGGTAGGGCTTTTGGGAGGTGCCTGTATCATGGGTGTGTGATATTGGATCATGGTTGTATGACACTGGATTAGTCCTCTGATGGGTTTGTAGCTGAGTATGATGTTGGGAGGTAAAGCCTGGTGGGACAAGGTGGGTTACTGTGGGTGTGGCTTGGAAGGTATTTATTCCTCATCCTCCCTTGACAGCTTGCTGCCTCCTGCCTGCCACACCATGAACTGTTTCCCCCCTGCCACGCCCCTTTGCCATGCTGCTCTGCCTCGGAGCCAGTGGACAATGGATGGAAAACTCTACAAACTGTGAGCTAAAATAAACCTTTCCTCCTTTAACTCATGTCCCAGCAATGGCAAAGTTATTAAGTCTCTTGGGTCTAGGAAGTGGCATTAGAAATGGAATGAAGGAAATAGATTTAATCAGGATGTATTCTCCGGTGCTTTCCAAATGCTCTAAGGAGTTAGATCTCAGCAATATGGCAAAGAAAGAAAATGAAAAGAACTTCATCTTGTCACTGACTTTCAGTTCTAATGTCACTGAATGGGAAAGACATGGAGATACATGGCTAAATAAGGCATCTGGTGATTCATAAACTATAAAACTTGATAAGCATAAGTGTGAATTTTATCATACTATAAATGACATTTACATGATACATACAGCACTAGCAAGGAAGAGTATATGTTATAAAAAGAAGGGATTCCAGGACATTTCCCATGGACATTCCAACATTCAAGATTCAAGCAAAAAGCAAGGGTTCCCAAAAAGACTGAGAATGAATGGCTGGGAAGAAGTGGTCACAAGATAGGAAAAGGAATTAGGAGGCTGTGATCTCACAGGAGCCAAGAAGGAAAATTTTGGAAGAAAGGTTCTCCAACTTCATCTAATACTGCTTAAAAAGCCAGATAAGGCAAAAACAGAGAAGAAATTTTGGAAAGTGAAGGTCATCCCAATCTACAAGAAGCAGTGCTAGGGTGCAGCACAAAAAGAAACTCCAGACAATTATTTCAGTGCTTCGGGAAGGTAAGACAGAGTCATGGAATTGTAGCTACAGGGAGGTGGAACAAGGGATAGCTTTGTGATTCTGTTTTATATGTTATTAAAGATTTGAAGCACTTTGTTTCACATTGGATGGTTTGATACTAATGGTGCAGGAGAAAGAAGAGATATGTACACAAGTGAAGTTCTTGGGCAAGAGGAAGTGGGTGGCTGATATACGGTGGGGAGAGCAGGCAGAGTCCATTCCCTCTTATTGAAGAGAAAGTGATGAGTTCAGTCCATGTGCTACCGATCAAGTGAATGCGGGAAGGAAAAGGCATTCCCATCTGAATGCTTTCAGTTTCTCTTACAACTTTAACTCAAAGTTATCTGTTGAGAGTAAAAGGAGAAAAAGGGAAACAAGAGGTTTGGGTAGAAAAGACAAAGCGTTAAAAACTCACCATAAGGAATGAGACAACGGCTCTAGTAGGAGCCAATAATAAGAACAGCAAGCAGTATTGTATGCTCATTTGCACTGTATGAGCTTGCAGTAGAGGAGACAAACACAAAATTGTGTGCTTTGCTAAGCCAATGTTTGACTGCTCAGCTGCAAGGATAGAATAAGTGGATGTTTGGTTTGGCCGGTGTTGGTGTTGGCCATCTTGATACAGAGGAGCAAGGGAATTAATAGTGTTTGCAAAGAAAGTGAAAATGTGAAGGGGTGATGTCCAGGGCTGAATAAGTATCTGGTAAAGGAATAAATGACTTAGGACAGTGAAAAATTTCAAAAATGGGAACATGCATTAGTATTGGGTAATTATTCTCTCTATAAGTGTGTTTTCTGCTGCTCTTGCCAAAATGTGGGTAATCTACATCCTGTTGCTTGAAGCTTGGAGTTCTCAACTGCCTCCTCTCAGAATGTACTTGTGAAAGCTGCAGACCTCATCTGGGCCGAGGTAACCAAGGAGACCAAAATGATTCCTGCTAAAAGCTTGAATGACATTTTCAAGGTTGCAATTTTAGCTTCTGAAGATGGCTATGTAAATTATAGGTTGGGAGGGTTCAGAAGTCCCATCGTGGAAAGGCCTCAGTGTAGGGAGTGGGCAGTGAGCGAAGAAGGAGGGAAGAATGTGCAGAGGGAATCAGAATGGGCCGCCGCACCCTTTTGTTTCTTGCCACTGTCTGAGGTCCCAGGAGAGTCTGCTGTTTCTACCACTTTCTAGGTCCTTTCCTTGTCCCCAAGAGGTAGGGACAGTGGTTTAACCACAGCTGTCTTCCTGGTAGTGCAAATGGTGATCGAAAACACAGTGAATGTTTAAGTTTTTAAAAAAATATCACAGTATATCATTATTTGCTGATGATATGATACTCTACATTGAAGATCCAAAAAACTCCACCAAAAAACTTCTAGACTTAATTGACAGATTCAGTAGAGTATCTGGATACAAGGTGAATACCCAAAAATCAATAGCCTTTCTATACACAAATAACAGACAGACAGAAAGAGAAATAAGGGAAAAAATTCCTTTTACAATAGCATCCAAAAAAATGAAGTATCTAGGAATCAATCTAACAAAAGAAACAAAAGATCTCTACACTGAAAACTACAGCACTCTGAAAAAAGAAATCGAAGAGGATATAAAAAAATGGAAAGATATCCCCTGCTCCTGGGTAGGAAGAATCAACATAGTGAAAATGGCCATACTACCGAAACTGCTATATACATTCAATGCAATGCCAATTGAAATTCCAACACTATATTTCACAGAACTAGAAAAAAGAATCCAAAAATTCATTTGGAACCACAAGAGACCTAGAATAGCAAAAGCCATTATAGGCAACAGTCACATGGCACCAGGTGTAACAATTCCCAATTTGAAACTATACTACAAAGCCACTGTGATAAAATCAGCATGGTACTGGCAAAGAAATAGGCCTGAGGATCAATGGAACAGACTGGAAGACACAAAAACAAATGCAGATGTACTCAGCTACCTCATCTTCGACAAAGGAGCTCACCATCCTCAGTGGAGGAAAGATAGCCTCTTTAATAAATGGTGTTGGAAAAACTGGATATCAACCTGTCACAGATTAAAATTAGACCCTTATCTTTCGCCATGCACTAAATTAAAATCCAAATGGATTAAAGATCTAAATATTAAAACAGAAACATTAAACTTGCTGGAAAGTAAGTTAGGCAGAACTCTGGAAGACATTGGTATAGGAAAAGACTTTATGAACAAATCCTCAGTAGCACGGGAACTAGCAGAAAGAATCAACAACTGGGATCTCATCTTACTAAAAAGCTTCTGTACTTCAAAAGAAACCATTAGCAGAACTAAGAGACAATCTACAATGTGGGAAAAAATTTTTACCAGCTGTACCTCAGACAAAGGACTATTATCAAGGATATATAAAGAACTCAAAACAATCAGTCCCCCCAAATATAAAGACCCGATCCAAAAATGGGCATCCGAAATGAACAGACATTTCTCATACAAAGAAGTGAAAGCAGCAAGAAAATATATGAAAAAATGTTCCACATCACTGGTCATTCGAGAGATGCAGATGAAAACAACACTGAGATTCCACCTCACCCCACAAAGAATGGCTGCTATCAAGAAATCACACAATAACAAATGTTGGCGGGGTTGTGGGGAGAAAGGAACCCTCCTCCATTGTTGGTGGGAGTGCAGACTAGTGCAACCACTATGGAAATCAATATGGAGATACCTCAAAGAGCTTGGACTGGAGGTTCCATTTGACCCAGCCATCCCTCTGTTGGGTATCTTTCCAAGAGAACTAAAAGAATCATATCACAGAGAAGTATGTGCACCCATGTTTATAGCGGCACAGTTTGTAATAGCTAAATCTTGGAAACAACCTATTTGCCCATCCGTTGGAAACTGGATAAAGAAGTTGTGGTTTTTCTATAAAATGGAATATTACTCAGCCATAAAGAGCGAGAGAATAGATTCATTCATAGGAAAATGGATACATATTGAAGATATACTCCTAAGTGAAATAAATAAGTCCCACATGTGTAAATACCAAATAGTTTCCCTGGTGTGAATATTCTGCAACAATGCATAAGATTCTAATAAGATTACTGACATTTAGAAATGGGAGGAAAGGAGCTAAAGGTGTAGGGAAGGTGTGATACGTAGGGGAAGAACAAAAAGGGAAAAGAAAAAAATGTGAGAGAATGAAAAGATGAAAATAAAGTGTTTGTAGATGGGGAGGGGAGGAGGGGGTGAAGGGAGGGCAGAGGTAAGGGGAAAAAAATGAGAATCAAGACTTGCCATGTAAAGGTACATGATCCCAACAATGAATGTAACTGTACTGTATCCCTAAATGTACCAATAAACTCAAAAAAAAAAAAAAAAAAAAAAAAAAAAAACAAAAAAAAAAAAAATATCACAGTAAAATACACATCGTCATTAATCCTCCTCACTTTGAACCCACTTATTCCCATGGTTCTGGTCATTTTCTGAAGCACTTCTGGAAGTCCCCTTTCATGTCTTTATGTGTTGTGAGGAAAAACACAGTGAATTCTGCTGCCAAGTGCCATCCAACACAAAGGTGGAGTTGTAAAAACATTGCATCGGGTGTGTTCTCATTCGCCTGACTCGCTGCCTTTCCCCAAAGTCGAAATGACTGTGAAAGGCAAATGTTTTGAATCAATTCGGTACGTCAAGCAAGCCAGTACATCAAGGACAAGAAAAAGGCAGAAAGTGACAAGAATGGGAGCATAAGTACGTTTGAAGCAAAGGGAAGTATTTTGAGGGAGAATTCATGACATTGTATCTTTTACTGTAATTTTCTTATTTACAAACACAACGTACCTCTCAATTTTGATTTTGTTGTGAAACTGGTAAGATTCCAGATTCCTATTGATTCTAAAAATCTTAAAGGCTTTCTGTAGTCATCACTGCATTTCTCTCTCTCTTTTTTAAAATCAGTGTGCATGTGTAGTATTTAATATCTGCATTCCTTGTGGGGAGCTGGCACATCTTTGTCAAAATTTCATTTGATTAGTCTGTTTGCTTCCTTTTTTATCTCCTTCTCTTCCCTCTCCTGCCTCTATCCATCTCTTAATTCCCTTCCCTTTTGCATTTTATTACTCTCATTTGATTACTTTGTTTTCCTTCTAGAAAAGATTTTTCTAACGTCCTTCTGTGTACAAGATACTGAAAAATGAACACAGCAAGCACATAGGCAGGTGTCCGAGTCTGGGAGTGGAAGGAGGCCCATTGCCTGGGGTCCCTTTTTATTCCACTTAGCCTGACTACTGAACTGGCAAGTGCAGGTAACAGCTTTCTCAGTCTCTGAGCACGGTGACTGCGCAATGACAGCTGTGGTCGAAGAGCCCAGCCTGCCACACAAAGACAGTGGCTGCAGCTGAGGAAATGTGTGTGAATTAGGGTTTCTGGGCTCAAGAAAGAGGAGGCTAAAAGGTGCTTTGATTTATAGACTGCAAATATGTGAAAGTGTATTTTCCTAAGGAGAGTGACAGTTTTTTATATGCACATGAGATGCAAAGAGGTAAACCTACAGGAGGAGGTCTTTCCACCAGGCAAAGGAAAACATCTTCACAGTTCTTCCTCGTGAAGCACCCAAATAGCTGCCACGTAGCTGTCTCTGCATATAACCATGTGCCCAGCAAGATCAGTTCTTCCCCTTTCTGAGAGAGGAGACAGCACCACACACCACACGTGCCCCCCAAGTTTCTCCTTTCCAAGTGCACTTTACATTTGGGGCAACACAAAGTTGGAGCATGCTTGTCTGCCCTTCTTGGAATGCATGTCCACTCTGTCCATCCAGCCTGCCAGGAGGAGAGAGGTAGGTGGTACCTTGTTTATTGCACAGCCACCATGCACTTACAGTTGAGAAAGCAGAGATTCCACGACGTGGAGTAATCTGTGGACAGCTCCTAGCCAGCCTGACTCAAACACCAGGTTATCTGCTCTCTAGCACATTTGTGAAGCCTTTATTATTATTCTCGGCCTCTCATTTCTTGGAGATCCTGTCTTCCTGGCCTGTTTATTCCAGCTTGATGGCAGCTCTCGCTAGTGATAATAGAAGAATCCTGCTGCTTTATGGGGCAATAATCCAAGCCCTGTGTGGATAACCACTCTTCTGGGTTGAGTGGTTTATTCCTTTGAAAAAGGAGGTAGATTACTGTTCTGAAACCTCAGTCTTCCTTTCATTCTTATGTTAGATAAAGACACTGGCATATTTACATTTAGCAGAGGCCTCAAAGGGAACTCCAAGCCAGAGCTGCAGACCCACCTGCCGTCGGAAGCCTGGGGAATGCTTTCTTCTCCACTAGCCGAGATTGGAGGGTGTCACATACAATTGCTGAGATTTCCTCCCTAGTCATTTTATTGGAGATTTAAAAGCCTTATAGATTGATCAGCTGCCCGTTTTTTTCTTGGGAATGCCTTGTTGTTAGTACTGAAAGTCTTGCATCCCAGAAAACTCCTCAGTCCTGAGCACACTGGAGTGGTTAATAACTCAACTAAAAACTTAGGCTGGGAGAAGTGATTAAAAGACAAGAGGACAGGTAAGCAAGAGCTAAAGTAAATGTTATTTTAAATATTGCTATTATTATTTTCTTTCTGAGGTGTTGATGTCACTTTCATACATTTCTGGTAATAGAAGAGGGAATATTAAAAGTCAGGAAAACAACCAGAACATTCATTAAATAAATGTGGACTCCCAGATACAGAGATAGTATATAGTTTTAAAAATTAATGGGCAGGTGTATAAATTACCGTGTTGACTAATTTGGAACATGGGATCAGACACGTATGTATAAATCTTTTGGGTATGCGCACTACAGATGGACAGGTACTGGATTAATGTTCTATTGCTGCATAACAGTGTCACCTCAGCACAGTGCTATGTTACAGGAACGTATGCATTACTTCACAGTTTCTGTGGGTCAGGAGTCAGGCATGGTTTCATCAGATCTTCTGCAAAGGTCTGGTCAAGGTGAAGGCCATGATTGTGTTTTCACAAAAGTTTTTACTGGAGCAGGAACTGCTGTTGCACTTACAAGATTATTGGCAGAACGTAGCTGCTGCATTTGTAGGGCTGAGGGTTTTACTTTTCACTGGCTGTCCCTGTGGGGAAAGCCACTGCCCTTTCCAAGAAGCTGCCTTCATCTCCGGTTCCTTGTCACATGTGGCTCCCACCATGACCATTTGCTTTTTCAAAGCCAGCAAAGGGCCAAGAAACTCAAACCAGACAAGTGCTACAGTCGTACACCACTTAATCACACTGTCACGCCAGGGTGTCCACATTCATCCCAACGCAGTTGCCCATTCCACTGTCAGTAGTGAGGTTCAGGTCCTGCTCACCCCATGGGATGGAAGAGCTCAGAGGGAGAGATCAGGAGGTGAGAGCCATGGAGCCACCCTACAGGTCCGTCCACCGTGGGACCTAAGAAACTAGTGACCCCACCTACCTGCAAAGAGAGGAGTCAGACCTCCAAGTACAATGACTTTCATTCTTTTTACATGTTTATTTCTTTGGGAGGGGTCAACTATTCTTACCACTTTTAATTAAAATGTATAACACATGCGTCAAAAACAAAACAAATTTTTACTAATCAGTTAAGAAAACAGAAGACAAGGAACACGGCATTGTGTCCTGTAGGCAGGTGCCATGCACAGCCTCTCTCTTCATCACCATAGCTGCTCTGCTCTGTGACAGCTCTGGGTCAGCCCCTGGCTAAGGGTCGTGTGTAACTTTATCTAACATGAAATTCAAAGTGTGTTATGGAAGTTTAGGACTTTATAAAGAGGCTCTGTGGTGTCTCTTTAAAACTTTGCTGTGGTATGTTTGGCGGATTGGGAAGGGTAGAATGTGATAAATGGTCCATTCAGCTTCAGAGAGTTAAACACCGTAACTTTATTTGTGGTGTGTGTGGCAAGGCTGTACTGATGGATGGACACAGAAAGGTACTCAGAAGCTACCTGGAAAGCAACCAGGTATAAGACTTCATAACTTCCCCAGCTGGTCCCAGGACCAGCAGCATGCAATTCACCTTGGGGGTTTTTTGGAAGGGCATTGTTTCTGTTCCAACACCATGCCTCCTGAATCAAAATCTACACTTTAAGAAGATTCAAATGCACAGAGGTTGAGAAGCTTTGGTCTAGGCTACTCTCTGGTACAGTGGGATACACACTCAAAAAACACACTAATGGGGAATATCTCCGCAAGAACGTTTACTGCAGTATTTGTAATTTAAAAATTACTGGAAAATTTGAACTAATTGATCATCTGTGCAGAGCTGAAAAATAAGTTATGTTAACCAAAGGGACGCTATGCAGAGTTAAAATTAACAATGTATATCTATATATATCATGGATATATAGATAAATGGATATATGAATAATTTCCAGAGATCATATTGAGCCCAAACAAAACAAAGTAAAAACAAAAAACCAAGTTTCAAGGAGGAATATGTAATATAATAATACTGTTTATGCAAAAAGATTGAAGACTTAGTGTACAGTTGAATTCCCAAGCAGTGAAATAAGCATAAAAATGACAAGCACAAATTCAAGAGAGCAGTTTCCTTTGGGAAGGAAGAGAAACCGAAGGAAAGATACACGGGGCATGTTCACAGTGAATTTTTCATGCCAGATAGAACGTATACAGATGCTTGTGGTATTTTCTTTACCTTTATAGTTTCAGAATATTTCATAATAAAAAAATGAGCTTTTCCAGTTGATGCCAAGATGGCTTTCAATGCACATGCCAATTTGATCTCGCACAGTGAGTCCAGTTCAAGGCCAAGGCCTCATCCAGTGTTGGCTTCTCAGACCTCTCTCTCCTCTTGGCTGAACTACCGAGCAGGAGTGAAATGACGGCCCATCACTGCTTCAAATTTCCCTTTGCTCTTTCTAAGTGAGGTTGAGCATGATCTCACATGCTTATTGACTGCCAGCCTTCCCCTCCTGTGAATGGCGTGGTCACGTTCTTTGCACATTTTCTTCTATTTGCTTTTCCTTATTGATTTGTAGGAAACACTAGTTAAAAGCACTGAGGATGCAAAGTTGACATCTTGTTTGCTGTTTGAGTTGCAAATAGCTCTCCCTCCTAAAGCACAGAGCAAAGGCTAATGGGAGATGGCTGGTGAGCTCTGGATACAAATTGGGTCAGTGTTTAAGTTTACCACCCAGAGCATACATGCATTATTTTTCTTCATTACTGCTAAATGCTTTATTATTAAATGCATTATTATCAAAGGGTTGTCTATAAAAAAGGAAAGTCAACGCTAAAACTCAAAGATACAAAAACCCTTCCTGTCTGCAGTTATCATCTTACGATAGGTAGCCTCAAGTTGATTTCAGCCTTCTTGCATTAAAAAATATAATAAAAATAATCAAATGCACAGGATTAAGAGCAATTCTTTATATGTTTTTCCATGGTGATCATCTTTTACTTGGTAGAATTTTGCCATTTTATTTATTTTTGCTGCCATTTTAGGGATGAAAAGAAACAACAAATTAGCAAAATTAGTAATTTTTTTCAGTCAGCTAAAATTTGTATTAGTCCTTTTGTGGTCCATATGAAAATGACAATCTCTATTGGCAGAAATTCCCTTTTGTCTTTGATACAGTCCTTCTGTGGCTGTCACTGTTTAGATTTTAAAAGAAAGATGCATTTTCTTATTTAAACTGAGAGGAATCAATTTCTTTAGAATGTTGGAAAATCCTTGTGCTTAAACGATTAGGAAATCTCATTTGTGTGATAGATGTTCCTTAGAAAAATTTTGGTAGCAGCCCAAAGAGAGCTGTAGCTCCATTTATAATAGGAAAGGTAGCATTGCGTTGGGGAATGAGAACAGTTGCTTAAGAAATAATGGGCTTTTTGTCAGCCCCATAACATCAGTGGGATTTTTAAGCATTTCAAAAGAGAACTCCCACAGATGTGTGCTATGCTGCTCAGGTCTGAGGTTTAATCCTGTTACTGGGGACTAACCATATCTTCCTGGCATTGCAGTTTTGTCAAAAGTCTCCAAGGACTGTGTTGATCACCAGTCAGTGAGTCAAGGCCTTTCTGTGCTCCCACAGGCACTTGGAGCACCCCTCAGAGTTGTGATTTGGGATTTGGCCCACTTCCATGTGTGGAGGCTGTCAGGAATTCCGGGTTTGCCTGGGGACAGAGATCATTACCAGGTACCACCCTGCTGAGCAGGACATGCAAACACAGCACACCAAGGACACTCTCAGATTGGCCAGGCAAATAGAAGATTTAGAAATAATGCCATGGGCCCAAGATAATTCTTCCTTGACAAATGGTGCCAGGAGGCTCTTGGGGATAAGGAGGTCATTAAAAGGGGATCTATCTAAGGATTAGAGAAAAGAGTAATCTTAGGAAGTAGCATCGGCTTACCCAGTCCCCTTCACCAACTTCTTCCAACTTTGTGTGGAAATCAGTGATTGAGGGTGAAGCTCACATCTCTAGTGGGACAGTTCTGTGTTGTCACTCCTGTTGGCTGTATGTATCTGGGAACAGTTGGCACCAGCTAGTGCCATGCAGCGATTACAAACAAAATGAAAATTCCAGAATAGAACACGGAGGAGGCTCTGGGACATTCAATAACTTGCCCACAATCCCTACAGCAACAAGGGGCATGGCTGGGGTTAAACCAGAGGTATGGATACAGAGCTACTATGAGTATCTACTACTGCACGCTAAGACTAGCTCTCCTCCCCACCTCAGAGGGGCAGTGTCTTATTGCTGCATTTTGCCAAGCTACACTTCTTGGCTTAGTCTTAAATCAAGACTTCTGGCTTCACCCTCTCCTCAAGCAGTTTCTAACTGCTTATCTGCACCTTCTGGCTATCTTGTCACTACCTCACCAACCCTCCTCAGCTGGTCTTCTGAATTGTGTTCTCAAAAATATGAGCACACACAGCTTTACTTCTCCCTCCTGCCTCCAAACACTGCACACACATGCACACACACGCACACACACACAGAGTCAGGCCATGTAGATATCAAACTCTCTGAAGGTTTTAAGATAATGTCAGTGCTCTTTGTGGTGTTTGGCATAAAACTGAAACTCAGTGATGGTGTGTTCATAAATTTGTGTACAATAGAAAGACATTGTGTAGATGTTGACCAACTTAGAGTTTGGTCTCCAACCCCATTGGCCTTAAGGTCCTTTAGCTGTTTCCTGCTGCAGGAGGTATCCTATTGATTCTCCTCCCCAGGTCCCATTTGGCCACCATTTTGACCATCTTTTCAGAGACCTTGGTCTTCATTTTGCCACCTTTCTTCTCTGAGTTCCACCTCTTATCTTTTTCCTTTTTGAGATGCTAAGAGAAAACAGGCAATTCTTACTATTTAATTACAGAATAACTGCTCCTTTTGTCTCTATCTTTCTGCTACAGATTACCCTGTGAGCCTCACCTGTTAGCACTAAAAGCATTACCATGTTTTTTCTGAGGACAAAAACTCATTACTTAAAGTCTGTGTAATCCATAATACAAGAACAGAAGGAGCCATTAAAATGACAATTCTTTCATGGCTTTATACACAGTAAAACAAAATTCTCAAATAATTATATAAACATCTCCCCCAACAATTTGATTACTGAACATTGTTTAAGAAAGAATTTGGCAGTGATTTTTTTCCTAAGGGTATATCGCACTAGGACTGACAATCCATTTATTGTTTTTCAAAGGTACTTAGCATAATGCTTTTCTGTGTGATTTCTTCACCAAATGAATATATAGCTAAGGTCATTCATTTAACTTTGCTTTCAATTTAAGTAATTACCCTTTAATGTATTTAAATGTCATTTAAATCAAGCACGTGCATGCTTCCAAACTCAGATCTGCAATGTGGGGTGCATTCGCAGCAGTCTGGCTGGTGGTATCCTCTCTCCTCTCGTTCCCTCCAGTCTGGCCCTGGCGTTCACAGTGGTCCTTTTGCAATGCAGGTCCGGCCATGCCCTGCCCTCTTCTTGCTTGAATGCATTGGGCCACTGCTCCAAACCCTTCAGCATGGTCCACTGAGCTCTCTGTGAGGAAGCCTTCATCTGCCCCCGGCTCCATTCCCCACCCTTCCTCTGGATGCACCAAAACTGAGTCCACTGGACGCTAGAAAGTGGCAAACTCAGCAACACCCTGGAGCTTTGCCAACCTCCTTCCCTTTGCCTGAAAAGCTCCCATGGTCCACTTTCTGTCCAGGAATCTGTCTCTAAAATCAGCCCATAGGCTGTGGTGTCAGCTACACCCTCCAGTCAGGCTCCCTGTGGATGCCAGTCCCCTTTCATGTCCCCATGGCACTACACATACATGATATCCAACACACTGTTACCTTAGTGCCTGCTAACATGGCTGCCTCTTCCGCTGCTAGCAGAGAGACTGTCTAGTTGGTTCCCCATTTTATCCCCACACCAAATTCTTGTTGGATGCTGGTGGCTCTACCTGCCCATATGGCTTCTTTGTGAATTAGACAAGTACTTTTGTGCAGTCTATACACTGCACAGTCATACCTGGAGGCCCTAACTTGGCACAGAATATTTGCTCATTAAATATATGTCAAACTAAATTAATCTCTGACTTTGACATTAACATCCTAATCTTTTGTTGCTGATCCTCCTTTTTAAATTTTGTTTTAGTTTTTTAGAGCATTCTTTTTTTTTCATCTTTAATTGAGTTTATTGGTACATTTTAGGGATACAGTACAGTTACATTCATTGTGGGATCTTATACCTCTACATGACAAGTCTTGGTTCTCATTTTTCCCCTTACCCCTGCCCTCCCTTCACCCCCTCCTCCCCTCCCCATCTACAAACACTTTATTTCCATCTTTTCATTATCTCACATTTTTTTCTTTTCCCTTATTACCCTTCCCCTACCCATCCCACCTTCCCTACACCTTTAGCTCCTTTCTTCCCATTTCTCAATGTCAGTAATCTTATTAGGATCTTCTGTATTATTGCAGGTTATTCACACCAGAGAAACTATTCGGTATTTACACATGTGTGCCTTTTTTATTTCACTTAGGAGTATATCTTCAATATGTATCCATTTTCCTATGAATGAATCTATTTTCTCGTTCTTTATGGCTAAGTAATATTCCCTTTTATAGAAAAACCACATCTTCTTTATCCAGTTTCCAACTGATGGGCAAATGGGCTGTTTCCAAGTTTTAGCTCTTACAAACTGTGCCGCTATAAACATGGGTGCGCATACTTCTCTGTGATATGATTCTTTTAGTTCTCTTGGAAAGACACCCAGCAGAGGGATGGCTGGGTCAAATGGAACCTCCAGTCCAAGCTCTTTGAGGTATCTCCATATTGATTTCCATAGTGGTTGCACCAGTCTGCACTCCCACCAAAAATGGAGAAGGATTCCTTTCTCCCCACAACCCCGCCAACATTTGTTATTGTGTGATTTCTTGATAGCAGCCATTCTTTGTGGGGTGAGGTGGAATCTCAGTGTTGTTTTCATCTGCATCTCTCGAAGGATCAGTGATGTGGAACATTTTTTCATATATTTACTTGCTGCTTTTACTTCTTTGTCTGAGAAATGTCTGTTCACTTCAGATGCCCATTTTTGAATCGGGTCTTTATATTTGGGGGTGCTGATTGTTTTGAGTTCTTTATATATTCTTGATAATAGTCCTTTGTCAGAGGAACAGCTGGTAAAATTTTTTTCCCACATTGTAGATTGTCTCTTAGTTCTGCTGATGGTTTCTTTTGAAGTACAGAAGCTTTTTAATAAGATGAGATCCCAGTTGTTGATTCTATCTGCTAGTTCCCGTGCTACTGAGGATTTGTTCATAAAGTCTTTTCCTATGCCAATGTCTTCTAGAGTTCTGCCTAACTTACCTTAGAGCATTCTTTTAAAATTAACTTCTCTAAAGATATTTGGCAAGTGAAAATACTAAAGTCTGTGGCATAGTTTTCTTTCAGAAGGTCCACTTCTCCTTGACAGGATGCCTACCTGATCCACCAAAAAGGTTGTGTGCTGTTCATTGGAAATCTGACTCCTCTTAGTCCTGTGAAACACTAAGTGGGTGGTGTGGGAGACGCTGCAGCTGGCACCACTGCGTCTCCTTTTGCGCTCGCAGGTCCCCGGCACTGCATCTTTTCCAAAGCTTGAGGGAATTTGGAAACCAACAGCTTACAGTCCGAGCGCAGCTGTGTGGTTGGCGCCCCCTCGTCCTTTTGCTCATACACACCTAGCACCCATCCACTAGGTGGGGTTCAGAGCCCGCTCCTTCCATAAGGCCCAGAGCGCCACCTAGAGGTGGAGGGGACCCTTCCCGCCTGTACACAGCCCTCAGAATGATCCAGAAGCAAGTCATTGGCGCCTCAACCTTCCTTTCCTCCACATTGTTCAAAGAACTATCCAGCTACCACCTTTGTCATGATTAAGGCCTTTCAAAATATCAGGATATTCATGTTGAGCGTCCCCTCCCACGTCCCAGAGCAACTCGGACCCGCGCTGCAAGGAGAGCGCCCTCCTTCAACCAGCTCCAGGCAGGTAGCTCTGCTCCAGCCCCTGTCCGGCCCTTGTTGGCCCTGAGACACCTCGGATCTGGAAAGACTGCACAGATGAAGTATTTTTAGGACTTGGTTCTTTTTCTTTCCCAGTTTAAAGAACAGGAAGAAAAAATATAAGTTTTATAGGAAAAGAATCTGGGCATAAATCTACCTCCTCTTCAAGCGTTCTTTCCGAGGCTTTGTGTATGGCTTTCTGAAATATTTATATGAGCAAACACCTTGACTTATCATAAAGAAAGTCGGATAACATAGTCAAACAAACTCATCCCTAAAAGAAGATAAAAACTCCTCGTGGGTGGTGAGGCTGCCAACTGCCATTCAACATCCAGATCTGTTAACAGCAGTAAGTAAATATTAGTGAAAGCGGTTTTTTTCTTTGACTTCAAGAACTGGGCAAATACATCATCATGGAAATAATTCTCCATAGAGCAGATTTACAGACTTGTGTTGGGAAAGAATAAAAGTAACTCTTTCACACAGTGCCCAAAGCAGGGGCTGAGCTCTGTGGCCCTCCAGGAAATTTACTTTTCTTTCTCTGCACTTAGCAGCTTTGTGACCTCACTTAACAGCACTAGACATGATTTACTAGACATTGTTATTTTGATTTTTTATTTTTAGGATTTCATGTTTTATGTTTTTTGGTTTTATTTTTTAAATGGCAAACCATAATTATGTTTCTATTTGTTTTCTCCCTGGAGTGTGAGGTCAGTGGAACAACTTCTGCCTGTCTAGCTAGCACCTGACACATCACAGAAAGTCAATAAATATTTTTCAAGTAAATACTTTTTAGGGCTTCTTCACCATTAATAATTAATAATAATAATTAATAATAATATTAATAAGATCCAAATTAATATAGAAAGGATGTACTGACTTCTTGCTCTATGTTTGATACATTTTGAGGTTTTACATGAATTCTTTTTTTTTTGCACGGGGGATTGAACTCGGGTCCTTGCACTTGCGAGGCAGGCGATAGAACCACTGAGCTAAATCTCTGGCCCTTTACATGAATTCTTTCATTTGATGCTCACAAAATTTTACAAATTGGTATGGTTGTGATTACAGTTTTACCAGATGTGAAAAGGAAGGAAGAGACAAACACAGGCATGGTACAGGCACGGACATGAGGGTACAGAACCAGTGTGAAAACCCAGGCAATCCAACTCCTGCGACTGCTAAACCATCACATCTACTGCCTTGGCTGTCAGAGATATAACCACAAAAAGTAATGATCATGGCCAAAAACGTGGCATTTACTTGAGAATGCCCCATTTATTTATTCATTGTTTATTTGGCGGTACCAAGGATTAAACTCAGGACCTTTGTACTTAGCCCATCCTGAGCTCTTTTTTGTGTTTTTATTCTTATACAGCATCTCTCTAAATTACCCAGTTGCCCAGGCTGGGCTCCAACTTGCAATCCTTCTGCCTCAGCCTCACAGAATACTTGATAACAAGCATGCATTACCACAACCAGCTCTAATCATTCTTAAGTGACTGATCATGCAAACACAGCTAGTCCTCATGGTGCATGGTTCTAATAGGTAAGTTCCAGTTGTCATGGTTTAGTGAAATAATACCAGTTCCCCAACAACTTTGTTTTAATTTCAGTTTCCATGGTGTAGCAAGTATGAAAAATTGCATGAAGTACAAATTTTATTGTGTGCTCTTTATTCCATAAACCATCACCTAAACACCAAGTGCCCTGGACTTCATGATCAGTCCCCAGCCTAATCATTTCCTTCACAGCACACTGCTGCCTGGTCCCTGTGTCTCTGTGATTCATGTCCCACACAGGCAGTGAAGCTTGTAGTTGCATCCCCTCCTGTCTCCCAGTGATAGTCACATGATATTTGACACAAATAAGTAACCCAAACTGGCCAACAACATTATCCAACAAAGAAATGAAACTAGATAGCCCTGGATGCAAAGTTCCACCAGCCACAAATGGAACTGCAGAAGTGATGTGGATGATACTGTCAGGGAACTTTCCAGGGGCCGCCGGAGCAGCTCAGAAGGTGAACTTTACCTACATAGAGGTGGAGAGTGGTTGTGTGGAAAAGATGAGGAAGAGACGCAGCAGAAAACACTCTGCATTCAGACACGTCGCCATATTGAAGGCACAAAGAGGACAGTGCTGAATGTCAATCCAAGTATAGAAGTGAGACATCAAAGCACAGAAAAGTTGATTGTTCTATGTCTCAAGTTTTAAGTTTTGTGATAAGAAAGCGCTGTCAACATTCTTGATTTTTTACAGTGAAACGAACTTTTTATTCTCAATATTATTCTCAATAGTAGTTTTACTATTTCCATCATTTCCACATATATTTAAAATTGACAGAGTATTTAATATTCTGACAAAGAATTTCAAAGATTATAGAATAATCGCAATTTTTCCAACTGATTGTTAAAATCACTTTGTGTGTCTCAGTTTACAGATGTTAAGTGAGGACAACTCATAGTCAAAAGAAGTTTAAAAACTAATAAAGGAATAAGAGAAGACTGAACATGCTGTGATTATGAATTACAAATTTATGATTTGAAGTGTGTCTGCCTTTTTGCAGTGTTCACCAAAGGAAAAGCTTTAAGGGTCAGTCACTAGCCACAAGTCTCACGAGCTGATGTCAAGAGAGACAAGAAGGTATCGTGATCCTTAGTTAAGTATTGATTGTAGAATCTTGGGGACTCATCCAATAATTTTGCCTATCTATAAAATAGAGATGGCAAAAGGCACTTTGCAGGATAGTTGCATTTATGAGAAAATATGTACACGCATGTGTCTGTATATGTGAGAAGTGTGCACACCACCTAGCAGATAGAAGGGCTTTAACGAATGTTTGTTATATTTTATACCACTAGAATGAGAGCAGGGGAAAATCAAAAGAGAGCTTGTAAACATCAAAATCTAGTGGTGGTGCTAGAACTCTTTGCCCACACAATAAAGGGCAGACTACGACTACCATTTATTAAAGGCATAGTGGATATCAGGGAGTTGGTGGATTTCAGTATTTCTAAAAGTAGCCTGCTGATTGTAAGAAATGTGGACTTCTTTGTACAGGACATCTAGGTTCTGGGTGATCATTGCTTAACCAATAGCTTGGTTTATCTCTCGGGAATCTTGGATTTTCAAATAACAAGTTTAGATATTCCAGACAGAATTTTCAAACTCAACAGTTTCCTTTTACATCTAATTGTTCCCCTAATTTCACATTCACAGAAAACATACTTTAGCTTCTCTGCTTTCCTTTTTGTTTGAGTACAGTACAAAGAGAATCAAATTTTAATAACTACTATTATTATGTGTTTACATATAATGAGGCTATTTCCATGTTCACACAGATGGTGTGGAATAACTAAACATTATTACAACCAGTTCTCATAAATGTGGAGCTTCTCTACCAGTTTCTCTGATCTCTATCAATAAAATATTGGTATTTTGATATTCTTTTTTGTAATAAACTTTATGCTACACTGGAAATTTGCTAGAAATGTAAATTCCTCGCTTCTTTCAGAGGGGACTAGGAAGAAAGTGTTTATGGTAATAATACTCCCTCTTAGAGTTGAAGGAAATAAACGGGTATATGAAGAGTTAGCTGAAGGCCAGAAATAGAGTTGAGTGAGTGGCAGGGCATCGCGGGAAGAATCTTGGCCCCTGCTTGTCACTTCTGCTCATGGCTAACCTCTCCTTCACACGTTTTTTCCCTAACGGTCTGTTTTCCTGATATATTGTGTTCTTATTTGTCTCTGTACCTAAAAAACAACATGAATCCAAGGGAAAGATGTGGAAGGTCAACTAATGTAGGACCAGAGTGGATGGAGAGTATGTGGAAAGAGCTTACAGACCCAGAGGAACAGATTCTAGTGCCTTGTTCTCTCGCTGAAATCTTTTACTCTGATATAAGGAGAACATTCCTCTCTGCCAGTATTCCTCTGCCAGTAATCTCTCACCGACCACAAGAACCATGAACTTCAGGCACCTGTTACCCCTAAAGTTTGTTCTTGTTCTGCCTTTACCTCCATCTGGCTCTATCTGCTAAATATGCTTTATTCTCAATATCGCTTCCTTGATTTCCTCAGAAAAAAAAAATTGGCCTTACCTGACTGCTATGGACTGAGTATTTGTGGAGCCCCCATGTCCATATCCACATGTTGAACCCCAATTATTGGTCCACGTGGTAGTATTTGGAAGTAGGCTCTTTGGGAAGTGATTGGGTCATGAAAATGAAGCCCTCACCAATAGGGTTAGTGTCCATATGAGAAGAGAAAGGAGACAGATGATCTTTCTAGGCTATATGAAGATCTATTGAGAAGGCGACCATCTGCAAACCAAGAAGTGTCCCCTCATGAGACACAGAATCACCAGCGCCTTAATCTTGGACTTGCCAGTCTTGAGATATAATGTTAATCATGCAAAAGACCCAATCTGTGGAATTTTTGTAATGTCAGTTTAAATGAAAGGACCCTGACCTTCCCTTCCATTTTCACTAGCTGTTCAAAAACCCATTCAATATATTTTGGTATATACTATGATATGGTAAAAAGGTATTATTTTTGTGGTTGATATCAGAGTTCCTATTATGAAAAGAAAATTTTAATTAGGAAAATTCACTGAAAATCTGAAGCTAACAGAAATTAAGACCTCAAGAAGAGACAGATTAGGAACAACACAGAGATAGGTTAAAGAAGTATGCTCCCAACTTGGCAGAAAACAGAGAAAAGATTCGTGGGGAGGTGTGCTGAAGATATAGAGATCGCAGTGGAAATTGCCAGAAGAGAGAAGTCGCCATAATGATCAAAGAGGCATTTACAAAAACAGAAGCCTAACATTCTCTTTCAAGTCTTCTCTTTGTGTGTTCATGAGATGCCCTCCTTACCTGCCCTCATTCCAGTGTGTTCCTAGTGAAAGTCTGCAGTCCACGTTGGCATCACAGGAATGGGACTTTTGGGGTACAAAAGAAAAAGATCTGTGTCTCATGCTTACATTGACACTGGGATTGAAAGGACAGAAATAAAAAGAACTACCCAGTGGAGAAAACACAGACTGAGGAAACTGGGTCACCAGAGTTGATAAAGAAATTTAATGAAAGAAACAGAAATCATCTCCCCATCCCAGATTCCTGCATCTGCTCCTGCTGTGAACGATTTACCAGTAATTTCCCCACCTGTAAAATTAGAGGCTAACTCCATGGTCCCTTTGGGCTCCTTCCACGTTAATATTCTATGAATCTAAGCCATTCACCAAGCTGAAGGGAAATAATACAAGTTATGTCTTATTGTAGAAAAATACTTGATGAAGTGAATTAACTTGATTACACACAGGAGATGACACAATAATGACAGTCATTTAATACCCAGGTCAGAACAAAAAGAAGTAAATTAACCAAAGTATTCTCCTGACACTAAGCAATAGCTTGTTTGGATTCCTCTGACAGTTTTGAAGCATCTGTTCTGAAAATGATGATGTCTTGAGATTACTATTGAGAGTATACACAATGTGTTGGACACTTATGTAATTTGTTATGTTTTAAAAAAAACAGTTCCAATATCTTTTGATCTAAACATGCTGATCTCAGCAAAAATATCAACTTTCCATTCTCTCCAAGTTTGGTAATGTTGACTTGACATAATCAACACAGGCAGTAGGTAGCAATCAACAATGAGGGACTGGCCCCTTGATTAAAATGCAATTGATTAATTGGGAGGAAAATGTTTTTCTGTTTATCTGCCAGAGGCAATTACCTAATTGTGCTTAAGTGACTCAAGTCACAGAGAGAGCTACCACCTGCAAGGACAGGAGTCAGTGGGCTGGCTGGGTCCACCCATTTAGATAAAGGTGGGCTATCTGTTTTAACAGATGCAAGAGGAGACAAGACACGGTTGAAATTTCCAAATGGAGATGATATTGGTGTGATTAAGTCAATTTCCTATTAGTAATATATTAACTGGACGTATACAGGAATCACTGGGTTCCTGTACACAGGATTCTAGCCTGGGTTCCAAATCCTGGCTCCAACACTTCTTAGTGTGATCATTACTGTTTGAGTCAGCTAATTTATATGTTATAAATATATTAAATAATTTATATATATAACATATATAATATATATATACTCTTAGGATACTTGTGGAGATTAAATGAATTAACAGATAGTTACACTAAGCTATGCCTAGCATATAGCAAGCACTCAATAAATATTAGTTATTGTTTTAGAAGATTTTGTTTCACAAAGGATTTAAAGAAAATATTGAAATAAGTATTTGTTTCTGACTATATTGGAAGAAAAATAAGGTGTTATGGAAAATGGGATGTAATTGTAGGATGGCTATAGGTAACTGGCAAAACAGAAAGGAACTTCTGTGATTTACTGCCCACTGCATTCCAGGCACTGACTGGGGAAGACACGTTACTTGGGGCAACCCATGCCAGTTCTCTGGCAGGCACTCTAAGAGGTAATTAGAGGGTCTTAGGGCTCAGGGATACTGTCACTCAACTAAGATCCCACACGCAGTAAATGGGTGAGATGTGATCAGATTCAGTCCTGTGCTTCCAATCCTATAATATTTGCATTTCTGGCTACATCTACTTCACAGCCAGCATGGAGCTTAAAGTGACTAAGGCCAACAGTCTAAAGCAGAAGCTTATAAAATTTCCATGCTCAGGACCGATGTGCACTCAAAGAAATACTGAGGACATAAAAGATTTTTGGTTATTGTGGATAAGGCATATCAGAGATTGAAATGGAAAATTTTTAAGTTTTATGTATTAATTTATTTTAAATGACCATTATAAGTGCACCATGCATTGACAATAATAACGTATACTTATGGGAAATAATTACATTTACCAAAGAAAATATTAATAAGGACAGTAACATAGTTTCACAGGTTTTGCAAACGTCTTTAATTTTTGCATCTCAGAAATCAAATGATTCCAATTAAATTTGTTTAGGTACGTTGTTTTCATTGAAATGTATAAAGAACCCTCCATTCTCACAGAGGTATGTAGTTAGAGAAGTACTTTAGAATGCTTTAATTATCATTTTGGACATTTTCTTTGATACTACATCAAAGTTCAATGAATTATAGTTTCTTAAAATGAATTACAAAGTAGAATCTGGAACTATATCAGTAGACTGTATATTTTTTACGTTAAAACTTTTCATTTCTTTACATTTTGCATTGGTCATTTAGAAATATAGTTTGAGTTATATAGTTTCCTAATGTTAACATATTTCATTAGTTCAATAACAAAATATACTTACCAATATTATTACAGATTTCATCAAAAATTTTTGAGAATTAAGTTGTTCAACTCAGGGGGGTAGATATGAGTTCACCACATTCCACTTTTCATGTGAAAACTTGAACTTTATCATTGAAAATAAATATTGACCATTATGTTTCTTGAAATAAGTACAATTTGACAATTTGCAGAAAATGTCTGGCAAATGCTGAAGGCTGAATAACTACAGTTTTTCAATCTGTCTTTTCAGTGAAGAGAGAATTTCAAAAAGAAAGCAGCTAGTTAAGCTTATAACTCAAGCAATTATACAAGTATTTTCTATAGAAAGATATTGGTTTCAGAATGATGTACTTTATTTATTTTATTTTTGTGCTTGTGGTACTGGAGATCAAACTCAGGACCTTGTGCTTGTGAGGCAGGCACAGTGGCACTGAGTTAAATCCCCAGCCATGATGTGCTTTATACACACTTCCCATTTTTGTCCCATAGAACATCAGACTCCAACTGTTTTGTCACCAGGGAACAGTTTAATGGAAGACAACTTTGATAAGTTGATAACGAAGGGCACAGGCAGAAGTGCTGAATAAAATAATGGGTGGGCCACATACAGGCTAAAATAAATGTCAGATTCTGACTTAAAGACTTCCAGCAGATGCAGCTGTACAATTAAAGTAAACTGACTCACTTGCCTCTAGAAAGCCTGCCACCAGATGCAGCTTGTCACTTGCCACTCAGTAGTAAGGTTTGGATAGGAGTCTGTGAGTAACTTTATATTAGGTTCTCTATGCAGTCAAATCTCTCTGATAATGCTAATTCATATTTGCAGCTGCTCCCCAGTGCTAGCATCACTGTCTCAGCACCATCTCAGATCATCAGTCTTTCGATTCTCTTAAGGGGCGTGCAACCTGGATCCCTCACATGTGTGGGTCTCAGTGGGATTCCAATTCCTTTAAGAAAAAAATGCAGCCACTGATCTGACAAGAGGTGGAGTTCGATAATAATGTCAATAATGTGAGGGATGGGGAGCAGCAGCAAATACAGATGTAGCTTCACTTGTTAGCCCGCCACTTGATCATAACCTGGGGTGTGGAGGCCCCTCCCAAATAACATTAAAAAGATGTGTATTTCACAGTCAAAAAATTTTAATTTGTGACATTAAATTGTACTGCTTCATTAGGAATACTCTGGAATGAACCTGGCATTTTTCTTTTCCCTAAAAAAAAGTGGAGATAAAGAATGTGATGATTCTTTGTATATTTTGTGGTCACAGACTTGCTTTGTGCTGAGGTACCAACAGTTAGACCCACCTTAACATTTGCACGAGCAGGGAGAATGACAACAGATAAGAAAAGCTCAGCAGTGTCATAAAAATAGTTTTGACCTCATGGATACCCTGAAAGGATCTTGAGGACCTTCAGAAATCTTCAGAGCATATTTTAAGAACCAGGGTTTATCAAAAATAAATGATTAAAAGGTTTGTGGCTGATGCTCAATTAAACTTGATAAGCAAAAGGCCTAAATGCAAATTATTTGATTAAATATCAAAAATATATGTCTAGGTTTTTTATTAACCTGGTGGAGGGAGAGTAATAAGCAGAGTAGGTGGAGATAAACAGTGCTGCACAGGCTCCCAATCTTTGCTGGTTGGAGAGTTTCTTAAAGTTTGATCAAACTCATATAATTTTTCATTAAGCTGTAGTAAAAAATTGTTAATGAAAGGAAAATGTACCTCCAGAGAAAACCCCAACCCTGTTTGACATCAGTCCTATTAAAACTTTTGAACTTCTTGGTGAGAATAAATTTTATATAGTTATTTAACATGAAGAAGGTTCTAGAAAAGTGAGCAGTAGAAGTGGAAATGCGGAGGAGATAATAGAAGAAATGAGATGCTGAGCTAGTGACACTGGTGGCTGAACTTTCCTTCTTTGTATTGCTCTGAGCGACTCCAGATGATGAGAATCTGCAAACTAATGGAAGTTTTTCTCTGAGATATTGTCACAAGGACATGTACCTTTCAGTTAATTCTTCAACAGTAATGTATACGGACAACAAGAGCCAACAACGATCTGGCATTACTCTATATGGAATTTCTGGACGGAGATCCATGTTGGCTGGCCTGGGACACCCGAAAGACAAAGCTTTTAAACCACCATATACACACCCACACAACAGCAAATGCTAATGGGCTAGCACAATAAAAGTGCTAACAAAGCATATTTATGAGTTTAGAGAAGCAGCTCACCCAAAAATGAAAATTCTAGACCCTGAAGCAAATCATTTGAGTTCAACTCCACTCTGCGTGTGCTTAAATGCATGCATGATCCAGCCTGAATCCCTTCTTCTCTCCCATTTAAGTTCCATCTGTTATATAGGGTCATGATAATAGTTTCTGATTCTAGGGTTTCTTATAAGGAGAGAGGGAGTCAATATGCAAATTGCTTAAACCAAGCACTATACGGAGCCTGCTATCATGGTCGCCATTATCGTACTCCATCGTTGTCATATACTTTAATGGGTCCTCTTAGTTCTGATTTAAAATGCCTGTCTTCACTGTAATACACTTAGAGCCAAGCACAGAGTAAAAGAATTAGGCCCATGCACTGCTTTTTCAGGAAAGGATTTAATCTTCCTGGTTTCTGTACCTTAAAATGCCTCAAACACCCGAAGAATTTTATATGCAAGGCCACCGAGTCCTGTGGTCTGAAAATTATGCCTTCTTCTGAAGATGGAAGTCTTATCCCAAAGATTCCAGTTCCACTTGTCCTGATCTATATTCCTATTAACAAGGACAAAAGATACCAGCACCCTCCATGTTGAATTTTCTGATCATCCGCTCTAAATCTTTATCTCCTTTGGTTCATTTTTTCATTCTTGTTTTTCCTTCTAATTTGCCACAAGCTCCATTTAACCAAATAACTCAAAAGATAATTCTCTATCTGTTCTTGACAGTTTTGCTCTTGACTTTCATACTTCCTGTAGATTTAAAACTAATGACTGTGGTTTGGAAGAAACAAAAAATTCCCTCAGCATCTCCTCCTGAGCCCATATACCCTGCTCCATCCTTTACTAGGCAGGTGCAGCCTCAGGGTAGGTTATTTTTTTTTTCTTTATGCATCAATGCTTATTAGAGTTAGCTTGTAGCGCACAGTGATTTTAGTCATCCGGAGATATTTCACACTTCAGCAGACACAGTGGGAATGTTGTGGGCGAAGAAAGCTGTAGCATGACCTAGCAATTCACTTTCACCATGAAGCAGGACCCCAAAACTGGTATGTGCTCATTTCATTCTGGAGAGAAAGACACACATAGACCCAGGATAAATACCTCCTACTTGTAACTCTCTGCTTTAATGCAAATAAGAGCCAGAAATGACCACCTGAAGGATTAACCAGCCTCATGGCCCTTTCCCTGCCTCCCAACCAGACCGGGGCACTGTAGGACTCATGAAGGTGAGAATTTTGTTAATTCCTACATGCATTCTCCATACACTACCCTCACCATCTCTTCTGGTTCCTATTCCCTTGGAATTTTCCAAGAGGAGAAGTTTACTATTATACCTAATCGAGTACACTTTTACATACATTGTCCATGCTGGATTATTATCTTAGGTGTTTTGAATGCTTTGGGCCTATTAGTTTGGCTGTTAATTTGTATGTATGATGATTAATTTTATAAAGACTTACAAGATAAACAGATCAGATGCTGATGAGAAAGGGAGGGTGGAGAAGAGAATAAGAATTCAGATAAGCTGTGTACATGTACCAGTTTCCTATAGTGAATGCAATCATTACGTACTGCAAACACGCACTAATAAAAATGTTTTTGTTTGTTTGAGTTTTTTTTGTTTGTTTGTTTTTTTGGTACCGGGGATCGAACTCGGGTCCTTGAGCTTGCAAGGCAGGCCACCAAACCGCTGAGCTAAATCCCCGGCCCCCAAAATTTTGTTTTTTTAAAAAGAGGAGAAAGTAGGACCTAAAGGTGTAGGGAAAGTGGGAAGGGTAGGGGAAAGCTAATAAGGGAAAAGAAAAAAATAGGAGAAAATGAAAAAACTGGAAATGAAGTGTTTGTAAGGTGGGAGGGGAGGAGGGGCTGAAGGGATGGCAGGGACAAGGGAAAAAAATGAGAACCAAGACCTGTGAGGTAAAGGTACAAGGTCCGAATAATGAATGTAACTGTACTGTATCCCTAAAATGTACCAATAAACTCAATGACAAAAAAAAGAGGAGAAAGTTAGAAAAACAGTACTACTGTGAAGTGTAATCTTTTTTATAATATATTTTATATATTTTATACTTTTTATGTATATTTGATTTTTATGAAGGACCTTTATGAATAAGAATTTTTTTAAAAACCCGATGTCTGTAGTGTGCCCTAAAATGTACCCTACTTAGGAGTTGTTCTACATCACTGGGCAAATGTATGTACATTTATTGAATTGGCCAGGTTAATTCATACTCCAACTGGAGATTCACATTTTATAGAAGAAGATTGTATAAACCATGTAACAACTTGTGGCCTTTCCCTGCTATATTTGGCTATGACAACATTTCTAGCTTCCTTTCTTTCAGATACAGATGGTTTTCTCTGAGGTGCTTTTATTTCTGGTAAGGCTTTTGTGTGCCCTCTAGTGGTTGCTTTGTTTCTGGCATTTGAATCAAACTACTACACAGTACAGTACAATTCCGAAACAATTTTTGCTTGGGGTGGGGCACAGCGGTGGTTGCTGGGCTGTCCTTGCAGTATTTAAAGTGACTTCTGGAGAGCTTTGAAGGGTGGAGGGGGCTCTGGGATGACTGCACCCCACGGTCCCCCAAGACAGGCTCAAAGGTCCACTTTATTTTCTAACCTTTTTCCTTGTGCTCTCTAAAACAGGGCTGTTTGAAGTTCTACTCCTTCAGGCTACATTTTATAATTTATTATAAGAATTGGTTATTTCCATTTGAAGTTTGACAAGGTAAAGCCTATTTTGTACCTAAATTCTACCTGCTGAAGAAGAGGCTTGAAAATGCACTCCTCTGAGAAATGGAAAATGAGTCCATCAGTGACAAGGCCACAGGGGAAATCCGCGTGGCATTTTATGGGCCCATCCTTCCTGTCTGCAAGTCCCACAGACTCTGGAGGAATTGGCTGATATTCATTTTTCTGGCATCTGAGAAGCCAAGACGATTTGAAAACTCCTTTTGAGATGGAACAGCTGTGTCTGCATGGTCAGAGGCAGATTCATTTTGGTACAGCTGCCAGGCCTTCATGGCGCCTTCCACAAATTTTGAGACCTGGTAATTATTTGAAGCGACATTGACTCTTGTTAATGAACCCCTCTGACACAGACAGAAGGTGTGCTTCCTCCGGAGGACCGGGTGGTGGGACGGAGAGATTGCAGGGCTCTGCTTTGCCGCCTGCTCCTCAGCAACCCTCTGAAGCTTGAAATGGAAGAGGGGAGGGGAATCAGAAAAAAGAAAAACCAAGGCATAGCATGTACAGGTACGAATTCCCTGTGATGAATGAGACCGTTATGTGTACCTAGAAGGTACCGATAAAATTAATTTTTAGAAAGACTGGAATGGTGAGGTGTACTTGTTTAAAACTGCTATTTCATTGTAACATTAGTATTTCATTCCCATCTGAGTCACGGTACCCTTCGCTTATCTGAGGAGGGGAGAGAGACTCAGTGCTACACAGGTTAGCGGGATGAGCAGCAGCATCCGGTGCCATGAAATGTCTCTGGTGAGGGTACGGTGTGACCCACGAGACCAGCTGTTCCACTATTTACACATTATACATGCACACGATTCTTGTTCTAGGGGTTTATATGGTGGGACAGAGCATGCATGTGTAGTTTAAAGAATAAACAAATATCCTTGTACCACCATCTTTATGATGTGACATCGGACTGTCCTGTGAACTGTTTTGTGAACGACCTTTCCTCACACCAGACTGCTTATCAGCACTTCAGATTATCCCTCCTTTGAACACCCACCCTTCTGATTGCCCTGCTAGGACAGCTTGCTTTTTGCATTTTCTTGAATTCTAATAAGTTTAAACAGTTTTTCCTATATTTATATATTTTTGTCAGTTGTTTCTCCTGAATTGTTCATGTTCTTTCGTTATTTGTAGGAGATCTTTGTATACTCCTGGGTGTGCAGGGTCAGCTGTTAATGTTGCAAACATTTTCTCCCAGTTTGAAACTTATCATTTTGCTTTCTTTATGTTGTATTCTGATGATCAGAAGCTCTTAATCTTTTGTGTAGTTCTATCTATCACTTATTTGTAGCTTGTATTTATTATGGCTCACTTAAAAAAACTTTTCTTAAAAATCATCTCCTTTGTCTTCTATAGGGTTACTCTACTGCCTTTTATATTTGAGATTCAGAAGGCTAAGTGGCTAGCCATCCCTTCCCCCTTCCAGAAGACAAGAGTTGCCCTTCTTGCATCTAGGTGGGGCCATGGGGCTGGTTCTTGTCAGTCAAATATGAGTAGAAATGATAAAGCTTTTGTACAAGCCTTCTTCCCTCCTTCCTTGTCTGCTAGGATGCAGGGACTTGGAGATTCCAGGATCTAGTGGAGCTACAATCAGAAGGCACATAGAAGCCTGAATCACTACATGTAGGTAAGTAGCCTTCCTGAGGGCATTAATGGAATGTTCGTGCCTCTAAAATTTCATATGCTAAATTCTAACTCCCCATATAATGGTATTTGCTGGTGATCTTTGCAGGGGGAGTTGATTAGATCATGAAGGTAGAAACCTCCCGAATTAGTTTAGGGTACTAATAAAAAGGATGCCAGAGAGAACCAAGTAAGTGGATGGCCATGTACAAACAGAAGGAATCCTTCACAGAATCTGACCCTGATGACACTCAGCTCTCAGGACTTCCAAGCTCCACAACTGTGAGAAATGCAAATCTGTCGCCTGTAAGCCATTTAATCTGTGGTAGTTTGTTATAAAAAATCTGAACTAGGACCCCTGCCAGCCAAGACCACCATGTGCATTCGCAGTCGCTTGAACAAGTAAAGGCTTTCTACTGTGTTTAACACTAAATTAGGGAGAGGGTGTTTTGTTTCAGCATTTATGGAAATAGGAAAATCGGCATCTTAAAGTGAGAGCCCATCTTAACACATCCTCAGAGATATGACACTGACCTCGTGGATGAGAGACAGGCAGCAAGGAAATGAAAAATCCAAAATAACTCTATTATGTAGTAACATGAACCATTGCCTACTATAATTTTGAAAGCAGACCAAGTACGCAGTGTAAGGAGAGAAAGGCACGGGAAGTAGTTGAAATGTGCTACAACCGTGGATGTGTATTGAGATCCACTCACCGCTCATACCAAGGCGTAAGAAGAGATGAGTCAGAAGTGGTGGTCTTAAGGGTATGGTTAGAAAGGAAAGGAGACAGTCCAGAAGTTTAAAGAATTAAAGACGTGCAAAACTATTTTTCATTTCTAAGCCAGGATTAAAAAGTTAGCGTGAAAAAATACTTAGAGCCACCAAGTCCCGTTAGGAATTCTCAGTTACACAGAAGGATTCGGCCTTGTGGCAAAGATCAAATGAAGGTTATTCCTTTCCGAATCAAGGTTATTTTTTGAGATGGCCTCAAGGTACCTGTAAAGCATCGAGAGAGGCAACAGCAGGACCTGGAGAGCAAAAGGCAAAGATCTGAGTCAGATAAGATTTATGTGTAGGGAAGAACTGATGTGATTATTCATACATGGGATTTACTGGAAGCTAATAGGTGAGGGGTCTGCTGAATTTCCATGGGAATTGTATTGCTAAATTAACTGCAATCTGACTTTTAAAAGCCAAAGATTATAAAATAACCCTCATGCCTCCAGACTTGCTCTAGCAAGGAGATGACAATGAAAACATTTCCCCCTCAAGAAGGGCACGCACCTCAAAGCCCATTTCACGTGGAATCTTAGGCAGTAGTGCCCTCAGAGTATGTTCTCCAGGTCTGCAAATTTATGAGAAATGCAAATTGCACAGACTTACTAAATCAAAATTCTAGGAGCCCTATAAATTAAATGGGCCCTAGAAGTGATTCCAGGCCCTTGCTAAAGCTTCTAATCACTGCCTTAGAGAAGAAAGAGGGAAGAGCCTCCTGGAGAGTGGAGAACAGTGGCAAGGACATTTCTCCTAGAGAGAAAAATGAAGTCTAATCAAATACATTTCTGCACAGCCACAGAAGAGGGTCCTTCTGATGCCAACATGGCAAAATTTGACAATTCTTATGACTGCTGTCTCCTATGTTTTCCTGTCTTTTTGAATGAGATTTTCTATTACACTCATCTTTAATCTGTATTGTAACTGAGAATTAAAGCCAGATAACTTGTCTTCTAGTTACAAAACAGCCAGATAATGAGCATCTACAACTAGACCTCCTGGAGACAATTGCCAAAAGAACAGGAGAAAGATGGTTAAAAGAGGATGATTAAAAATAAGACCTTGAGGCCCTGGGCAGTAAAGGAGCATGGGCGAAAAAGAATTTGGATCTTGAGCCACTGTGAAAGCAAAAGCTACCTTCTGACCAGGAACACCTACAATCTCCTTTATTATGTTGTGACATCAAAATTTCAGAGTTAGTATTTTTAACGAGAGTGTAACGCCAAGCTGCAAAGCTAATTTTGTGAAGGTGTGACATGGGAATCCATATTTTCATATGAATAGTCAACTTTCCCAGCACTCTCTGTGGCTGTTTTCCCCACACATGCCTGCAGTGACTACTCTCTTATAAATCATATTTCCAAATATTCAAGGATCTGTTTCTATTATTACAGCCTATTGCTTTATTCTCCTATCCTTGCACCAACATTGTATCGCTGTAATCCCTGAAGCTTTGTAATAGAGTTTAATCAACTCCGTCCAGTTATGTCCTTTAAGTATCTTTTGGCTATTTCTGTTTTGTAAATTATGTTTTGTTCCTGCTTTTCTACTTCATTCATTGTCACTTCAAAGTCCAGCCAGGGCAGAGTAATGGATGTGTCTCATGAAAACTACAAATAAGTTTCCTACAGAAAATAAAGACTTAAACAAATGGAAAGATACACCAGGTTCATGAATCAGAAGACTGCATATCATTAGCTTGTTAATCCTTCTCAATTGTTTTATTGATTAAGTACAATCTCAGCCAAAATGTTAGCAACATTTTTGGAGGAATTAACAAGATCATTCTAACATTTGTATGGAGAGTTAAGAGGAGCTAAACAGGCCAAAATAAGTCTTTAAAAAAAGAACAAAGTGGAAGAACAAAGAGCAACGTAATTTCAAGACTTTCTATAAAGCTATATTAATGAGAAAGTGTGTTACTGGACTAAAGATGATAGATATATTAAACAGTAGAATAGAATAGACAATTGAGAAATCGACCTGTATGGACAATTAATTTCTGACAAAGGTGACTAGGTAATTAAGTGAGGAACAGGTAGTATAGTTCATTAATTTTTGCTGTAACAATTTGATATTCATATGCCAAATAAGGAACTTTGACCCATATCTCACACAATACATGAAATTTAACTAAAATGGATCATTAAATTTGAAAGCTAATTAAGTATAATTAAATAAAAGATAAAACTAAACATCTAAAAGAAAAGGTAGCAAAAATTCTTTGTAATAATTAACTAGGCAAAGATGTCTTATGGTGCACGGTGTACTACATCTATAAATTGTATCAAAATGAAAATATTGTCTTCAAAATACACCTTTTAAGCAAATGAAGAGTCAAATCACACTCTAGGAGTAAATATTTGCAAACTATATGTATAATGAAGGACTTATATCCAGAATTATAAAGAACACCTGCAACTCAATAATGAAAGACAGATGAGCCATTGAAAATTGCTCAAATTTTATAAAAGAGGAAACACAAATAGCCAAAATGCACATTCTTTAAAAAGGTAAAACGTGATTATTTATCAGGAAGATGCAAATTACAACCACCTGATACCACTACATAGTCCTAAAAGGGCCAATTTTTTTTTAATTTACAGTAGCACATGCTGGCAAATATGCAGAGCAACTGGAATGAATGTCATAGAAGCCTGGCAACTTCTAATAAAAATTAAACCACCTTTACTACATGAATCAGCTTCTAAGTATCTATGCCAGGGAAAATAAAGCACACATTCACACAAAGATTTATACCTAAATGTTCATAGGAACTTTATATACAATACTGTAGTAAAAAAAAAAAAAGTGGAAATTACTCAGGAGTCTTCATAAGATAAAATTTTACAAACCTTGCTGCACAGAGGAATTATATTTCAATACAAATGGAATATCAAGCATCAGTAAAAAGAAAAGAGCTACTAATAGAGCAGTAAGGTTGATAAGCCTCAAAGCAGTATGATAAAGTAAGAAAGAAGATGTCAGAGTATAACATTTGGTGGGTAAAAAATTTTAGAAAATGAAGAAAGCAATCAGTGATCTCCAGAAGATGGAGGTAACCAAAAAGGACTGACAGAAAAGGTACAAGTGTGAACTTGGGGGAAGGACAAAAATGTTGTCTCATGACAGAACAACTGGGCCCACACAACTGGGCTGATTTTTCAAAATGCCATGAATTTTATATTGAAAACTGATGGATTTTATTGTATGTAAATTATATCTTGATAAAGCTGACCAAAACTAAAACTTCTCATACTTATAATTATTAGCTGCATTGTTGTCTCTCTGCCCACTAAAGCAGAGCTCAGCCGGCTCCTCCGATCAAGGAGCAGATAAGCTTTATGGCCTGCACAATTATCTGCAGGATGTGTGTCTGCAAACACAGCCTCAAAGCAGCCACAGGTGATACTAAGCAAATTCAACTGCACGGATGAACACTGGAATTTCAATTTCAGGCCACTTTCATTCATCAGAAGTATCTTTATCTTTTGTTTTTGGTGCTTGTCTATGTTGGTTTGTTTTGCCCGTAAGGTGTGTACAGTCACAGACAGTAGACCAAATTGGGTTGATGGCCCACAGCTTCGTGTCTCCTGAGTTAGGAAATTCTGTACAATGTTGAATCAAAATGGCATAGGTGAACCCCACCGTTCTGTTTCTGTTGGTAAGGAAAGGCTTTTGCCATTTAGCCATAAGTTTTATATTTTTTTTTAATTCCTCAGTAGATAGGGCGAGAGAGTTTGTTTCTCTTTCTAATTTGATAACAGTTTGTATCACAAAAGCAGGTTGAGTTAATTGAAATTTCTCATATTTATTTGAAAGTTTCACATCATTTTCTTGTTTAATTCATTAGTAAGAAAAATTATATAAATTTGTTTTGAAATATTAGACAAATCTTACATTCTGGGAATTAAACCCATCTTGTTTACATTGAGTTATCTAAATGCATATTGAATTTATTTTGCTTTGAGCCAGCTTTATATTTGTAATTATGAATGAGTTTAGCCATTTCTTGCTACTCTTCTTTTTTCCTTTCCCTTTCTTCCTTTTGGGCTCTCTTTAGTTTCTTCCTTTTGTCCAAGCTAGCTTATTCTACATTTTTCTGTTCATAATATTTTGTGGATGAGTGAAATCACTTGCCTTTTTGCATGATTGATAGAAATTACTTGCATATTCATTTGGACTTAGTGTTTTATTACTGGAACATCTGAAATTCCTAATTCTATTTCTTTAATTATTATGATGTCAAAGTGTCATTTTAAAATTTCTTTATAGACTAGCAAATTGTTTTATATTTTAGATGTGCCTAAAAATCTGTAGATAAGGGGCTGGGGATTTAACTCAGTGGTTCCATCACCTGCTTCACAAGCATCAAGGTCCCAAGTTCGATCCCTGGTACTAAAAAAAAAAAAAAAAAAAAAATTGTAGACAAAATCTGTAAATATGTCTGAACTATGTCTCTTTAAAAAAATAGATAATACTACTTTTAAGTATAGTCTAAAACCATTTTCTTAAAACTGGAATACTTGGCCTTTTATATTTATTATGATTAATAGCATTTGCACTTATCTTCCATCTTATTTTATGATTTCTGTTTGTCTCCATTTTATCTTTCTATTCACTTCTTTTTTGTCCCATTTGGATTAGTTGGCTTTTGTTTGTTTACATTTTATGACTCTTGGGTGAACAGAATTAGAATAATCATAATCCTTCATTCTTGATAGATTCTCATCACTAGCCTATGAAAAACCTTCTTTGTCTAATTCGTTTTCCCACTTGTTAATGTACTGATGCTCTTGCCCTAATTATCCACGTGAAGATCAATGATATCAATAACCAACTCCCCAAGTGCTCTGTGCCCCTGCTGCTCTTTCCTCTCTCTTATTCCATTCCTTTATTTCTATTACCTTAGGTTTTAGTTCTTTCAACCTATTCTTTTGGAGATTTTTAAATCTATGTTTCACACTGAAATGTAGCCTACCCTATGGCCATTTGATGTGATTTCTCTCCTCCCAAACGATACAACCAGGTCTCCCAAAGTAAATGCTAACAGCTCTGTGTTTTAGTTTCACTGTGTTTTAACCCCACAGGTGAGACATGATCATTACTGTTTTGTGCAGTCAGTGTTTGTTTAGAGTTACCTAGATAATTACAGGCATCTTTGCACACTGCTGTTTATTGTCTCTAAAACCAACCATCAAATGGGATTGTCCTTTGTCCTGAACTGCATTTCTTAAAATTTTCTTATGTGAAAGTCTGCGGGTGGTGAATTTTCTATTTCTTCTTTACCTGTAAAGGGCACATTTTGCCTTACATTTCAAAATATTCATTTTCTGGGTATAAAATTCCAACTAAATAAATATTGTCAACATCCTGAACATGTTATTTCACTAATGACTTAAAATTTTGCAGTTAAAAGCTAACCTTAGTCTTACACTTTCCCCATAGGGTGTATATCATTTTTCTCTGTCTTGAAGATCTGTCTTGGATGCTCTCCGGCTTCATCTAATGTGTTCATTTGTCAATTTGCTTTGATTCGCCCTGCCTGTATTTATTAGACAATATGGGGTCTTGGGAGCCTTCGATAACTCTGGATAACTGTCAGCTATTTTCTTTTCAAGCGTTGTGTCTCTCCCACATCTCACCCTGACTTACTCTCTTTTTTATCTCCTGAAAATCTGCTCAGATACATATATATATATATAT
>NW_022900918.1:31008170-31022713 GCF_012274545.1 Fukomys damarensis
ATATATAAAAAACCTCCTTGTTCTATGGATTAGATCTAACGTGCATAGTTTCTTGGGAGGGTATCTTTTGGCTCTCATTTCAGATAGTTTCTTTCTGATCTCACATCTTCCACTTCATTTAATCTCTATTTGCTGTAGCTAATCTTGTTTACCACCTGGTAAGTTTTCTTATTGCAATTTATGATATTTGCTAGTTCCCAAAGTCTTTTATTTTTCCAAATATGCTGAATCGCTTTTAATGTCTCCATTTTATTGCTGATGTCTTCAAGCTTCCCTTTGTTTCAAATGCAAGGAATATACTATTTTATAATCAACATCTGATAGTCCTCAAATTCTATACCTTTGAAGGTCTGATTCTTCTATCCTCTAGTCTTGATCTGTTTCTCTTCCTTTCCCTTTTTGTTGGTATTTTTGTGATATTTTTTCTGTATGTGAGCTTCTCATTGTCCATGGAAATGTTACCAGTGGGAATTCTTTGAAACCTAGGTTAAAGTTGTGCCCCCTGAGAGAGATTTTGCATTTGCTTCTGCAATTGCCTCGTGGTGCTGCCCATCTGGAAATCACTTTAAAATCATTCTCCACTTGAAGTTCAATTCTTTCACATGCAGATAACACATTCACATGCAAGCCTGATACTAACTATGATAACTCAAGGGCAAATTCATTTTCCTGTCAAAATCAATGCAGGCTACTTTTCCTGATGTCCTTTTCTATTCTGTAGCTTTATTAATCATTGACTCTTATATGGAGAGCATAGCCATTGACGTGTAGATTTCTGCAAGGGTCTCCTATTAGAATCCCCACCTTTGTCTGGTTCTAACTTTACGTCCTGGTTCTCATATTTGGTGTGATCATATATTGTTCTGACACTTTTGAGAAGAACAGTGGGTGCTGCTAATAATTATTTAATGGAAAGCAGCATTAACTAGTACTGTATTGGGCAACTCAGGATATATGATCACCATCCACAGCCTAGTACAGGTGTCCAAACCCAGGCTAAAAAGTTAGCAGCATTTTGCAGAGACTGCTGGACAAATTGCTAAGTTTGCTACCTGCTGACTTATAAGTTTCCCACCCTTATTTTTTCCTTTTTTTTTTTCCTGGATTATTTAGTTTCATGCCAGCTCAGTGAGCATTTTTACAGGTGCTTAAGAAAATACTGCATTTAGCTATTTTCATCATCTCCAACTGCAGGGGTGTACAATAGATTCAGTCTAGCATGATGCCAGACACAGAAGCCTTTCCTCTCATCTTCAAAGGTGATACAAAGCCTCAATTTAAGCATGAACTTTCCATATGCTACAATTGGTCAAGTACAAATTGGAGTTAAAAGCAAACATTTCTCATTCTTAAAAAGGCTCATTTATGTTATTCTTCTACATAGGACACCTCCTCCTAAAATATTGCCATGTTCCAAGAGTGCAAATATACCTGACCATGCACTGGAGAAGTTAATGCCATGGGGTGCGGGGGGAGAGAAAAAAAAGCCACGGGGAGGCCCCGGGATTTAGCTCAGCAGTTCGGTGGCCTGCCTTGCAAGTGCAAGGACCTGAGTTCAATCCCCAGTACCAAAAAAAAAGAGAAAAAGCCACGGGGATGTGGAAGAGTGGTCATTCAAATCCTGTTTGTTAAAGGGTTCCAAACATTTCAGAAACAAGAAAAAGAAGCTATGGAACTGGTTAGTCTAAGATAAATAATGTAGAAAGATTCACAAAAGCTGAACTTTAGCACTATCTCTATTAATGAGTAAAATTTGAATAAGGGCTTTAACTTTAGCATTGTTTTAATTCTTTTATATGCATGCTTTCTGGGTTTCCTCTTAATTTAAAGGAGAAAAAAGTCCATCACCACCCTGAATTGGTGGCACATGCCTGTAATCTCAACAATTGGGAGGCTGAGGCAGGAAGATTGCCACAAGTTCGAGACCAGCCTGGACTACACAGTGAGTTCAAGGCCAGCCTGAACTACATGTTGAGACCGTTTCAAAAAAAAAAGAAAGAAATTAGCACAATTATTTAAACTTTGAGATTGACTATGTGGATTGGAAAATATTTGGTAAGAAGGAAGTATTCTGTTTTTTGAGCAGTGCTTATGGTGCATATGTAGAATTTTTCTTTGGATTTCTCTTTTTAGTATTAAATATTTACAATACTGTAATAACAGGATAAACAAGTGTGTAATACAAATGCAGTCTTATTGTTCCTCTCCTACACAAATTAAAATAGATAAATAGGGCATTTAACAACTAGCACACTAAATATTTCTGTGTATATTTGGGACACCCTTTAGGTTACAGGGGAGAGGAAGTTCCATAGATGCATGTTTCTGAAATGTATCCTTTGGATAAACTTGTCAAGATATAACTAGAACAATGATAAGATGAAAAAAGAGCTGGATAAACATTTCATTGACTTTCAATATGCAAATGTAGCACATCAAATAATCTCAAAGGCACCTATGAATAATGCAGTTAGTTTGCAAGAACATGTTATCATTTGAAAGTGGAACTGTTGCACTCCCCAGCATATATCACATTACTTTGTGCATAGTAAGAGTTTTAAACATGCTGGCATTAATCTACCTGAATAGAAGTTAAAACTGATATTGTGTCTAAACTGTAAGCCATGGGTTCATCTGTTCTGTGAATTCTCATGTTTGAAAACCCAAAACTAAACAGAGTGTTTTCTGCTCCTTGTTTTATTTTTCAAATGTTTGCAGAAGCTATTGTGATTAATTTCAAAAAAATTATTTAGGAGTGTAAATGAGAATTTTGAGAAAAGGAATATGTTTAGGTTACAGGCACATTTCTAAATCATGGAAAACAAATTGTATGTTGTTATATACAATGGATATTCAAATACTACATAATATGTGAGCACAGAGACAGAATAGACAAATAGAGCCAGCTCTAAGAAACATAGTGGTTTAAATTCACTTTTTGTTTGTTGTTTGTTGTGGGGGATTGAACTCAGGAACTTGTGCTTGCGAAACAGGCAGTGGAACCACTGAGCTAAATCCCCAGCCCCTTTAAATGCACTGTTTAAAAAATACCATTCCTTAAAAACCTCTGAGAGCCCGGCATAGTGTCACACACCTGTAACTCCAGCACTTGGGAGGCTGAGGCAGGAGAATTGCTGCAAGTTTGAGGCCAGCCTTAGCTACATATTGAGTTCAAGACCAGCTTGAACTAAATAGAAAGATCTTCACACACACACACACACACACACACACACACACACACACACACACACACTGAAATGCATGCAAAATAATGGAAATCAAAGAGTGTTTCACCTGAACTGAAGTATAGAAATAACTACCATCATACCGCCAGCCTCCAAGACATCTTCTAAATATCAAAGAGGATAAATGGACAGGAATGCCTGGAGCCCTCTCCGTTTCCAGTATAGGGTTGTAGACAGTTAGTGGAGGGCATTTTCAATAACTCCTTAAGCTCCGGATTTTTGTAGCCAAAAGCTCTTTTTTGTTCTTCAAACACTTGTTCCTTCAGAACTTCCTGGTCTGTTTCAAAGATGTCTCTGAGGGACTGATTTTTTAAATGTTCTTATGTTCTCTATAGGTTTTTGTTTTCAAGAATACTTTTTGTTTACCTTTTCCTTTGTCTCCCTTTTGTAGTTCCTGATTCCTACCACTGGCCTAGGTCAGACTGTCGTTTTTCATGGCCGTCCACTCACACGGAAGAAAAGAGTCTGAGGAAGCCGGCTCCGTGCGGAAGGTTGATTGGTAAGCAGTCTGCAGGCTGAGCTGCTGGAGTCTGGAGTGGACTCTCCTTTGGTGCGAAAGAGCATAGCGCCGCAGTTCTGCACACAGGCTGGGAAGTCAGACAGCCTGGCTTCATGAAGCAGGCAGTTAAAACAGAGCCTGTTTGTGCTGTGTAATTTGCCTTTGTGTATATGTTGTGGCTATGTTTGTATTTTCCTAGAGAGAAATTCACCAGTGATCTGCCAGGGACTGTAAGTGTGAGCTGCCAGTGATAGCAGAACTAAGTATTTCTATTTAAGACTTCAGTTTTACTCTGCCTTCAATCCAGTTTTGCTTTCTGCAGTGTTACATACCTGTGGTCAACTATGGTCAAAAAAATATTGCATGGAAAAAAAAAAGATATTGGACCAGTCAGATTTTTATAGAAAAGACATAGCTAATAAAAGCATAAGAATCTTAAAATTTTTAAGCCACCTAGTGAACCAAGACAGCAATACACAACTGATAAAACTAGACATAAAACTACAAAGGCACAGGAAGCTGGGGGATTTTAGGATAGAATGATCAGGATCATGTATCCTGAAACCTCTGCTCATTTGCTAAGCGTAAGACAGTCGGACACTACACACCTGCTGAGTGGGGCTAGAATTCCTGTAAGAAGAAAAGAAATGAGAGAGAAAGAGGAGACAAGGAAGGAAAGAGGCAAGAAAGGAGAAAATGCGGCTCTGTCTGCTTATAACGTAACCTGAAACTCTGCTTTCCAAAATAACGGCCTGTAGGGGTTGGAAGAACATCATAAACAACCAAACGAAAACAACCAAATCCACGGTGGAGATGAGCAAAATTCTACAGGCCAAATTGTTTGACTCCTTTATTAAATAAATGGTAATAAGTAAAGGAAGGAGAAAGTAATTGATTAACAGAATTTTAAGAGACATATCAACCAAACGTAATGCATGGAGCTTGATTAAATCCTGATTTCGCTCGGGGGGGTGGTGGTAAAACCATTTTTGAGGGAGCAGAAAAAATGAAACATGGATTAGTATGAAATAATGTGAAGGAATAATTTTGTATGTTGTATTTGTACTGCTTTGAGGACGATCAGTGTGGATACATTTGTAGGTGATACTGTATGTTGACTACGACTTGTTTTTAAACATTCTAGCAAAAAATGTAGAGACAGATGAAACAATAGTGGTAGTAATATAGACAGCTAAGTTAGGTAGAAATATTACAGGCAGGCAGGCAGGGCTGGGCCCTCCAGAGAATTGGACCAAAAGATAAACACATATTACAACTGTGACCAGAGGCGTGTCAGTTAGAGGTCAGATAAAGACAAAATAAACGGGCCCACATACTTCCCCAAGGGATGAGACAAGTGGTAACACCAGGTCTAACGAAGTCTAGACAGACATCAGTCACCTCAGTGGGTGACCAGGACCCGCAGACCTGCCGCCTTCCTAAAAGTTCTACATTCTTTCCATGCACACTTGCTGGGTGACTTGCTCCCACACTGGGTCACTATTACCTAAGCGATTTTACTTGCAACCCTTAGTAGTTGGTCATAGTTTTACCCATGCTGTGCCCCTGTGGTTGTCCTTTAGAAAACCTCCCCTGAAAGGCGGGGTCCTCAGCCATCCATTCGGGACCCCCCTCGCTTCTCAGGAGCTAAAATTTCTCCTCTCGGTAAATATTTCTTACTCTTAACCTCCGTTGTCCCTAGAATTACTTCTCCAATATTTTAGAGAACATGAACTCAGCGTATCTGACATCCAACAGGTAAGGAGTCATGCTATCTACCGTGTCACTGGGAGGTGTGATATCGTTCCTATGTAAGTAGGATGGTGGCCACCAGTAAGCAATAGTGGTAGGAGGCTGACAACTAGTAAAAATTCAGACACCAGTATGTGAGGTCATTCTACCACTTTTTGTCATTTTTATCACGGAAAGACAATTCCCATGATTCAAGAAGAATAAGGTGGGGATGACTGTGTCTCAGAGTTTGGAACAGGTTTTCTGGGTTCCCCAAGGTCAGGCACAGTGAGCCGACTTGAGCTTCTGGTCCTCAAGCTAAACAGGCTCAGACAGTTCGTCTGTCCGAGCTCTGCTCTTTTGCTCTTCAGTTTTCTTGGCCTGTAACTGTATGAGGCAACGTCATCATGGTCCCATTCTAGTCTGGGAAGTATCATCCATTCCCTTTTTTGGCCTCAGTTCAAAAGGCGGCCTCTACCATAATTAGCCTAGAGCTCTACTTTGGAAGATAAAACTGACCTTTTGAATTCAGGTTGGCTCAGATCTTTATGATTGTGTTCAATCTGCAGAATCCTGGAGGGCAGAATGTCATCTGTACCTAACCTATCAGTGCAGGAAGCAGGTCAGGTAGTGGCATGACAGAAGGGCTGAGTCTAGGGAAGGTTTTTGAGGATAATGGAAAATTATGCATGCTCTTGAGCTGAGGTCAATTATCCAGTGTAATAAAAATGGTAAAAATCTGAGAAAGTGGGATTACATGTTGGAGCCAGAACTTTAAGAGAGCAAAATAATAACCTTAGATACAGAGGGAAAAATATATTTCAGAATAAGATGTCTTTTTTAGACATCTGCAGGAAGAAAGGACAAAAGAAACTACAGATGCAAACTGAGATGGACAAAAAGGCAACTGAGGTTGCCTTTTTTTCTGTTGGGAGAAGTCTTTGACTTGAAGAAATACAGAAAGAAAAGACATGCGCCCAGGGTGAGAATAGCACAGCTTAGTACAAAGGCCCATCTGGCAGGACTTCAGCGATGGCCCAGGGCTGTCCTGAGCATGAGAGAGAGAAAAAAGGAGAACCAGAGAGCTGCCCAGGTTACCTCCTCTGTACTGTGTGGACAGCAAGGGTGGACAAGTCGTGCTCTTGGAGGGAAATCGCTAACTCTCTATATTACAGAAGCCAAAGAGAGGAGCGCTGCAAAGGTGACAAGAGAAGACCATGATGCTGTAGGGAAGCTCGGTCCAGATCCATCAGCTTTCCTCTTTCTTCTCCCACGTCTTCCTACACAGCTGACACAGATTCCTGAGGAGCATCCTCATTAGGACTAAGTCAGATGCAGTGTCCTAGAAATCTCTGAAAGTCATAAAGAAAGAATTCCTATGATGCCCCTTCCTTTGATGAAGTCATCAATTCCAGCCTTATTCTGCGATGATTTGTCCAATAGTTCTTTTCTCCACCCATGGAGAAAATAAGTTTCATGTTAATCTAATAGTGTCAATGACCAACTTATTCAGTGATTTTTAAAATCCAGTTTATTCCACACATCTACTAGAGCTCAAATTAGCTAGACAATGTATATTCTCAAATATTTATACTTATCTGACAATTAAGCAAAGAGATAATTCAAGGATAACTCCAGATGTTTCAATAGATATATGTACAGTGTGGTCATAAAAGAGCAAGATATCTAAACAGGATTAGTGTTGCAGCTTTTGGCAATGACTCCCTGAGCTATTTTATTTAATTGGCTTGCTTCGACCTACAGAACTGATTAAAGCCCAGTTCATTCATTTCAAAGCAAAGCCTGAAGGAAAAACATGGTAAAGGTATAAGACGTGAACATAAACTATTACAGAGAGAGGTACAAATGATGCTTTGAATAACAGTCTAAGGCTCCCATGGGAATATGTCCCAGCTCATGAAAGGTCATGGAAGTAGAAGTGAAAAGTTTGTTCTCTCTTGGCACTAATTTGGTGAAAGACCTAGGGCAGTGGCAGCAAACCTATGGCAAGCATGCCACAGCAGGGAGACAGAGCCCTCTGTCAGCAGACCCCTTCCTGTCAGCACACAAGCCAAGTCACCCTAGCCAAAGTTTGACAAATTATCAGCATGCAGGCAACAGCCAAGATCACATTAACTGTGGAAAAGCATGTCAACCGGAAACTTTCACCTTTCAACAAACATTGCCTGTATCACGTAGAGCTCTATCACTGTTTTTCTTTTAAGACAAAAGATGTTAATATGCTTTTTTTTTTTCCTAAACTAAAACCTCGTTATTCAAGTTTAATTGCAGTGTTGGCACTTCACGATGAATAAGGGCATTCTGAGTTGCAGTTGGAATACTCTGTCTCTAAAAGTTTCACCGTCCCTAATCTAGGGCCTATGTGTGGACTTTAGTTTCCAGGCAAGTTGGCAGGAACAGATGCCCTGAGTTCCACCAGTTGGTAATTGGATGCTCAAATACTTTACTGATAAGGATCTTATTCTTATTTCTATCCACGGGAGGACCTCAATGAACATTTGCAAAGAACTGGTGGCCTCTCCCTCGGCTCTGGCATAGAATAACCTAAATTCACAGCATTTGCTAGGAATTCCATTGAGGGAAGCAGCCTGGACTTGTCAGCAGTGACAGATGAAGAATCAACAGGCTTTTCTTTCTCAGCAAATGCAGTATTTTAAGGGTTGACTGAACCACTGACTTTCTGTGATTGTTCCAGGTCTCCGGTGGGCTTGCTTCTCACCGACGAGCAGATGGCCTGCTGGAAGTTGTTGCTGACCACCCCATAGAGTAGCAGGTTCCCGAAGGTGTTCAGGGCAGCTAACGGCCTAGAAATGATGTACGCTTCATGGATGTGATTCTCGATGGAGCAGCTGATGGAAAGCAGCCGCGATTCGATCCGAATGACCCTCAAGATGTGAAAGGGTAAAAAACATATATAGAACACAACGAGAAGCAGAATGGTCAGCCTTCGGGCTTTCTGCTTAAGGCAGCCGTGAGACTGAGGCCCGTGGGTCAGGGTGTTGATAATGGTTGTATAGCAAAGTGTCACTATCACCAAGGGGAGGCAGAAGGTGGTTGCCGTCAGAATCAGATTGTACCGTTTGATAGTAGCCAGGTCATCTGAACTGGTGAGGTCGAGACAGGCGGATCTGTTGGTCCTGGTGGTCGATGTGATCAGGAAGGTCATGGGCATGACAGCCGCCAAGGAAACGATCCACACCACGGCGCAGGCTGCCACGGTCCATCGGGTTTTGTGAACGGAAAAGCAGCTCATCGGGTGAATGATCACGAGGTAGCGGAAGACGCTGAAACAGGTGAGGAAGAGGATGCTGCTGTACAGATTAAAGTGGAAGCCAAGGCGGATGAACTTGCACATAAAATCCCCAAAGATCCAGTTTTCGCCACTGGCGTAGTAGTGAATCAAGAAAGGGAGGCTGGTGAGATACAGCAGATCTGTGCAGGCCAGGTTCAGCATGATGATGGTGCTGTTTCTCCAGGGCCGCATTTTGAAAATGTAAGTGGAAATCGCCACTGCGTTCCCTGGGAAGGCCACGATGAAAATGATGCTATAAACAACAGGGAGGTAGTGCATCTTGAATGGGATTTTTTCATCAGTGCAGTTTCCAAAAGCAGCCGTGTAATCAAGGAAATCAGAAGCATTTGCTGAACCGTCTAGTGGCTCATTCATGGTTACCTCCTCCTCCTCCTCCTTTCATCTTGCAGTAAAACAGGAGAGTTCCGTTTGGCAATAGGAACCCAATGAGAAGTGACTCCCTGATAAGGAAAAGAGAAAAAACATTAGTGACCGAGGAATGAAAATGACAGTTGACTTCTGAATGACAATTGCTCTCATATCTCACATTCACCACTTCTTTCTCTTTACCTCAAGAGAGTTCCTGTGGAGAGAAGCTTGACTTTCTAAGAAAATGACTATGTGGCAACTTACGAAGTAAGAATATGAAAGTTAAATTGCCAGGAGAATTAAAACGAAGGATTGGGGGGAAAAGCCGTGTGCAGCTGTGTAAAACAATTCATCAAGACTGCTGTGCAGGGAGTCACAGGGCATCACTGCTCTTATCACTAGAGACTTAGCACTAAAGAGACCTGCCATCAGTCAAGCCCGACGGGTGTCACTGTCTTGTTACCTCCAAACTTTACAAAATGCTGCAGTGTTTTGTATTATCTCTATCTCACAGAAGAGACTAGACCAAGAGAAGTTTTGCAACAGGTTTCTAGTAACATCAAGTGGCTTGGCTGGGATCCAAATCCACGTCTGTCTGACTCTGAAGCTGTCCCCCTTCTACCTTACTGCTCTGAGCCCCCGCCCCACCCCGCTTTCAATCTATGCTTTGCTGATTTTTCACCAGCGCGACCCTAAATGCCTGAGAGAACAGGAAGTAGGAAGTCCTGAAAAGATTGGATCTGTGATTTTCTCTGTGTGCACTGAGGATGGGACTCAGGGCCCTCCCCACGCTGGGTAAGTACTCTGCTACCTCTGACCTGCACCCCCAGTCCTGAATAGTATGAAGTTGTGAGTGCAGATTTCAATGCAGTGCAACATGGTTTGTGTGGTTAATTTAATTTCAAATTTTAGCTCCCCCAAACAGTATTAAGTGCTAGTGTGATTTGTGTAGGGTGTGTGCATGTGTGCGCGTGCATACGTGTGTGTTTGGAAGTGGGAAGAGCAGTATAATGCAGCAGCTAAGATTTGGGCTCTAAAGCCAGAAGTACCCATGCTGATGTCCAGTTTCGCCATTAGTGGTGTACGTTCTCAGCAAGCTGCAGGGGAGTTCCTCTTCAGGGCTGGGGGGAGTGCAGTTTTAACTTCCTTCTTGCTTTTCAATCCTTTTAAAAATTCTGACAGTAAATTTCTGCCATGAATAACCCATGAAGATTACTCAACCGCAGAGTTACTTATAACTGGGCTATTCTTTGGAAGTAAGTAGCTATTGGTCAAATGCATTCACTTACCCATTTATGGTGCACCCACTGTGTATTAATTAGGCACTCTGCCAGGTCCTAGAGATATAAAACGAACAACACACGCAGATGTGTAACTCACTATCAAAGTCTACCGGGGGAGGCAGACACATAAAATTACTTTGACAAAATACAGCCCTGTCTCATGGAGTTGTCAACATATTTTTTAAAATAGCAACAGTGACATTTGGCATGCTCCTGGGCACATAATACGTGCTCAGTAAAGGGCAGGTGGTGGTTAGGAAATGGTTTGATCGATGAATGTTGGAAAGCTACTGAGATCACAAAGAAGGGCAGAAACTGTTACCGGAAGAACAAGAACAAGAGGGGGTACTAATGGAAGGTCATAGAGGAGGGAATATTTAAACTGATCTTACCTTCGGGGTCCAGACTTAGCTCAGTGGTGCCGCCGCCTGCCTCGCAAGTGTAAGTTCGATCCCTGGTACCAAGGAAAAAACCCAAACTGATCTTAGCTTAAAAAGAAAGGATTTTTCTAATTGAGGAAAGGAGAGATGGCATTCTGTGCAAAGGGGACAGCAGGGACAAAGGCCCTGAGACATTATAGAGTTGAAGCTGTCCTAGATCAATGTTTCCCCCCATGTCTCCTACTCTAGTAGGCTTTGGAAGAAACTGGAAAGAATCAAACAGCTATTAGGAAAAATAATCATGCGTCCTGTGTACAATGCATTACCCTAAGTATCTTATTTCTATGCATTCATTTCCCTCACAATTAATGAGGTAGCACTGTGATCGTCCACATTTTACAGATCAGGAATTTGAAGAAGACAGTGATGCTGCTGCCGGTTAGTGGTGAACCAGGGTACAGGCTGGGTCAGCTTGGCTGCAGGGCTGGGCTGTCTCGCAATAAGTTGGCAAGAGGTTGCAAGTGTCCCCTATTGAGGAAGCTGAGTAAGACATGATTATCCCAGAAGGGCTCACTAAATTGTACATTGTAATCCGCGAGCCAGGACTAATTGTCAGTAACAACAGAACTGACTTGTTTGAGTTGGGAGAGGTGAAATGACTTGAATGCTTTACACATGAGGTTTTAGAAGGTGCCTGGCCGTTGTGCTCACTGTCGCTGTCACTGTCACTGTTATCTGATACTAAGTCTACACCATCAAGCATTTGCTAAGAGGCTTGCGGAGGTATGGCAGACAAGGCCCCCTGAACAAATCCAAAATGAGAAGAATCCTCCCGTTGACTGGCCCCACATATCCTGGCTTACACAGGGTGCAGATCAGAATGCATTTCCAGATTTGTTACTTTTATTTGGTATGAACTAGGGAAGGAATAGCCCAGGCACATGGAACCTGTCCCTGGGAGGCTGTTCGGATCCTCAGGACCTGTGTTACCTATAGAAAGCAAAGGCTTCTTCATCTCTGGTTAACTTAGTCTACCTGGAGTGCTATTCACAGAGCTACTATTCTAACTGCTGACCAGCAGCCCTACTACCCTGTGAGGGTGATGGGAGGCCAGGAAGCCACACTGGGCAGCTTCTCCTGCGCCCAGATGCCTTACAGGGGCTCAAGCGGGAAGAGCAGGCAGTAACTCAAACCTGAAAGGAGATGGCTGTGACCAAGGAGTCCCTGAAGTCCCCACCTCCTGCAGTCAGTTCTCAGGACGCCCAGAGGCCAATCACTTGCTCAGGTTGTTTCTGGAACAAAGATGCAAAGACTGTTTTGCTAATAACCATGAGAATCTTCAGAATGTCTGATTCTAATTGGGACCTGGCTCAACAGATAAAATAGGAGGGACAGAAGAGGACAGAATTCAGGTCTGAACTGCTTGTCTGTCAGTTCCTTGAAAGCACAAACACAAGTCACCTCATATCTATTCCAGAGGGTGACACAGAGGCGGCACTCAAGGAATTTTTACTCAGTACAATCAACAGCATCAGCAAAACTTCTCCTGAGCTGAAGGGGCCAGCAATCAGTAACTACCACTGCCCAAAAAAGTGGAGGTTTTAAAAATATAAAGTATGGAGCAAACCTACAACTCATGTTATTGCCAAATAACCCCTGGCCGTGTTTGGGAGACATTTTAAAAACAATCATATCAGTCAAGGCAAGTTGCAGGTAGAAACAACCACCTTATTGTTTTTGAAAAACAGTAGTTCAGCGTGGAATTTAATGGAGGCCAACTCACCAATCATAAGGGAAGAGGGGCTAACTAAGAAAGCTAAGCTCTCTTTCATAACCTCTCCAAAAGTATGGTGTGAGTTTACAAAATATGTGTCATGCTCAAGACAAAACACAAAAAGCAGTGTGTGCAGAGAGGCAGGGTAAGGAGCTTTCTTTCCTCCCTTGTCCTGGGATTCTGTGCCACTCCCTCTCATGACCCAGTGAGCCAAGGAGTTCACAAACAACTCAGTTAAACTCAGAGAATATTGAACAATGCTGCGGCACAGTCCCGCGGGTATTTCCAGTCTTTTACCACAGCAGTGGTTCTCAAACACGAGGAGGGTGAGGACTACTTGGTACTCTCTATAAGCTGGAAATAAACATGTAGCAAGCTTCAACGTTACTAAATATATTAGTGTGAACCTATCTAGATGGCGCAGGAATAAAAGCAAGTACCAAAGTTATGGGACAATATTATGAAGAAAAAAATGGAATCTCTTTTTTTTTTCCTACTGAAATTGGGAAGAGGCTGTGATTATTTGAGGCTAGGGTCAGCATGCCAGTGTCTTGGGAACTCCCAGTTGGAAGAATTGATGCCCACGCCACCATAGACTTCAGAAGTCTGGATTTTGAGAATCTATGGAAAAAGAAGGCAGAACCAGAAACAGAACTATTTGAGGGGCAGCACAGGACAGGTGATCAAACATGGTGAATGTTTCAGTAAAAAATTCATTGCAGTAAGAGACCTTTTGCCATTAGTCCTCCTCGAAACACTCGCCTTCACTTCTAACACGCTTGTCCTATCCTATCGTTCTTGGCACTGTGTAATTTATTGTAATAAGTTTTTTGAAATGTAAACAATTAGTGTATTTTTTTTAATCATTCTTTGCATACCACTTTTTTATCTCCACCTATTTAGGGGGATAACGAAACACGATTCTTCTAGGGCAGCCCTTAGCTTCGCCTCCCCTCGCAGCTGCCTCCTTCTCCTCTCACCCTGGGCAATTTCAGTTGCTGTTTCCCAGGCTGCTGATGAACTAGGGAGGTAGACACCGCCCCCAACCCTACATGCTCCACCTTCTCCAAACTGTCCCGAGAAGTGCTGCAGCTAGGGTTGCTTTCCCTCGCCAAAGAGAAACTATGCAGACCTTTCTTTCATTCACAGAGGAGCTCGGTTTTCTAGTCTGCATCTCTGCAAATTCACCTGTGACAGGGCTGGGTGCTGTCCCTTGGAGACATAGAAGAAATTCCTCTCCCCACCCCTTCTAGATGCCTCTCAGCTTTTCTCTCAATCTCCTTTCAGATAAGAATCTGCAACTCAGCTAAGAGACTGCTAAGGTCTCTGTTAAGACTTTCTGTGTGGATGGACTCCAGAGCTGTGGTTTTAGTCAGTCTGTGAGAGAATCAAATAAATTGATGGGTGGCCTCTTAGATGAATGAATGTGTAAACCCATTTTTTTCCCCCAGTGGCTGGAGAGTGAAGCCAGGGCCTTCACACTGAGCTACCTTCCCAGCCTGTTTTTTTGTTTTGCTTGAGACAAGATCTCACTTAGTCACTAAGTTGTATGGGCTGGGATCTAATTTGTGATACTCCTGCCTCGGCCTCCTAGAGTGCTGGAATTACAGGCTTGAATGGTCACTTTTATATACAATTTGGAGATTCAGAGACAGCAAAGGGCATTTCAAAAGGAAAGTTTCTGTTGGTTTGCATCCTTAGAGCAGGGCTTTGGGTCTGTGACACCAGACCTTCTGACACCCTCAGACCTAGACCCCTATGGGGCTGAGCTCTGAGTGCATCTGGGAGGGTGGTGACCCATCTGAATCAAAGATGAACACTGCTTGTCCCTGAAAGTAACTCTGCCTCTTCCCGCAATTCTCTCTCTCCCTCCCTCCCTCTCCCTCTCTCCCCCTCCTCTCTCCCTCTCTCTCTCTCTCCCTGTCCCTCTCTCCCTCCCTCCCCCTCCC
>NW_022900918.1:31022733-31076623 GCF_012274545.1 Fukomys damarensis
TATTCAATTTAATTTAATAGGAATTTGGGATTGACCAATTTATAGCTGAGGAAGCCAGGAATCAAAGAAGCTAACTAATTAGTCTAAATGCCATACAGTTATTTAGTACTAGATCTGGGATTTCTCCCTCTCTCCCTCCCTCCCTCCCTGTCCTCCCCCCACCAGGATGCAACCAGCACCTGCTGCCTCAAGAAACTGTAGGGGGCTGGTGCTTCTTCGGGGCACCCTGTCCTCCTCCCCCCGGGTAAACTCAGGGTCCCCCGCGTCCTGCCCCTCCCCACCGCAGCTCACCTGGCAGCCGGCTCGGTTTTGGTCTCAGCCTGGCTCTGCTTTCTGGCTCAGCGCTGCCCACCTGCGGGTCCCAACCGCACCGCTGGGAGGAGCGGTCCGCTCGGGATCCCCGCCTTGCACAGCAGCGGGATGAGCCCTCGTCCTCTTTCTACTGGGCACAGGGAGAGCGCCTTCCGCTCCGGGATCTTTGGACTTCCTCTCTCCGGGATGAAGCAAAACTGGCCCAGAGGGAGCGTTTGCCAGGGACGCAGCCTGGCAGGGGGGCGCTGGCCAGGAGGGTTACGACCCTGAGCCTCTCGTTTAGCCTGGGATGGAAACAACTTACCGAGGCGGCCCTGGCTTCAGAGGACTTTTCTGCGGGGGTGGGACGAGCTTTCCTCTGTGCTCTCCAGAAGCCCTCTTGGACCTGACCGGAACGGCTCTTTCCTTGTCTGAAAGTCAGCTTAATCTTCAAGTCTAAGGTCCTAGCTCTTGACCACAAAGGTCTCTTCCTCTACCGCCAACTCTGCTCGGCCTTGTGAGCGTGAACAGGCTTCACCTTCGTACTGATAGAAATCGAACAGCCTGGTACAGTCCATCCTCTGGCAGCCCCAACCAGCTGGACCAAGAATGCTGTCAGATGTTTCTCACCACAGCCCCTGTGAAAAAAATTCCACCCCAGCAGATGATTAAGATAGCGCTGCAGTCGCCATTGTTATGCTTAGTATTACTGTTTGAGTCTCTCTCAAGGGAAGTATTTCATATTACCGGACAAATTATTCTTCAGTTTTACTATTTTATCCACTTCATCAAGTGAGACTATTTGACCCTGTTCTGTTCCAATCCATACATTCATTCAACATTTGATTATTCTGAATCAAGTACTGATCCATATAAACTCTGCTTTCAGGAACTAATATCATAGAGAAAAATCATAAATGAGAGGTACACTGGTGAATCAGGATGTTATGAGTACATGTAGCCCAAGTCTGGAGGAAAAAGTAGAGAAGGTGTTCTGGTATAAAAAATCATTTGAGCATTTTCCCTGTGGTGAACAGGATTTCTAGGTCAAGAGATAACGACCTAAAGAGATGATTGGTAAACAAGAGTTGGGTACTAGAACTTTAGATGTGGAAGGGGACATTTAAGAATATCTAATTCCTGGAAATGCAAAATCATGCAAGTGCTGTGGAAAACAGTACAATAGCTCCTCTGAAAGTTAAAAATTAAGTTGTAATCCAGCAATTCCACTTTTGAGTATGCACTCCAAAGAATTAAAAATGGGCATGCAAAAAGACGTTTGGATACCCATATTCATGGTGGCATTGTTCGAAAGAGCCAAAAAGATGGAAGCAACCAAGAGTCTGTCAGTCGGTGAATGAATAAAAATGGAGTACATAAATATAATGGAATATTATTCAGCCTTTGTAAAGGAAAGGCATTCTGACACGTGGTACAGTATGGATGAAAACTGATGTCTTAATGCTAAACAGAATAAAGCAACCATAAAAGGACAAATGTGATTGTGATTCGCCTAGAAAGTGGTGGTTGCCAGCAGTTGGAGGGGGAATGAGGAGTAAATGGTTATTGGGGAGTAATTATTACAAGATGAATAAGCTGTGTGACTAAGCTATTACATTTGTGTATATGTCTTTTATCCCAATTTTTAAGAACTTGCTTTAAAAATTCAGTGTTATGGCTTCACTTCCTAAATGTGCAAATGACAAGCCCAAGATCAGGATGGCAGAGGCTGGTATAAAACCGACACACTGAGTCCTCTACTCTACCCTGTGCCCCATTCTGGGCAGAGCTTGGCCTCTTGATTGAAATCCTTGCTTCATGAGAAAACAATGTGCTGGGATCCAATACCTTAAACTGGTCCCATCTACAAGATGATTACTATGAACTAGTCTTTTCTTACCTTTTACTGCTGGCCTGTAAATATCACTTTTTACCCTAACTCCAAATTCCCACCTACATCCTAGTACTTTGCGGGGAGGGGGGGATCCTAACCAACATAGATTTTAAACAGTCTCTACAGAAAAAGAGTGATACAATATAATATGATATAATATGTGTCAACATGCATTAGAAAATGATGTCAGTATATATTAAGCTTCAAATTTAGAACTTTAAGGTCAACCTTTAACAACTCTACATGAAGGACAATATGCCCAGATGCAGAAATGCACTTTCTTCTTTAAATTGGACACTCAGTGGAAAAGCACTTCACTCACAGCTCCTGAAGAAGCACAGGTGTCACCCGTCATGTGCGGCAGTTTCTCCTTGGAAACGGGGGTGGATTTCATCTGGATGATGATCAGTAGGTACAAAATCTCTCTATATAGGAAGCACTGACATCTTAGAATCTCCTACTCTGCGAAGTCCTGTGAGGCTCCCCATGGAAAGTGAAGTAGTGTTCTCCCAAAAGTCATTCATTATTGAGCTGCTGTTAGCAGAGCCAAGAGAGAGAAATAACATATTAGAAAGTTTTAGCCTCTCTTCAGTGTCTTATTGAGAAAGGAACAAATAGTTGTTCCGAACATGGACTATTCTGTGTCTGTCTTTACTGGCAGTCATTACCCAAACTTTGGATCATCGTGGAATACATTTTCAGTGTTCTAAGTGTAGCCGTCTTGCCATTCCTGGCTTTTTGTAGCCCTGTTCTACCTTTTTGTAACTTTAGCCATAAAAGGATATAGTTGATATAATAACATTTTTATGAGATGGCTTATCTTGATTTAAAAAAAAATAGTTGACTTATTGTCTAATTCCTTTACAATAGAGTGCTCAATAAAGAAGTTCTGGTTAAATAAAGCAAGCTTTTGATTTCCACTACTAGGCAATACTGTAAGCTACAGTAGGCCTTCCAGATTCCTATAGCTCTCCTTTTTTTAGCGATTTGGTGCCTTCTACTCAGTATACAGTATTTCTGAGTTACATCCATACTGTATCAACACTTCATTCCTTTTTTCATGACTGAATAATACTGCCTGTACAGTACGTTTTCAAGGCAGCACTTTAGCCATCACCCCCTGCATCCTTCTCCACTTGGAGATAAGAAGGGAACTCAAGGGAGGCTATTCCAGTACCTCCTCCATTTGCCCTGTTGTTCATGGTGCCATAGGTGGCCAGGCACAGTTCTAGGCACTGCAGTTCTAAGTGCTCCCTCTTCACCTCTTTCTGGGCTTACAAAAGCTAGGAAAGTTTTGGCCATGGTCTCCTGATGTCAGGGGCCAAACCACTCAGTGATCCTAGAAGTCAAAGTATGGATTTTGAGAGGGAGAGGGTATGAGAGCTTTAGGCCTGAGTTTTAGTATGAAAGCAACTCAGTTGGAAAATGGGAAGTGTCCTTGAGTCCACTTAGGAAAATGTGGCTGGACAAATCACTCTCCAAGGTCGAATCCAAGGGATTCAAGGGATCTTAGCTGTAAAAATCCAGAAGCTTAAAGATGGTTTCATGGAAGAGGAACTGTGCTCGTGCAGTGACAAAGTGAGTCACTTGCCATGCTGCTCTGTGAACATGACTTGGTGATTTTTTAATGTTTTCTAAGTGATTTGTCATTATGGATTCTTCTTTGAAAAGGGGCTTTTCTGGACAGCTTAGGAAATTACTGGGCAGACAATTGATTAGATCATCCATCTTCAGAGCCAGCCCCACTATAATTTAGATGCTTTAGTCTATCTTTGTCGCTGAGTCACAATACCTGACTCGTATGACTTGAAGACAGAGAGGCTTATTTTGGTCCACAGGTTTTAGAGGATTCAGTGCATCATCAACTGGCAGGAAGGGCATAGCAGAATGGTCTGGTGGAGGAAAGCTGCTCACATCATGGAGGCCAGGAAGCTGAAAGAGTGAGGGGAGGAGGTGAGGAGGGATGTGCACTATTCCAGCTCGCACCTCCACCCAGGCTCTTCCAACCAGGCCCAACTTCCTAACAGCACAGTCAGCTATCCATTCATCAGTGGATTAAACCGCCAGTGAATATAGTTCCCTCGTGATCAATCCGCATCCGAAGCCCACAGGAGACTTTTGGGAAACATTCTACATCTAACCCATAACACTTAGGAATCATTACAGTGTGAATGTTGACCAATACAGGCAGGGAAAGACTAAAGGAAACAGACTAAAGAAGAATAAAGAAGACAGAAAATAGAGAAATCTATCAAGAAATCAAGCTCTATCTTTCCTGCTACAAATACCTGTTTGGATTGACCTTCCCATCCCACCTGATTTGCGTCTTATGTCTTTACGGTTTAAAAAAATACATACTTTTTTCCAGAAATGTTTTTCTTCTCATCTTAATATTTAACTTTACCTGTAGACTTTGTACCAAATAATGTAGAATGTATTGATTTTTAAACTTTAATAATTTTTAAAGCTACAACAGTTTTATTAACTTGTGTCTCACCCACTCAAAATTGTTTACATTTCAAGAGAAAATAGCTCATATTCTTCTCTTGGGGGAATATACAGCACCTCAAACAGGTTCATAGTAGGCAATACCAATTGCCTATTATTATTATGCAATTACTGAAACTAAGAATCTTACTCCTCATTTATTTTAATTAATACTGAATTCTTTAAATTTTAGTTACTAGTTGAAACTAAGCTGTCTCCCTTGGCCTCTGTCCAGCCAGTTGAATATCTAAAGAGAAATATGGGAAAAGAGTAGTCAAGAATTTAACACAATGAAAACTAAATTGAGAAGATTGAATTAGGTAATTAAGAAATCATTGATGACCTTCAAACCACTCAATCACAGGACAGAGGCCAAAGCTTGTTTGTATGATGAGTTTCAGGATAAAATGGGAAGCTACAATATGTTGGAAAAGATGGGAAGAAAGAAATAAACAGGTATCATGAGAGTAGACATGTGAAAGGAAGGTTTTAAAAATTTCATTCTTTAGAAGAAAACTGCATTATTGTAGACTGAGGGAAATATGCCAATGGCAATGGAAGGATTGAAAGGGGTTCATCTGAAGATAAGAGACATTAAGTAGTTGGAAGGCAAGACCGTGGAATCACAGTGTGTGAATCCTGGTTAACACCTTTGTTACCAGAGATGGGTGTATTGGCATGGAAACAATAGAAAGAGACCAGGCATGGGTTGCCAGTACATGTGGAAAGGTTACAGCTGAAAGAAAACAGCACAGATCAAGAATGGGAGAGTCATGTTTTTCCCCAAAGCTAAGGGTGCACTTTTACTGATTTGCTTGGGTGGGCTAATGTCCAGTAATTTTCCACTGGCCAGAGGTCAGTTCCAAAGTGCTGCTTCTTATGCAAGATTTTCGTCATGGGGCTATGATGGCCAGCTAGTCTCTGACCACTGAAACCATCATCCTGCAAAAATATCCTGACCTTACAGTTTAGTCCAGGCTTTATGATGAGGATGAAGAAAAAGAGCAAAAGGGTAGGGTAGAAGAAAACATGTGCTTGCTCCAAGTGACAATCAACACAACTGCATGCAGAGCTGAGCAGAACCTGACCCAAAAGTTAAGGCAGCAGAGGGGAAAGGCACAGCATGAAAGCAGAGATACCAGGCCTTTTCATCCTATTACAGTTACCCACATATCTTTAAACCCACATGAAGAGTTCATGCTTTTAGCAGAAGCTGGTTTCAGGTTCTTGAGAAGTAACCTAGGTAACTGTTAACGTAACAAAGGGGTTACCCCAGCAAAGCTAGTGGGAAACTGATAATGTATTACCCTCAGGAATTAGTGATCTCTTAAATCAAGTAAAAGTAAATGAAGCTAGGGAGTTTATGTAGGTTTTTTTTCCCCCTTGGCAATAATTTCATCATGTTGTGCAAACCTTCTGCTTCTGGGTTTTTATCACAGTCTCATGACAGGCTCATCGAAAAGAGCACAAGGGTGGGGAAGCAGCATGTCGTGCATGAAAGGTGTGGTCTAATGTACTCCAAGGTTTATTTTGTTGTTCTCACCTTTTATTCCACCATGGCGATCACTGACTCATTTGTGTGTATCAGAAATTCATAAAATAGTAGCTATTATCAGGCCAGGGACACCAGTGAAAAGAGGAAAACTCGCCAATTTATTTGAGATTAAAAAAAAAAGATGAGGGAAGATCTGCATGATCTGGAGGTACAATTCTATTATCTTGGAGGTTAATAAAAGGTTCTCAACTCCAGAAAAAAAGATTAGAGTCAGTTAGGACTCTTTTAGAAATACAAATGCCTAGATCCCACCCTAGTTCCATTAAATCAGAAACTGAAGACATACATAAGCACTGGTATTTGTTGAGGGCTCCCAAGTTATCACAATTCAGAGTCAATGTAGACAATGGTTAGAATAAATTCCAATTCTCAAATAAAAGATAGGAAATGGGGAGATAGATTTTTTTGCAAATGGGCAGGACACCAAGAGATGGAGGGAGAGAGAAAGGATGCCAGAGGGAGGTAAAAAGGGTTAAAATGTGTGATGGGCATATACCAATTTCTCATGAAGAATATAAACATTATGTGCTGTAAATATGTACTGATAATTTTTTTAATTTAAAGAATACTGATGTCCAGCATAGATAAATCTTAAGAATCTTATATTGACCAAAACAAGCCAGAAACATGGGGGTTCACTTCATGTAATTCTAACTTGGCTCCATCAAGATTAGGCAAAAAATGAGAAGCCCACCCAGATATCAGTGACACAGGTGGACGGGCCCCAGCCAGGGCTCCACCAGCGGCTTCAGTGTGCAACCCTGTCTGGAAAATAGCTGCACAGGGCTTCAGACCCCAGCCAGAATCCCATCCAGACACCATCAGTAAGTGTGCACACACCATTCAGAAGCCCACCCTGACAACAGCCTAGCACAAGGATCCAGAGGGCCTTCATTATCAACCCAGGCACTGGTACAGTGGTGAGCAGCAGAGAGGAGGCCTCTCTGAGGCTTGTTGAGAATTGGAGCCCAATGAGAGGACAAAGAGTCACCTCAATAAAGGCACAGCAGACAGCATTGGTTGAAATGAGAAGACACCTAAACATGTCTCAAAACCAGACTTCCAGATCACTAAAGGCAACTCCAAGGGGCAACGAGATGGAACAATCTGATACTCAACCACCTGGACTCCCTGAACTGGCAATGAAAGAGGATGTGGAAAAAAATATAATCAAAACTAATTTCTCAGAAAACAACAGAGATTGTATCCATAGTGAAAGGCATGATTAATAACTCTAGAGCAGAAGACACAGATTTTAAAAAATAGAGGACCTGAGGAATACCAGCATGGGAAATAAATGGAATCCATAAAACAGATGCAAACAGATATCCAGGAGATTAAAAATTCCATTGAAAGTTTACATGGCAGAATGAGCCAGTGTGAGGACAGACTATCAGATATAGAGAACAATATGGTGATTAGTGACAGAAAAATAAATATTTCTTAAAAATAACAAGGGACCATGAGAAAGCAATCCAGTAGCTGCTAGATAATGCGAAGAAGAATAACATAAGACTGATTGTAGTCAATGTAGAAATAGGAGGTAGTGCAAATCCTAATATATCAGAATTTACGGGACGCAATGAAAGCAGTCTTATGAAAAAAATTCATAGTAGTGAATACTTATAGTAGAAAAACAGAGCAAACTCAACCTAATGCTAACTTCAAGCTTCTAGAAAAAGAAGACTAGGATAACCCCAAAACTCATAAAAGGGAGGAAGTTATGAAGATCAGAACAGAAATCAATGCAATGGAAACTAAGAGAACAATACAAAATAATCAATGAAGCTAAGAGTTGGTTTTTCAAAAGAATAAACAAAATTGACAAACCTTTATCCAAACTTATCCAAAAAAGGAAATAAAAGGCACAAATCCATGCAATTAGGAATGAAGAGGGTGATATTACAACAGACCCAGAAGAAATCCAGAGGATCACCAATACCTACTTTAAAAACTTATATGCCAATAAGATGGAAAACACAGAATAAATGAACAGATTTCTATATATATGTGAATTACCAAAGTTGAATGAAGAAGACCTAAAAATTCTAAACAACCCAATATCAATCAACAAATTTGAAAATGTAACTAAAAACTTACCAACTAAGAAAAGCTTGGGTCCTGAGGGCTTCACTGCTGAATTCTACAAGATATTTAGAGAAGAACTACTGACACTACTGTTTAAACTCTCCAATGATACTGAAACAGAAATAATGCTCCCAATATCATTCCTGGAAGCATGCATCACCTTGGTCCCAAAAGGAGAGAAAGACCCAACTAAGAAAGAACTATAGGGTAATCTCCCAGTGAATAACAGATCTAAAAATCTTCAATAAGATATTGGAAAACAGAGTGCAGAAGATCAAGAAAATCATACACCCTGACTAAATGGGGTTTATTCCAGGGATGCGGGGATGGTTCAACCTACACAAATCAATGGATGTAATACACTACATTAACAGTCAAGGACAAAAGCCATATGATTATCTCAATAGGTGCAGAAAAAGCATTTGATAAAATCTAGCACCCATTAATGATATAAACTACAGAAAATTGGAAAAGACAGTCTTTATCTCAACCTGATAAACTCCATGTATGAAAAATCAATAGCCATTATTATACTAAATTGTCAGAAACTGAAATCCTTCATGCTAAAATCAGGAAATTCACAAGGATGACCACTATCACCACTCCTGTTCAATATAGTTCTGGAAAGAGCCACAGTGATTTAGACAAGAGAAAGAATAAAAGGAATAAAGGTAGGAAATGAAGAAGTTAAAATGTCATTATTTGCAGATAACATGATACTTTACATAGAAAACCCCAAGAACTCCACCAAAAGTCTGCTAGACTTTTTAACCCAATTCAGTAGAGTAGCTAGATACAAGGTCAACACACAAAAATCAATAACCTTCCCATATAGGAACAACAGACTCACTGAGAGAGGAACTGGAGAAACAACTCCTTTTACAATAGCATCCAATAAATAAATAAATAAAATTCTTTGGAATCAACCTAACAAAAGAAATCAAAGACCTCTACTCTGAAAACTACTCTTAAAAAACAGATTGAAGAGGATATCAGAAAACGAAAACATCCTTGCTCCTGGGTAGGAAGAATGAACATAGTGAAAATAGTCACACTTCCAAAACTACTACATAGATTCCCAACTGACATCCCAGCAGCATACTTCACAGACCTTGAAAACACAATCCAAAAATTCATTTGAAACAAGAAGAGACCTAGAATAGCAAAAGCAGTTCTAGACAAAGAAGACAAGGTAGGGGGCATCACAATCCCCAACTTGAAACACTCCTGCAAAGCTACTGTGATAAAAACACCATGGTACTGGCAAAGAAACAGGCCTGAGGATCAGTGGAACAGACACATTCAACCACCTCATCTTTGACAAAGGAGCCAAACACTCTCACTGGAGGAAAGATAGCCTCTTTAATAAATGGTGCTGCAAAAAAAAAATGGGTTTCAATTTGCCAAAGATTAAAACTAGACTTATGTCTCTCACCGTACACTAAACTAAAATTGAAATAAATGGATTAATGATCTAAATATTAAAACAAACATTAAATTGGCTAGAAGAGAGGCTAGGTAGAATTGAAGACATTGGTGTAGGAGAAGATTTCATGAACAAAACCTCAGTTGCCTATAAACTAGTACAAACAATCAACAAGTGGGATGTCTTCTTATTAAAAAGCTTCTGCACAGCAAGAGAAACAAGCAGTAGTGTGAAGACAACCCAGAATGTGGGAAAAACTTTTCACCAGCTGTTCCTCAGACAAAGGTCTACAATCTAGAATATATAAAGAAGTGAAAAAAATCAGACCGCCCAAATTTAAAGATCCAATCCAAAAATGGGCATCTGAAATGAACAGTTTTCAAAGAAGTAGAAATGGCAAATAAACATATGAAAAAATGTTCAACATCACTGCTCATTCAAAAGGTGCAGAGAAAACAACACTGAGATTTCACCTTACACCAGAAAGAATGGCTGCTATCATGAAATCAACCAATAACAAATGCTGGCAGGGCTGTGGGGAAAGAGGAACCCTGCTCCAGTGCTGGTGAGAGTGCAGACGGGTGAATCACCGTGGAAATCAATGTGGAGCTACCTCAAAGAACTAGGCTTAGAAGTCCCATTTGACCCAGCTATTCCCCTGCTGGGTATCTTTCCAAAATATTTAAAAGAATCATAACACAGCGATATATGTGCACCCATGTTTATAGAGGCACAGTTTGTAATAGCTAAATCTTGAAAGTAGTCTAATTGCCCATCAATTACAGACTGGATTAAAATTGTGGTTTTTTTATAAAATGGAGTACTACTCAGCCATATAGAATGAAAAACTAGAGACATTTATCACTAAATGGATGCACAGTGAGCCCATACTCTTAAATGAAATAAATAGGACACACATGTGTCCAAATTATTTCTCTGGTGTGAGAAACTGAAAGTGTAAATAAGGGTCAAAATGTATAAAGATAATGTGAAATAGGAATAAAAAGTCGAAAGGGAAGGGGAAGTGGGAGGCTTAGGGGAAAGAAAAGGGAAAGGACTAAATATGAGAAAAGGAAAAAACAAAAACAAAGTTTTTGTAAAAAGGGAGGAGTGGAAGTTTGATTTGAGGATAGGGGAATGTGGAAAAAAATAAGAACCAAGATATATCATGTAAAGGTACAGATTCCCAATGATGAGTGTCATCATATTGTGTACCTAAAATCTATCACTAAACTCAATGAATAAAAAATGATTAGGCAAAAAATAATCTCTGTTGAAAGAAATGAAAGTGGTTGCTTCTGGGAAGGGAGAGGCGTTTTTCAGAAAGGACAAGAGGAAGCATCATGTAAATGTTCTATATCTTGATTACAGTGTTGGCTACTCAAATATATTTGTCAATATTCATTGAATTGGGTACCTAATATCTGTGCATTTACTCTATGTAATTATATCCTCATTAAAAATTAACTCTAAAACAAGATTTGATTAAGTTGGCATAGGAAGTGAGCTCATATTAGGATTTCCATCAGCCTCCTAGGTAGTTGAAATATAAAAGTTTCCAGAACACAGGACAGAGACAGATCTGCTGAGATTGAGACTAGAGTGAAAAAGAAAAATGTAAGAAACTGGTAAAGGTTTGAAATTAGAATGGCAGGTTGACTAGAAACTTTGTTTCTCAGAATATGATTATGGATTATCTGCATCAGAGATCCCTACAATGCTTGAAAGAAAGTAGAAATTCCTGAGGCCTAGTCCAGCCCTATTTATATCCATTCCTAGACTGAAGCCTGATGATTTGCACAGAAATGAATCCTCTGGTATAACATGATTCTGGTACTGCAAAGTGAGGGCACTTCCGGAGAAAATGAACCAGTTGAGAGTAAGAACTGAACAGATCAGTGCAAGGAAAGGGATTCAATGGCAGACAGTTTGCAACAGGTGAAGGCAGAAGTAAGTGTTTCAAAAATGAATCATATGACAACCGATACAGATGGGTATCTGCATCAAGTGGAAGAAAGGGTGTACAGCTGAAATCCGAAGGAGAAGAAAGAAGTAATGAATCAAGGAACTAACCTGAAGATGGGAGTCAATCAGCCTATGGACCACTGGTCTTGGGAGGTGTCTTTGAGTAGCAGCCAGCGCATCTTAAGGATGATTACTCTGAAATGTACCAGAGATGAATGGACAAAATCAACCCATTTTATGAGATGGATTAGCACAATGTTATACTTCTAAGAAGAATGCAGCACATATTTCACATGAATCTTGGCTAGGCTTTAGACAAATGGAGACTTTTTAAGAAAGAATTTAGGGAAGAGGTTGGTTTATATAAAAAATAGAATATCCTGCTCAGAGGAGGAGCTAAGCCCTCTCTAGACTCCTAACCCGGGCTCAAGGAAGATAAATAAAACTAAAAGATAATAAATGTGTGTCGTTTCCAGCCACCAGACCACATTGTTGGTAATTTGTTACATAGGAATAGATAACTAACACAGATTTTTCTGAGGACCTGGGCTGCCACCAAAAATATTTGATTAGGGAGGTGTAATAAAAGCTATCTCCAGTTTTGTTGTTGTTACTTTAAAGATTAACCTTTCATATTCTTACATTATTTATATGTTGGGTCATATGAATTATATATTGTTATCTTGATTATTTGTTCAGGTTTTCATCTTCTCGTGTTTACTTTTGTGGTTAAGGTTTTATTCTCGTTTTCTCTTTTGGACCTTTGAAAGCATAATAAGAACTCTGGATAAGAATCACATGGATTTCTTAAGCCAACTTGTTGTTTAATGGAAGACAAATAGACTCAGGGGCCAATGCCAAATGTATTATCAGTTCTAGAAAGCTCTACCAGCATTTTCTACAATGTTTCTCTTAACCTCTAAAACCATGAAGACCTTATCTATGAATATATTCAGGCACCCACCATGTGAAACATCCCCACATTATCCCCTTGCCAAGATACCCATAATGCAACCTGTGGCTTCCGTGAGTTCCCAGTGACATCACTAACAACTAGCATAGGATGGTGGAAGAGAACAGAAAAAAAAAAGTCCTAGCACTGCTCTCAGTTTTCGTTGCCCTGCCTTATTCTGACATCTTGTGAAAGGAATGCTACCTTCATACTCTGTTGGAAGTTTAGAGATTCTAATTCTTTGGTGCTGAAGTAATGATTGTTTGCATTTTCATCTAACATTAAAAAAAATGTGTTGACAGAAATTCCTTTGCTACCTTTGCCGTGGTTTCTCTTTCAGCTTCTTTAGAGAACACTAGGTCATCACCAGTTAATGAAATGGGTTTCTTTGTTCTGCTAATGTCTTATGTCACCCCTCCCAGCAACCACAATTAGTTAATATCATCTTACTTTTCTTTTCATACTTCTGCATTTGAATTAAAAAGCCTTGGAAACCTGCATAACCGGCTCTGTGCTTTCTTTGTTATAGCATTTTCAATTTCTTCCTTTTGACCTTTTGTATGGCTTTCATGATTAATTTTTTTCTAGGGTACTGTTGACACAACAGGCCACTGGACTAACCTATCAACTTTGAGAAAATCAAAGTTAAAATCTGATTTGAGTAAGAAACCCAAAATAGTTTTTAGCCAGCCTGAAGTTTATGAACAATAAACCAGAGAAGTTTATTGCTGTGATGGACAGGGCCTGGAAATGGACCAGCAGATGAGGGGAGGAGGACCAGGAGGAGGGTGGGGGGGGGAGAAGAAGAGGAGAAAAAAGGGGAAGAGGATGAGGAAGAGGAGGAGGGGGAGGAGAAGAAAAGGAAGAAGAAGAAGAGAGGAGGAGGAGGAGGAGGAGAGATGATTGAAAGGGAACATGATGGAAGTCCAATGTAAAAAGATAGCATCCACTTCATCTTAGAGCAGCTTGCCTGAGCTGTCACTCTGAGAAAAAAAAACACACAATTTAATTACAGTAGCTATTTATTCCTTTCCCTGACTTTTCATAACTAATCCTCAAGAGTCTGCCCTTTTCTGCTTGGTAAATTGATATACGATTGTTAGTTAGAATCTTTAAGCTGTTTATTGTTCCTCCTTTCCTGATTTTATCAGATTGATAGTTCACTAAATTGGAATTTTTTTTAAAACTCTTTCTAATTGTAAATCCTGCCTTAATCCAAACTGTGAGTTTAGCCATACCCAGACCTTTGTTAAATTCTCACAACTGCCTAATGATAATTGAAGACACAAGGTATGTTCCATTTAGCTAATCTGTACTTTGAGAATTGAGTGACTCATTTGTATGTACTCCATCTTCAAAGGTAATTTTATTTCTGGCCTTTGAAAACCTCCCTAGCCCTTTTGTCTATGTCAAAACAGACAGATCACCAGGCCTGTGGCTTCAGAAGTCTTTTTACTCTTTATATATGAGCTTTCTGCTTTATTTTATTTTTAACTAGGGTCAAATAGGTCATCACAATCTCAATGTGTTATTCTATGAAAAAATACATCCACATTTGCTTATTTTATTATATATTTATTTGAAAAAGGCCCGCTGCCACTCTGTTCCCCCAGAATCTCTTTAAAGCCTGTCACCTCTGCGATTATGTTAATGGTGATCCCTACATGGGTGGACAGCAGTGAGCGGGAAGTGTGTAAAGATAGAAGTGAGGGTTGCAAGACTGCCCTTCCAAAACCAACCTGCCAGACCAATTAGGATAAAAGAGGAGCTCCAGGGGAGCCTTGGTTTTTGTCAGGTTGTGATCCTGTGCCTTCAGCCACCCTCCCTTTGAAAGAGCTGAGCTTCAGATAGAGTCTTCCCCTGACACTGTCCTTGGAGCAGATGCAGGCTCTGCACTGTGAACCTATGCACCTCCTTAGATCCTCAGCAGGGCCAGCTGTAGAGTTTGCTGGTCCCACTGCAAAGAGAAAATGTGGGGCTCTGAGTTTAAAGGGCATGAATCAAATGTCTGAAAAGGTATTAAAATACAAAGCCTTTTCCTTTCTTCTACAGACTCGCTGGATTTGGCATGGTGTTTTTTAGTGTTCTATTTCGTATCATTCTAAATTTTTAAAAGATTACAATTCCGATCATTAACAATAAATTCACCACCATGCTGATTTGAAATGCAAATATAAGAGCAGCTAACTAACTTATAGGAAGGATTCTCAAAATCATGGAAGCCATATTTCAGAACTCATCCATTCAAGTGTGCTCTGTTTTTGCTGGAATAATGGAAATGATGCACAAAATGAACTCAGTTGTTTTTATTTTAGTTTTTCAAACCTGTATCTCTCGGTTTTTCTGATGAATAAGGAAAAACGAAAGCAAAATGAGCTATGAGCTGCCCGTCCCTTCCTTCCTGTGTCGTCATTGTCAGCAAAAGCCCTTGTGGTACAATGCACGCAGTACAAAGTAAGAAAGAATATGAAAGGGCTCCTTCTCATCAGGGTCTTATAAGATGCCCTCACTTTCCTTGTTTGTTCAAAGTTCATTCTGATTCAGACAGAAAACATGGCCTATATGTGCCCCATCTTACCTAGTCATCGACGTAACACATTTGCCCGGTAATCACCTAAACTTATTGAACTCCAAGGCCTTGAGCCCACCGGAATTCTTTGTTCACTGGGCATTGTAGATGCTATTTGTAAATACGGATGTGAGGAGTGGCAGGGGCCGTGCAGTATGCTCTGCTCACATGCATGCTCAGTTGTACCATCTTGTTTCACTTAAAAATGTAAGTTTGATGATAACATTGTTAAGAATTTCAGGCAGCCACAGAAGAACATCAAACACAGAACCCTTTCAGTGTAGGACTTAGGCTCTGGTTGCATACTCATAAAGTTAGCCCTTGCCTTGTGTTGGGAAGTCACTTGTTTGACTGACTCAGGTCCAGCCCTAGAAAAGTCATCAAAATGAAGAACATTTTCAGAAATGTCACTTGGTAGGAAGGATAAAAGGTCACCATTCCTAATATTTGCAGGGCATAAGACATCAAAAATTGATGGTCTTTGAGGCTGTCAGCATGTTCTCTGCCAACTGCCTCCCTGTTTCATGTCACAAAATGATCTTATAAACTATGAAAGAGCTGAATTGTGGCTAGCTTTTGGTACAGTTGTGTCTCTCAGTAACTATGTGTGCCAAAGCTTCTCAACTCCTTCCTTGGCTTGCAAAGTGAACACTTTTTATTCATCTCAAGACACTCTAGTTCAGAGCCTTGAATCATGATGGCTTTTGGACACTGTATCTGTGATTTGTTATAGCCCCTCATGCCAGGTGGGCTCCAATGTCAGTAGATGGCTGACCATGCATAGGACATCGATAGGTAGGTAATTATGCTCAGAAAGAGGTACAGAGAAAGACAGAGAAATGAGCAAAAGCACTAACTGGGTTCCCCCATCAAAGGCTTTCTGATATTGAGTTATGTGTTTGCAATTGACAATTTTAAAGCTCACTCTATCTACCATCCAATCTTTTTAAAAGTATGAGGAGACTGGAAATAGTATGTCCTTAGAAATAAAAGACAGTTCCCAAGATTCCCTCCTTCTTTGCTTCAGAGAAGGGTCTTTTTGCATAGCAGTAAAAATAATCATGGGCAATAAGCACATGTTCCTCTAGAGAGATGCGTCCTGCCCACATCCTTCTCTGTGTACCAGGGAGAGCTTGGGAAAAAAATCCTTACCCTTGGACATTTTCCTTGAAGCAAGGAGTGAGACAGGAGTCTAGAAACAACCCTTCCTTCCCTTTCCCTTGTTCACTGACCCTCAACCACACGTGTGCAGGGATAAACAAAGATTTGTTTGAGCTGCCTGTGCCATTGCTGTCAGTCTCACTGTGTGACCAACGCTCTGCATGTAGGAGGGTACCAAGATATCTGTCTGAAGTCAGTGGCTCCAGCAGGCAGGACTGAGTCTTTAACACCGTAGAAAGATGCTGCATTCATATCCACTGAATCAAATTCTCCCCGGGGAACTCCCCAGGCACCTCACATTCACCATGATTGGGGTTCCCAACTATCAACCCAAATCGGCCATAGGTATTGATGGAGAGACCAATAAAAGCTAACCCAGGGATGTAAGCAGGGTAGCCATTGGGTTCCAAATAACGATCACTATTTTGCAGCGTTTGTCCATGGATATTTCTTGTAGGATATCTTTAGACAAGTTATTTAATTCTGGAGGCTTCTACTTTCCAAAAAGAACACTTCCCTGTATATCATGGTTTATACGAAGACCGAACAAACTTTAAAACTGTACATATAATACAATGCCATCAAGGAACCTGCTAAGGACTATTGCAATATCAGGTGTTGCCATCAAGAATCTACTACCATGCCAAGGGGAGTGGAATAAAAAGATTGAAAAACTTATGCCTACATAAAATGACCTCACAGCCTAGTTGGTCAGAAAGACGCAATACATGACAAAATATGTCATTTTATACGTATATATTATTAATAAATAACACTTACAATAAGGATCTGAGTTTATTATTATCCCCTTTTTTATATAGGAAGTAACAGGGCCTAGTGGGTGAAGTAGCTCTCAAAGATCACATAGCTACGGGGAAATATCTGAAATACACAACCCATGAAATCTAACTCCACAACCCAAACTCCACCTTAACCTGGGCTACTAAATGTGTACTACAGACAATAATTCATTGGACTTAGTTGTGAAGAAATTAACATGATAGTCCTCCCAAAGAACCTAGCCTAGTATCTTCCCCTTCAAGTTGTAATCTAGCTATATCGTAAGCCATTGTTATAGCCTAAACATAAAAACAGAGTTTCTCCGTGTTCTCAGCCCTGCAGGCTTTTCACATCTATCATGCCACTTGAAATGCATAGCTCTTTCTAAGGCCTTTATGCAATGCAGAAGACAGGACATTCTGACACATGGTGGCGAAAACATCTTGAAGGAAATCTTGAAGAAGGTCCTACAGATGCCAGTAGCTCTGCCACTAGGGTTTTTCTGAGCTCAAGTGACCACCAAACAGAACTTCATTGTTCCCTCAACTCAGATCAGCTCTGGCTTTTGCAAGCTGTTCTGTTAAAACCAGATACCAGACTGGTGAAACTGAAAATCGGACAATTTAAGAGCACTGTCTTAAGTGAATTCCTAAGAAATATGGAACATCGGACTTTTGGCTTCCACCCCAGGATTTGGCCAAAGAGGTCATAGAGGCCAAAATCAGACACTTTTCAGTGTCCAGCCATAGGAAGAATGGCAAAGTTTGGATGATTGTACTTGAAATAATAAATTTGGAATAAGATGAGTCTTTTACTGAAAAAGAAGCCGCCTGCCAGTCCCTGAAAGACCTGAACCCAAGTGCTTTCTAAAGCAAGAAGTTCTAAACACACTGAGATGCAGAGGGTCACCTTACATGTCACTATGGATCTAGGTTTGTCTTCCCACCAGCCTGTAAGTCTGGGTCTTGTTCATCTTTCTTTTCCCAGTGCCTAGTATAGGATTGATGCATTCTTAGACATACAACAAAGATGAGTAGTTATTTCAGGGAGTGGATGATGTCTTTGGGGGTCGGGCCTGGTGATATATCATCGGGACCCCAAAATTGCCCCAAATACAAATATAGTACCTCATCAAATCTCGAATTTTTCATGCTGCTCCTCTGGGGTGAATTCTTGTGAATTTTGAGGAAGCATGTGCTTACGGAGAGTGCAGATGAGTCTGTATTTCTATAACCTCCTTAGAGTGGCCTTCTACAGCAAACTTTCTTCAGCTGTCCTTTAGAGTGAGTTTCACTTTGTCTTCAGTTCTTTTTTTTTTTTTCATTTTAAAACATAGCTTGCTAATATAAACAAGCTAACTTCGCCGATGATGCTTAGCATTATGAGAAATTTGCTGTGTATACAGATAGCAAGAAAAATTTCCAATCCAAACAAGTTAAAGGCAGTAGAAGGAACTTTCTGGCAGAACTAAACAGCCCAGTGTTTTTGCTACTGGCACTGTTGATATGTGTTATATAACATTGTTATAGAACATTTTTTAAATTTAATATTCTGTTTACCTCCTTAAATTCAATTTGTTGCTAGAAATCTTGAAAGTATTAAGGGTTTATGTTCATTTGGATTTTGGTGGGAAGTTGTTCTGAACATGAAATCTCAGCTGGGTGGATTTATAGGAGCTACATGTTTCTTCTTTCAACTCTAGATGCAGGGTTTCAGGTTGTCCTGACAGTTGGAATTTTATTATGCAATTATTTCCCCCAAAGAACAGTGGGCATATCATAAATTTCTTCAGCGGGTCAGAAAACTTTTCTTTTGGTTTCAATGCATGTTTAAAATACTAAGCATGTGAAGAAGCATCTTACTAAGTGATTTATTTTCACAGATGCAAAACTAAGTCACCTATATTCATTTCCTTGTGTATTTTCATAACACTGCTATGAGGCACCATAGCATCATGCTTTGTTATATGTGGGACCCTGAAGTCCTCAGTTGGTTGCACAAGTGGTAACAGTTATTACTTTATTGCCCATCAGCTCCACACTCACCCTTCCTTATCTTTCTTTTTGTACTGATTACTGGCCAGATTTCCCATCAGAGGGACAAAATACACAATGTCTACAGCTTAAAAGTGGAGAGGTTTAATCTGCCTCACAGTTTCAGAGGTTTCAGTCACTGGTCACATGGCTCCAAGGCAGGAACCTCAAGGCGGAAGAGCCTGGTGGAGCAAAGCTCTTCTCTTCGTGGCAGCTGGGGAGCAGAGCACAGGGGAAGAACACCAGCAAGAGGTCTCCAAAGGCACAGTCGCAATGACCAGTGCTCCTCCTGGCAGCACATTCAGGGCCCCCGTGGTCCAGTCATCTCCACAGGAGTCTATTAATCCACTGAAGTTAACAATTAAGATTAACTGGAACAACTGGACTCCACAAATCTCACCTTTGTCTTTGCCGGTCAAGAGGTAGTTTTGTCAGCCTTTACAATTCTTTTGTCCCTTTGGTATTTATCACTGCTACCTTGTCAAAAACTCTTTCCATTAAATTTTCTCCACCAAAACAGTGGATACTTAGCAGAACTTCAAAATAACGTAGAGAAAACCAATAATATTTTAAGTTTTCTTGCTAATGTTCAGAAAATGTTTACCACTGTTTTATAATTAATGTAAATATAGCATATAAAAACTTTATTTTTATTCTCTATAACATATATATTTTAAAATAATTCTGTCATTTACCTATAATTTTTTGTATTTGTTACTTTTTAGTGGTACATTTCTTTTAATTGGATCAAAGCAAATAAAATTAAACGAAAAGACATAAGAGACAGATTGGGAATTCATACCTACGCCAGCCTGGTATGTATGTAAGCATCTGAGATGTGTCATAGGTGAAAGCAGTGGAGTTTTAAACCAAGTTTTCTGCAGTAATTGTGAAAAGAAATGGAAGACAGTCATTTCTCCTTGCTAGATTTGAAACCCAATAAAAAGGTTAATAAATTATAGAATCGTTAAAATCTTCTTTGGCTTCCAATTGTATCCCAGTACTGAAGAACACCATTGTGCTCCTACAGTGAATTATCACTAGCATCCGGTTACCTTGTGGTTACCACTATAGGTTCCCAATTCTATCTCCTCCTGTATGCATGGCAACATGGTCCTTGCCACTTCTTTAAAGTTAGTTGTGGCCATGACTTATTTCGACCAATGAAATGGGAACAGAAGTGACCTGTATCATTTCTACACTGACTTTCAAGAGCTCACCTCTGACTTGATACACATGCCCTGTTGATCATAGACACATTTGAACAGGAAGTCCTGCCTACCAGTGCATGTCCCTGAGAAGCTACAAGAAGAACATCCATGCTAAGTGTAGCATGAGTAAGAAATAAGTGTTTCTTGGCCTAATTATTTAACCAACATACAGAGGCCCGACATGACAAGTGCACAAACTTCCATGATCAGGACAGTCCCTCAATTGTCCACATGTTTTACTTTGTTCACTTGCCTTATGGGGCAATGTGTTTTATAAGCCCTCTTTCAGCCTCATTGGCTTCTCCTTGTTTGCAGGTTTGCTGGATCTTCTGCCATCCTGTTCTGTAAACACTGTAAGGACTCAGGGATCAATCTTCAGTCTTCTTTTCTTCATCTTCCTTTTCTTCCTTATCTTTCTGTCCCAAGAAAATCTCACTCTAACAAGCGAAGTGAGTATGTAGTTGCCCAGAAATTTCCCTTAATTATCAAACACACAGAATGAACCACCTTTTAATTGTCTCTACCTTGGTACGTCATTGACTACTTTAAGTTTCAGAAGCCTAATCAAATTTTTACTTTGCTGCACACTTTTCTGCATCTGTAATTGCACCAGCCTTCACCCAATTGCTCAAACTCCAAACCTAGAAGTCATTATTGATTCCACTCTTTAAACCAACTGTGTCCCTAGCCAATCTACCAGTAAGTCTCATTGACTCCAATCCCAGAATATTTCCTAATCTGTCCACTTATCACCAGTTTCTCCTGTCTCCCTCATCAGTGTTGCCTAGTACACTGCCATCGCTTCTTACTTGGCCTCTCTACCTTCACTCCTAGGCTGCTACTTATCCTTTTCCAGACAGTAGCTAGTGTTCTTTCAAAATACAAATTACATCATGTCACTCTCTTATTTTCAAAACCTATAATGGCTTTCTGCTGCTCAGAAAAAAGTCAAACCTATGTAGAAAGGGTAAATTACAGTGCCCATAATTGCTAAATCAAAACTAGAACTGCAACTGAAGCTATTGGCTTCCTTTCAGAGTTTAATAAGAAGTCTTGGAGTAAAGGAAGAATATTGACCTTGGTAGTTGAGAAGACAAACACTTCAACCAGCACACATGCTAGGTAAATAACAAAAAGCTAGGAGTAATAGCTACATATTATTTACTCACAAGTTTAAATGAAACATTTGCTTTTGTCCTTATTGGAGGCATTTCCTTTATTTGTAGGAAAACTGACCTTAGCAAAGTTCCAAGAGTTTTTCAAAGCTCCAGGGACTGTTGATATGCGCCCTTGAAGCTTAAAATGTCTACCAGAGGGAATAGCATTGATAAGACTATTTTGATGTAGAAAACCATGTTTGTTCACCCAGAGTTGTTAACGGCATGGGGGAAAACTGATTTTTATCCACCAATCTTGTCATTATTTCACTCTGACCCTCCTCACCTATGCCCAGTGAAACCAACCTGTGTAAAAGGGCTTTACAGATTCTCTTAAAACCATGAACAAATCTAAGAAGCACTTCTTCCTTAGAATAATTTTTAAGTAATCATAAGGTGTTTAAAATATGTTAGCATTAAGACACAAAGCAGACTCGCAGCCTCTCAGAATACTCCTCACTTTGACTCCCAGGGCCTTGTGTCATTGGATCACCATGTACCGTTCCACAATCTTTTCCTTTCACACTTTTCCTTAGGCGTGATCTCCAGGCACTCTGTCCTTGTTGGTTCTCCTGGAGCACAACAAAGTTTGTTTCGAATTTAAGACCTCAGGCTTGAAGACTGCTCCATCTAATCTTCCTATGACCTATACCTCCTCACCATTTGGTTTGGGTTCAGATATGACCTCCTCTAAGATGTCTTCCCATAGAACTCAATCCAGCTCTCCCCTCAAGTCACATGAAATCACTCTGTTGCCATTTTCATTCTTTTCTTCTACTGATGTATTATCTGAAGTTGTATTATCTGTTGCATAGCTATTTGTGTATAAGAGAAAAGACCTTGTCTCTCGGCCATCCATTTCTCCCTGGCATTTTGAACTCTTTCTGGTCTACAGCTGGCTATATAAAAGATTGGGGAATGAAGGAGTAAATGTTTATAACTTCAAAAGCATCTTAATGGGTAGTAATGACTGAGTATTACCTCATATAGTTAGATGAATTAGGTCCAAGGACAAGTCTTTCATAATAAGAAAATTGCCTGGTTCGGAGAATTCAGAACATCTTTTGTGGGCCATAGCTGTAAATAGGCTTTAGTTAATGTACGTGTTTTATATCAAAGGCCACTTGAAAATTGTCTGTATTGATCCACCAGTGAATTAGCAAGATCTCAGCCCAAAAGGTTGGCAAATGGTTCGTGCTGCCATACAGGTGGAGAGTTAGGCTAAACTGGTACTGCACATCAGTGAAGTTAACGTAAATAACTAGGATTCTATTAAACCCTCCTGCTAAGCAACTTCTCAGCATCTCTATCTGCAGATCAATAACTGTACCTGAATAAATCCTGGCAAGGGCAGAAGGCTACAATCCACCAGTTTTGACTGGGTCAGGCACTGGCCTAGGCCATGGCCAAGGATTCACTCTTCACCTTGAAAAAGGGCTACATGGCCCAGTGAAAAGAACTTCCAGCCAGGTGTGGTGGCACAAGTCTGTAATCTTAACACTCTGGGAAGCGAAGGCAGGAACATTGCAAGTTTGAGCCCTGGTTGGGCAACTTAGTGATTTGGGTATACATTATTTCAAAACAAAACAAAAAATAATATCAAAAAGGCTGGGAATGACTCAATGCAAAGGCCCTGGGGTCAGTCCCCAGTACCACAAAAAATCAAACCTTAATTTGTAGAAGATAGTAATTATCTGCTCTTTAAATTCTTTTTCCCCTTCCCTCCCTTCAATCCTTCTACCCCTCCCTATCTACAAAGACTTTGTTCCCATTTTTTCTTTTTCTCCTGTTAATTCCATTCCCATCTTACTTTTCCCTTACCCCTCCCACTTCCCCTTTGCACTTTTTCTTCCTATTTCACATTATGTATTATACCTTTTACTCCTTATTTACACTTCCAGTTTCTCACACTAGATAAACTATTCAGTATTATATGCATCCTATTTATTTCACTTAAGAGCATTGCCTCAATGCATATCCCTTTAGCTATGAATGTCTCTTCTTTCTCATTCTTTATGGTTGAGTAGTACTCCATTAAAAAAAAAACCCCACATTTTCTTTGTCCAGTCTCCTGTTATTGGACAACTGGGCTGCTTCCAAGTTTTACTATCACGAATTTTCTCATGCTATATATGTTTGGTGCACATATATCACTGTGATATGATTCTTCTAATTCTTTGGGGCAGATAGCCAACAGGGGGATAACTGGGTCAAATGGGACCTCCCAGCCTAGTTCTTTGAGGTAGCTCCACATTGATTTCCACGGTGATTCACCCGTCTGCACTCTCACCAGCAGTGGAGCAGGGTTCCTCTTTCCCCACAGCGCTGCCAGCAATGGTTATTGGTTGATTTCAAGATAGCAGCCATTCTTTCTGTTGTGAGGTGGAATCTCAGTTTGTCTTCATCCGATTCTCTCAAATGACCAGTAATGTTGAACATTTTTTTAATATGTTTATTTGCTCTCTCTACTTCTTTGTCTGAGAAATGTCTGTTCATTTCAGATGCAAATATCTGTTCATTTTTGGATTGGGTCTTTAAATTTGGGCGGTCTGATTTTTTTCAGTTCTTTATATATTCTACATTGTAGACCTTTGTCTGAGGAACAGCTGGTGAAAAGTTTTTCCCACATTCTGGGTTGTGTCTTCACACTACTGCTTGTTTCTCTTGCTGTGCAGAAGCTTTTTAATAAGAAGACATCCCACTTGTTGATTGTTTGTACTAGTTTATAGGCAACTGAGGTTTTATTCATGAAATCTTCTCCTACACCAATGACTTTAAGAGTTCTATCTAACCTCTCTTCTAGCCAGTTTAATGTTTCTGTTTTAATATTTAGATCTTTAATCCTTTTTAATTTTAGTTTAGTGCATGGTGAGAAATATAGGTCTAGTTTTAATCTTTGGCAAGTTGAAGCCCAGTTTTTGCAGCACCATTTATTAAAGAGGCTATCTTTCCTCCAATGAGAGTGTTTGGCTCCTTTGTCAAAGACGAGGTAGCTGAGTACGTCTGGAGTTGTTTCTGCCTCTTTTAATCTGTTCCACTGGTCTTCAGGTCTGTTTCTTTGCTAGTACCATGCTGTTTTATCACAGTAGCTTTGTAGTATAGTTTCAAGTCAGGGATTGTGATACCCCCTACCTTGTCTTCATTGTCTAGAACTGCTTTTGCTATTCTAGGTCTCTTTTTGTTCCAAATGAATTTTTGGATTGTTTTTTCAAGGTCTGTGAAGTATGCTGCTGGGATGTCAGTTGGGATTGCATTGAATCTATATAGCAGTTTTGGGAGTATGGCCACTTTCACTATGTTCATTCTTCCTACCCAGGAGCAAGGGATGTCTTTCCATTTTCTGATATCCTCTTCAATCTCTTTTTTCAGAGTGCTGTAGTTTTCAGATTAGATGTCTTTGATTTTTTTCATTAGGTGGATTCCTATGTATTGTGCTTTAAATTCTCAGTGAAAACCAACTACACATTTTCAGCCTGAGGGTTCTGGTTATTACAATCCAATGTTCCAAATGACTTTTGGTCCACTTATCCTTTTACTTCCATTAGCTAGAAATTTATCTTTTTCATCTAAGTTTTCAAGTTTTGCTGTTTTAATTGTGTCACACACATATACACATACCCGAACTTTCAAGATTTTGATTATGTATTTACTTTTCTCTTAGAACTGTGCTGGTGTTTCTTCATTTTCTATCACTCTCCCGTGCCTCTGGCATCTTTAGGACTGGTTTGAAGGTGCAGAGGCACTGGAGCCCTGTGCTTACCAGAGCATCCTACTTAGGGACAGTTCTGTGTGCATCCATAAGAACATGTCAACCTCATCCTGTTTTTACAGCCATTGAGTATACTGGACAAAGTCAAGAGGGACTTTCTGATGAAGGGAGGAGTCTGAGACTGCTGAGATAATTGTTGTTATCTCACATGGGGCCTGTCTGCAGCAACCTACTCCCTTCTTTTATGTGAGAACAAATTTAATTAGAAATAAACCAACTTAGCACACTTTGCTATTTTACAGTGTTTTTTAAAATACATTCATATTGATCATATCTAAAGCAAATATAAAACAAAAAAGCAGTAAATATATAAGTACTTAATTCCCACTCTTTTATAAAGTATTGCAAAAATCGGATTAATTTCATTTTTATCAGTGTAGTGTTCAAGTTTGTCCTTGGAGCACATTCAAATGTGTTGAGTTTTTGATGAGCTGCCTTTTAAAATTTTTGATCTTGAGACAGATTTGAAATGTTTCTGCTCTCTTAGATGACTTTAATCTTTCAGTGTGATTGTGAGCCTGCTCTGAGTTAATTTGAACAAGTAGAGTTCTGTTAATTTTGGCAGTGTGTATGTTTGATATACATTTAAGAATACAATTCAAGAATGTCCCACATCACTGATTTAAAAAAGAAAGTGTTGACAGAATACTGTCTATTTTCACGTGAATCTCTGCACCTGACACATTTCTCCTACGGCCTTAGCAGATATGTTCATAACCCTTTAAAAAAATAAAAGGGTGAATTTGAGCTGAATCTGTGGTGACCACTGGGTAAACTGTTCTTTTGTTGTTCTTTATTGTTGTCACCATTGCTTTTTCTCTCTCAATCTAGGAGAGGAGATAAACCTAGTAAAGAAGCAAGTTTTAATGGCTATTTGCGTTAGGCTAAGTTTTAATTAATGTGATTTAAATGATTTGGTTTAACCAATGATGGTGTTCAAGATCTGCTTGTATTTAGCATCTGTTAATATGTAAAACAAATTAAAATTATAAAATAATTTTTATTTTTAATTTTTTAATAAATTATAAAATAAAACTAACCACTGGGAATCTTGAAAGGTCTCCTTCTTGGTGCCAAAATGGCTTTCTCTTTTTCTTTCTTGAATTTCCTAATATATTCAATGCTAGTAAAATAGAGCAATGTTTAAAACTTTTTAAGAGTTTCCCATTTTTAAGTTTGGAAGAAGATTTGTAAAAGTTTAGAGTTGCCTGCTAGGTTCATTTTACTATGAAGTTAACAATAATGAAATATCTATTTCTAAAATCCCTCTGTCCTCCAGAAAACTATTTGGGGTTAATATGAAATATTTTATAACATTACCAGAATATAATCTTACATATATAAAAATATATAAATAAATGTACATAAAAATATATATGTATTAATGGTAATCATAGACGGCTTACTATGTGCCAGGCATCTTGCTAAGCAGTTGCACACATATATCGGCTACTTTAATCCTCACGATGACTGTAGGAGGCAGGTACTTCCTCTTTGCAGAATTACACAGAAATTCATTACTTGTCCAGGGCTATGGCTGGCAAGTGGCATAGGTGAGACTCAAACCCAGCTCTGTATGCTAGAGCCTACGTGCCTAATCACCATGTGTATGTTTTCATTGCTGTGACCAAATATCTAATTTATGCAATTTACAGGAGAAAAGGTTTATTTTCATTTGTGGTTTCTGAGGTTTCAGTCCATGGTTAGCTGGCTCCAAGCAGAAATGCATGGTGGGAGGGTTTGGGAGAGGAAAGTGGCTCCACCAAGGCAGACAGGAAGCAGAAAACAGGGAAAGCGCAAGAGAGGATGGGCTGGGGACTAGATCAAACCTTCAAACACACACCTCCTAGTTCTTTGAGGTATCTCCATAGTGATTTCCACGGTGGTTGCACCAGTCTGCAATCCCACCAACTGTGGAGAAGGGTTCCTTTCTCCCAACAGCCCTGCCAGCATTTGTTATTCCTTCATTTCTTGATAGTGGCCATTCTTTCTGCTCTGTGCCCTGTCTCTGACCACAGCTGCTTAGAGGATCAAAGCCATCATTATAGGAGGTTTTGTGGGACACTTCACATTTAAATCACAGAACTATGCTGTGTCATGGTTGAGTGTGATGTGGGTTTATTGTTCAATTGATTGTGTTGTCTTTGTGCATCTAAAGTGTGATACTTGTGCTGCATAATACCAAAAATGCAATAAACTAATCTTGTTCAATCTCAAAGAAATCCCAGAAATAAGGTGTCATCCAGGCAGTCCCCAGCCCTGACATGGTCACTCATTTTGGTTACAGTTCAGATATACATTACTCAAAAGGTTAATGCATCTGTACTACAGTAAAAAAAATTCATTGTAGCACCTTTAAAATGAAAGAATTAGGAATCAGGAATCAGAACTGCTGTTTTTGGTCAGTGTATTTTTGATCTAAGTAGAGTTTCATAAACATTTGCAAAAAATTATTGACTAAAAGAGTTTCCCTTTACCAGATGTCACCGTTGCCTCTTAGCATTGAATTAAGTTTTACTGAGGGTAAAGATGATGGAAAATGCAAGACCTCTTTTATTAAAACATCTATACAGCATTGGGCACAAACAATACTACTCTGGCATAAACATTAAAAAAAATCATTCCACAGGGGTGAGAGCTCCTTTTGCATTGCAGCCAAGAGAACATTTATTATTTTTTTACTTCTTGATGATTGTTGTTCTTTCTGATATAAGATACAATCTTAGCACTGCTTTAATTAGATTTTTCAAAGAACTGATATTAGAAATTACATTTGACCCAGACATTCCTTTCCTAGACATCCTCCCCCAAAAGCTAAAGATATCATATTACAATGATACATGCATATCCATGTTTGCAGCAGCACAATTCATAAAAGCTAAGTCCTGGAAACAGCCTATATACCCATCAACAGACAAATAGACAAAGAAAATGTGGTATCTATACATACCAATATATTATTCAGCTATAAAGAAGGATAAATTTGAGACATCTGTAGGAAAATGAATGCATCTGGAAAATAGGCACACAAGCACAAATATGATATCGCTCATTTGAGTAAGGAAAAGTACAAAGAGCAAAATAAAGAATAGATAGAAGGAAACAAAGAGACAGATCTTTTGCAAATGGGAAGGGGTCCAGGGGACCTAGGGTGAGAGGAAGGAAGGAGGGAAATGGGAAGTAAGAAGACTTAAACTATATACAGTTACCAAATACCCACAAGACATGCAAACACTGTATGTCGTAAACATGAACTAAGAATAAGAGCGGAAATGAGAAAAGGGGAATTAAAGACAGAGGGAGGGAGGTAGATGGGTGGGAAAGGGAAGGAGATTAAAAAACAACTAAAGTGTGTCCCAAACATGCACCTGCTCCGTAAGATGAATGTAAATTTCATGGACTGCAAAAATGTATTGATACATCTTTAAAAGGAGGACAGAATCTGTCTCCTGACTTCTACAAGTCACAAGGTGGATTTCAGACCCCCTCATGTCCCTCTGCTACCTGAGAGGCAGCGGCACCTGGAAGATGAGGACTCTGTGGAAAGAGCTCTTGATACAGCCAAACCAGAGGGGCTGGAAAAGAGAAGGCCGTGGCTATTGGGTGGTGGCAAAAACAACTTGCTGACCAACACATGCTAGGCATTCTCCATGAATTCCTAGAAATAATAGGGAGGTCTTGCAAAGGGTAAAGATTTGTTTCTGCAAGGGTAGGTGGGACGAAGACCAGTAGAAATGAGGTTCACCCAATGGCATGCGGAGCACCCAGCTGCTGCACTCTCGGAATACACAAATACACCAGACTTGGCCTGGGCCCTGAGCTCACCCCAATGGCAGCCGATGTGCCAAGTGTCCTGGCCAAGGAGAAAATTTTGGCTATGGACTTTGTCCTCATGTCTTTTGAGTATCCTACTGCTTCTTGAAAATAGATTTAAAATATAGTGGGCCTCTGAAAATTTGCCAGGATTCTTGCTTTCAGTAAAACTGGGATAAAATTGTCAACTATTTGAATGATTCTATGGTCAAGTAATAGGATGTCTGTTGCCTACAGCTACATCCATTATTTAGAATTAGACCTATCTGCTACTCTACAATGTTTGTAAACATGCTAGTGCATTCTGTTGCCTAGGGTAGCCACAAAATATATTCCACTAACTTGAAGTTGCTTCAGAGTTCATTATCAAAAACATTTCTAGATTGATCCATACACTTTTCTAACACAGTCCCATGATTTCAGAAGCTCATTTCAAAAAGGGCAGGATGTGAAATCCTTCCTTCTGGATGATGTGGGCTACAGTTTGACCAAATTGGTTGGCCCTCAGAGGGAGGTGAAAGAGTGATTCTTGATGCTTCGAGGGGAACGAAGGAGTTCTTCTCATTTTGATTTCAACCAGAAGTTTGAAATTATATCTCATGAGATGCATTAATTCCTTGGGCACAAAGAGTTTGAAAATGAATGGTTCTGCTTACCTTGTAGAATTCTCTACAAGAAAAATCAGCTCTCTGTGATGGCACTGTCCTGTCATTTGGGTGGAATCTTTCTCCTAAGTGTCAAACTCAAACATTCCAACTAATAAGATCACCAGCTGTATCAACTAAAAATACAGAATCCCCATTAAAAATTGGATTTCTAAGGCTGGGGATTTAGCTCAGTGGTGCCGCCGCCTGCCTTCCAAGTGCAAGGACCAGAGTTTAATCCCTAGTATGAAAAAAAAAACAGAAAAAAATTGAATTTCTGATAAACAAAGAATACATTCTGAGTGCAAGTGTGTATATTCTATTATCATTCCTTTTGGGGACATAGTTAAAGTAAAAATTTATTCATTGTTTGCAATTTAAATTCAACTGGATGTCCTACATTTTATCTGGCAACTCTGTAAACTCAATGTGTCCAAAAAAAGAACTCTTTGTCTTTTTTAACGAGGCTGCACTATTTGCTCTATCATCTGATTTAGAATACTGTCCCACTATTCATCAGGTGCCTTTCTTCTCCTATAAGCCTTATCCCTCATTAAATTATTACAAATCTGTTAAACTACAATATCTCTTAAAATTTAATGAATCCATCCAGTTTTCTCCACCTCTCTTGACCTGCCCTCTACTTTGAACACACCACATCTTATCTTTATTATTATATTAATCTAAATATTTATTTATCCCATAGCCACGGTAGTCTTCCCGTCCTAAAAATCTCGTCATACTTATCATCCCTATATAAAACCTTGAAATGTCTCTCTAAGATGACCAATTGTCCCCATTTTCTGCCCCAGTTTAGCCCCGAAAAGCCTATGTCCCAGGAAAACTCAGTCCCAGGTAAATAAGGATGGTTGGTCTCTCTAAAATAAAGCTCAAAATTTAGAGCCTTTTTAGAAGACTTGCTGTTTTTCATATTCCTGATTACTTTGTAAAATTGTCTTTTTTCTTGCCCATCCCCGATCTACGTTCCAGTAATACTAAATTTGAGCTCATTTTTAAAGTCTACTTAATGTTGTGTGTCTCGAGACTTTTGCCTATACAAGATTTCCTGTCTGTGAGGAATCATTATGTGATCCCTCTCTCCTTCATTCCAACCACCTCCCCTGTCCCCTTCAACAGCACCACACACTTGCTTAGTTTCCACATTAAAATGAGCGTTACACACTGTGGAAAGCCTTCCCTGAAAATTCCATTTGTTTCTGAGCACTGTCCGTGAACACCGGGCTCCTGGAATTTAATATGGTAATCTCACTCATTGTGCTTCATTGTAATGTCTGTTTGCCATTTGAAAAAAACACTGAGGTGTTTTTTTCCTCCTTCCCACTGGATTCCACAAGGGAAAGAGCCATGCTTATCTCCTTCCACCACTGGTGTTCACAATGTGGATCAGTGGTTTCTGCCACGTGGAAATGGATCAGTGCATATCTTTTAAACACAAGAGGAAATTGAATGAAACTGCTGGGTAGCTGCACAGCCAGTTCAGCTTTATCCTCTTCTCTAGCATCACCCTCTGCTATCAACTTCTCTCCTTGCCCCTCTTCAGGTTTCTCATTCTCTCTCTCTCTCCTTCCCCTCTCTCTCTCTCTCTCTCAATACAGACACCACATCACTTTCCCTGCCCCAGCCAGACATGTGCCGGGAATTACTTTTCCTCTGCCCTCACCGTCCACCTCCAGGCAACCACCTCTCGCATCCCATAACTTCTCATCTTTTCTCTGTTGCAACTTCTCTTCTCTCCACAGCTGCTCTCCTTCCCCCATCTAGTGCACATGCATAGGATGTTAATGTCCTCCTGCCTGGCTTCCCGTATTTCCTACTCTGGCCTCTTTGAACACCAGTGTCTACAAGTGGCCAAAGTGATTATTTTTTATACTACCGCCTGCCTGTTCAACTTTATCTTCTTCCCTGCCTTCCTTCCTCCCCTGACCTCTCTCATAAGCCTTCCCTGGTTGCTCAGGACTAAGTCCTGTGTTCTCCAGTGCACACAGTACGCGCCTGCAAATATTACACTTAAAGCATTGCCACGAAATTGCCTGGTGACTCGTCTCTGCCCTCCCCTCTGGGCTAGGTTCTTTGCTGGCAGAGTACGTGACTTAGGACTCCCTGCACGGGGTACAGCGTCCAGTGCGCGATACATGTTTGCTGCTCAAGTCAGCAGACAGTTCTCTGATACAGCTCATTCACTGCTTACCGACGAATTAGTCACTGATCGAAAGCACAGGTCGAAAGCAGAAACATCGATGAGGTTGAAAGATGTGTCTATCATGTTGCTTAGAGTTATCAGACCTATTATTCAGATTCCAGTAAAGATAAAATCAGCCAGTCAATACTCACGTATTTATGCAGATAAATCCGAAAGGGCAGCGTAAATGTATAATTTTTATTTTTAACTCTTCTGTCTGATTTTTTTTTTTTTTTTTTTTTTTTTTTTTTTTTTTTTTTTTTTTTTTTTTTTTTTTTTTTTTTTTTTTTTTTGTATTGTGGATCAAACTCATGACCTTTCGCTTGCAAGGCAGGCGGCGGAACCACTGAGTTAAATCCCTGGTCCTCTCCTATTGGATTTAAAAGGCATCTATATAAATTAATAATTGTTTATCTTCTTTGATGGATACACCATGTATGAAGATGTAATTGGTGACAAAAGTAGCAAAAAGGAAGAAGGAGGTATGTAGTAACGAAGCTTTCACACGGTACTAACTACAAAAGTTGCCTTTTGTACCACTCAGTGTAAGGGTAAAAGTACAGTTAGTGTCTGCCTCCCAGGCAGTGGTGTATACTGCCACACCACTCAAAGAGTTGTGGAGGTAAGAAATACAGAGCTCAGGCTGTGAGAAAACCAGTCCCATGTGGAGTCGACCGTGAGTTCTTCCTTGGCTGTGGAACTTCCCGTGTGTCTTGCACAAGTAACAAAAGCTAGGTCATTTGCAAATGGAAAGGAGACCGAGAGCTGAGGGGAAAAAGGAAGGGGGAGAGGGGAAGGGGACTTCACAAGAATTAAGATATGTTATGTACAAGTACCTACCCCCAGGATGAGCGTAACCGATATGGACCGCAAAGGTATACTAATACAAGTTAAAAAAATAAAATTAAAAGAAAAGAAAAATCCCTGAAGGCCAGAAATCTGAGAGTGACCCTCCTGTAGCCAGGCACAGTGAACACTTGAAGAAGGTATATTGCATTCAGGAGCTAAACCATTCATGAAGTTATTTCTATTTACTCTCAGCTCCTTGAAATATGTCTTACTCTAGCTTTTAACCCCTCGTTCTGGTAGACACAGCTTTCAGAATCCTTGTGGATTTTAAATCTAATACATCAAAACTAAAATCAAGAGGACAGATCTAAGACCTGAATAAAAATGCACTCAGGTATCTGGAAGATGAGTCAGATTTCCAGGTAACTGTCAAACACAGTCTTTTTTTTTTTCTAAGATGGATAAAAAATTCACAGATTATAATTTCTCTACTTTGAACTTTTCTATGAGCCCCGTAAGAAAAGAAAATAGCCTAAGACAATCAAGATGATAATAAAGAAAGCTATCTAAAGAGAAAAGGGCATTTTCATACAGTAACTTTAAAAATTAATAAGTCTGGAAAACTGTAGTAAGTTTTCACATGAATTTTCTAAAAGAATAATAATTTTAAGAGACTCGTAGGAAAAGACACACTTGTGGCAAAAATGTTACAGGAAAGTTAAAAATAAATGGGTAAAAAATATATGAGGAAATTAACAAAAACTACATAGTTGAGAAATATTATAGCAGGTAAAATACATTCCTTGATAAAAGCACTGGTGACAGATTAAATAATGCCCTCCCGAAAAGGCGCCCCTGTCCTAATCCTAGAAACTGGTGAGTGTGTTACCTGTCATGGAAGACAGGTGTTGCAGGGGTGGTGGAGAATATAAAGAGGTTATCCTGGATAATGGGAGGACCTGATGAGATCATAAGCGTCCTCACAAGAGGGAGGCAGCACGCTCAGAGTCCAAAACAAAGAAGATACAACGACAGAAGCAGAGGTTAGGGTTCCAAGTTACAATGCGACTTCCTGCACCCCACGCCTGCTTGCTGTAAACCTACTGATCGAAACTCCCTGTGAGGGTCTGGGAAACACGCCGGCCCCGTAAAGGAACTGGCCCAGAAGTCTGTCCCCTCTCTTCTTCCTCTGCTGCCCCTTCTTGCTCTTGCTCTTCCCCCTCTCCTTTTCCTACCTCCCCTTCTCCTCCTCCTCCTACTCCTCCTCCTCCTCTTCTTCCTCTTCCTTTCCCACTCCTTCTTCTACACAGTATTTGACTCTCTCTGTGGATATGGCCTCTGAGCTTGCTGTACACTCTCCAGGACCTGTAAGTAAGAAATCCTTGTGTCAAAAAAAAAAAAAAAAAAAAAAACTATAAAAAGTATGAAAGAGCAAGAAAATGGATGGATTGTGTCCCAAAGCCTCCCGAAGAAATGCAGCTTTGTTGACTCCTTGATGTTAGCTCAGAGAAACTGATTTCGGACTTCGAATTCTAGAATTGTGAGGTAATTAATTTGTGTAGCTTGAAGCAAATATGTTTATGGCAATTTACTACGTAGCAGCATCAGGAAACACATACAGGGGAACTGGGTTATTGCTACAACAAATATTAAAAATGTGGAGGTGTCTTTGGAATGACTAATGAGCAAAAGTGCAAAGATTTTGTAAAGCATGGTTAAAAATAAATAAATAAAGTCCAGATTGCCTTGAGCCCACTGTTAGCAGAAATGCAGATGCTTAAAATTGTTCTAGCCAAGAGCTTAGAAGGAAGTGCAGGAGTTCTTACATTGTCTTAGAAAATAATCTAAATCTAAACAGACTCTTGATAGAAACTCTCATGTGTTTTAATCCCTAATGGATTCAAGCACTTGTCAAATACTTCTTCCTGCATGTATCAAAGACAAATATCACTCCATGTTCCTCTTGTATTCTGTTATTGTGTACTGTACCCTGCATTGATTTTCTAATGTTATTCCAACTTTTCATTCCTCAGCTGAACACCGTGATGCATTTTTCTTTCCTTGATATTGCTTGATTCAACTTGCTAAAATTTTGTGAAAGATTTTTTTCTTTGCATGTTACTCAAGATATCGACTTCTATTTTTTTTGCAATTACTTCCCTTCTTTTACTTTTTTGATATATGAATGATGCTGACCTCATAAAAATAAGTTAGGAATGTTCTTCCTCTTTTCTACTTTCTGATAGGATTTAACATTATTTCTTCTTTAAATGTTTAGTAGAATCGAAACAATCTGCACCTAAACTTTTCTTTATGGGAATAACTTTATAGAACATACACTCTTCTTAATAAAATATTTTACTTCTTTTGGACCAGGTTTGAGAGATTTTTATTTTTCATCTGACTTTTAATATTTATTTACAGAGTTATTCATGCTCTTCTATTTGCCTTTTAATTATTATGTGATCTTTCATTTTTGATATTTGTAATTTTTCTCTTTTTGATTAGTATCATTTTCAATTTTTACCACTCTTTTTCTATTTTGTTTGTTTTAATAGGCAAACCCTAGGTCAGAAGAACTGAAACTGGGGGAGGGTTGTTGCTGTTTTACTTTTTATTAGTACGTGTTTATGATACACAGTGAGTACATTCGTTGCGGGGACTTGGTACCTGTACATGACAGGTCCCAGTTCTTTTCACGACTTCTTCCTCTCTGCAACCCCTACCTGTGGGTCCCCTTTCCCCTTGGCAAAAGATCCATCTTCCTGTTAATCGCTCCTTTTGAAGAATCATTTGTATGCCTCTAATTTTCTCTATTGTTATCTTCTTTTCTTTTTTCAATAATTTCTTGCTGTTACCTTTCTTTCTCATTTTGAATACTCACCTCAGGTCTAATACGACCTTCTAATGGAGTATCTAAATGTTCATTTAAAACCTATAGCTTTACCAAACATAAGCATTTCCCATTTAGCCCTACTTTACCGCATCTGCAAATTTTGATACGCTATGTTTCTTTTTCTTTAAAATATTTTCCATGTGAGTTCTTCTTTGACCAGTACATTTCAACTATTTGGCACTTTTTAGCTAAATTATTGCTATTAATTTTTAAATTTCATTGCCTTGCAGTCAGAAAACATACTATGGAATCTTTTGAAATGTATCGAAGCATTTCTTAGACCTCTACATGATTTATTTTGGTGAATATTTCATGTTCTCTTGAAATGATTTAATATTCTGTCATTATGGGTGTTAAGATTGATAATACTGTTAAAATTTTAATATCCTTATTCATTTTTTTCTGGCTCTGGCAGATCCTGAGAAAACAATGTTAAGTCTTGAATTTTTATGATATATTCCCTATTCCCCTTCTAGTTTGTCAATCTTTGCTTTATGGATTTGAAGCTTTATTATTGTGGTATCCAAATTTATATCTGTTACATTGCCCTGGTGACATGACTCCCTTATCAATGTGGCGTGTTCCGGTATATGTTTAGCAATACTCTTTGTCTTCATGGTCAGTCTATCTGGCATTAACATGATCACACCGTCTTTTTTATTCTTCCCATCTACAGGGCACTTTTCCCGTTCACTCTTTCCCCTTCCCTGTGTCCATTCCAGTTACACATCTGGGGACTGAGAGCTGCCTCTGAACTCAGGTGTGCTTACCGAACCAGAGGCCACAGGACGCTTCCTATCCTTGGGTACCAGTATCAGACTGTCCTTCACAGGGGGGCCTCCGGCCTTTTACCGTGGAAAGGAGGCTATCTGGACATGTCAGCATGTGTTAGTGACACTGGGCTGTGAGGACTTTCCAGACGTCCCCACGACTAACTCTCCAGCCTTTCCTGCCTACTCGCTCCCGAGACACGGTCTCATAGTCACCTGACTTCAGGTGTAAGGCCTCTGTGATAGTGTCACACCCTGCTGCTTGCCATGTCCTTCACACTGCGCGTGTCTTTTCCTTCAGGTTAACAATAAACGTAAGATTCCCTACAAGCCACTTTCCTAACTGTACTCTTTAAAGAATTTTCCTCTTATTATTCTTTATATTGCATCTTGTTCATTTGATTTACAGTTCTAATCTGAAATATATACATCTGCACACGTACTTATACAAATATATATATATGTCAATTCTTATTTTCTTTCTCTTCTACCATATTTTAAGCTTTACAAGTAGATGATCAACAAATAATTTTGAGTGATGTTGAAGAAATATTTATTTACATAGATGATTCCCAACCAACAGTAGTTGGGCTTTTTTTTTTTTTTTCTTTATAATTGGGCAAAAGCCAGGTTCCGTTCAGAAAAAGCCAGATTTTGAATTTTGATCTTTCCCCAAGCCAGTGATATGCAATAAGTTACTATCCAGCAAGACTGGGCAGTGGTAGTGAGCGGCAGTTACCAGTCGGGCCCTGGATCATGAGGGAAACCCCAATACTCTGTAGGGTATTATATTGCTAAGTAAGATGTGTGGCAAATTACACATATTCAATGCATTCTCGCATATATGTTCAAATTATGAAGTGCTTATTCAACTGTAAACCACTGTAGGTTGGGGAGAATCTTTATATATGACTACAATAAGCATTCTACCCACTAATGATATCACACATCAACACACCCAATCTTTAGACACATGTTACGTGCGGGAGAGAGCAGGTGTCCTTCTAACCTGCTATCCCCCTCCTTGGCTGTTGGCCTCTGAAAGGTCCTTGAAGTTGCTTCTCCTCTCTTTTTTCCTGCTGGAACCTCAAGCCCTAGGCACTGACTACTGCGTTTTGCTCACCTGCATACAGATAAAAATGTGCAGCTGTCCAATGTTTTTAATTGAATTGAGCAAAACTACACAGCCTTATTTTTCTGTATTTCTCTTTTTTATTTTGAGAAAATTGCCTCATGGAAAAAATACTGCTTTTGTTTTGGGGGATTGCGTCTCCTCCTTTGTCCAGTATGCAAAAAAACAAAAACAAAAACAACTCAGTCCCATTTCCAGAGGGCTTAGTCACAAAATTAGGCTTCTCTGCCCTCTTGTGGCAGAACTGGGGATTCCTGCAGAAACTCAGAGTTTTGACAGAAAGTGTGACAAAAAGGCCATGTGACATTGTTTTCATTACCAAATCATGACACTTACTTCACCTCTAATCTTTCTTGTATGAAAAAAACCTTTAATTTTCTTTTTAATCCATGTTTGAGTTTTTATACGAAATATTGATTGCTTTTGTGGTGAAAAAATGGAAAGGTTTTAAATGCCTTTTATAACATCCATGGTCTTTAGAAAGGTATTTAGTCTATCTTATGAACTAGAGTAAGCAAGAATTTTAATATTGAAAATGATAAGAGGTCATAGCACAGAAGACACTATGTAAAATATTAAATGATTCCTGAGTAGTTTGGAAATATAGCTGATAGATCATTTTAGTAGTCCTTTTATACCACCAATCTGCTTCCTAAAATGAAAATTTTACTCAATCAAATGAAGATTTTAAAATAGAGAGTATAAAATATGCATAGGATCCCCCACTTTTTAAGATAAGCATTGCATGATAGTTTTAATATAAGGCTTATTTTGATAAACACAAAAATCTCAGGATGTGCCCTCCGTCCTGGATCCACAGCCACCATCTGGGAAGAGTTTCTTTAAAGTTTATCTTCCACAATTTATATGACAAAGCAATACTTTCCTTTTTGTTTTTTTAAATTAACCATTGTGTTCACTATGATCTTGCCTACTCTTGAATACTCTGTGTCTCACACAACCGGGAGCTCACTGAAGACTGCTTTAAAATTCTGATTTCTTGAGCATGGACATCTCCAATCTCCTTCATATTGAAGGTACAGCAGATGATTCTAAGTGCAAATACATGTGCATTGTCGAGTATCCTGATTGCACGCACCTCAAAATCTCTCACATCCCTCAAAGGAACACGGTCCACATACGCTCGTGTGTATATAACGTACTGGTCAGCGGGCATGGTAGACACACAGATAGAGCCGACTGAGAGCTGCCTGCGACATGGGACCTGATATTCATGTGGACCCCAGCACCATTTTGGGTTGGAGTCAGAGTCCGGCGAGGCTCAGGAGGGAGAAGAATTGAGATTTCCCCTATATGCACTGTAGTTAGGAAATGTTTAAAGAACTGAAAAAGAAAAGTTTATTTGTTAACTTACACGGACACCTAGACAGAAATTTCATGTAAATCTGCCAGTCGGCCTTCAAGAAGGTAAAATTGCAGAGATCTTAAATGCTACTAATTAAGTGCTAACCTTTCAAACATGGAGGTAGCTTCATTGTGGGTAGTGAATAGAAAAACAAAAAACAGTGAAGAAGCAGTGTGGCTTAAAGTAACCTTTTGGATTTTATTTTCCTAAATTGCAATCTGGTTAAAGCATAAATCATAGCCCACTGAAAACTAGGAAAGTTAAACATAGCCGAGGCTATTTAAATTATTAAGGCTATTTGAAGGTTCTGGTAGAAGGGGAATAGTCTGATAACAAATATAAAGTTAAGACAGTGGAGAACATATTTGTCCGTGGACTGCCCCTCCTTCTGCCTGGTCATACGTGCCAACGGCCACAAGATGGGGCTGCAGCACAGTCTTCCTCGTCTGACGTCAGTGGCTGGCAGAGAATTACTATTAAAACGTCAGGTTTTCAATCTAGACAACTCTGATTTCTGCCAGGTTCACCCTATTATCTCTTAGAATTTTAACGGCAATTTTAATCCTATAGGTAGTATACAAAAATGTGTTTATCAGAAGCAGTATACACTTTATGAAAAATTATTTGCTTTTCAAAAGAATTGGCACAATATGCAATCAGGCTTGCTTTGCAGTTTTGCCCTAGATACAGACTGTAGAATCCTACATAATGGAGCCACCTAGGCGAACAGCTACAGAGGCTTTTGGTGCAAGTCGCCACACTCAGAGTTTCCAACTGAGTCATTGGGTCTCATGGTTCTGCAGTCTCCTCCTTTCTTTCCTTCTTTATTTTTGTATGAATTTCTCTTCTTTGATGTGTGTGTGTCTCTGTGTGTGTGTGTGTGTGTGTGTGTGTGTCTCCATCTGTCTCGGTAGTCAGATGTTAGATTACCAGTGAGGAATGCATTCAAATTACCCAACATCTGACCATCAATAATTATGAAGAGAAAACAGAAGACAGGGTATTTCTCTTTTTTGGTGTGTGTGTCTCTGTGTGTGTGTGTGTGTGTGTGTGTGTCCGCATCTGTCTCGGTAGTCAGATGTTAGATTACCAGTGAGGAATGCATTCAAATTACCCAACATCTGACCATCAATAATTATGAAGAGAAAACAGAAGACAGGGTATTAAAAAGAAATTCCCAAGCTAAAAGATAGAGGTTTGCAGGTTGACAAGGTTATTGAGAATCCCAAACAATGAAAGAACCTAAACCTTACCAAGGTGCATCACTGGATATGTCATAACACCAAGTGTATTTAAAAAACTAAAAGTTAACAGAGAAAAATAATTAATGATAGAAAACATCAGGAATCATAACAGGATTGAAGTTCTTTCCTACAGCACAGAAGCTAGAAAACAATGAAGCCATGCCTTCAGCTTCTATAGAAAATTGTTTCATCACTGAATTTCAAACTCATATCACTCAAGAGAAAGAAGAAAGAGTGAGGGGGAACAAAATTCTGAAGATAAAGAACAACTCTTCCAATTTAGAGCAGAAAAATAGATTATAATAAGAGGGGTGTCCCCAGAAGGACAAGTGGTATCTGGTAAGATTTCTCCTGTTCTCATGGAGAATGTAAAGAAAAGTACACCCAGCTATCTCAGCAAACAAAAAATACAATAAGATTCATTAACTACAGGAGAACAGAAAAGATATACCAGCCAAGAATTATAATAACTGCACAATTTGGCTCCCTGGTGAGTAATATTTAAAGTCATAACAGAAACCATAAATATTGACTTAATGATGAGTTATGATACAGGGGAGGGAGGAGAAAACTAAATTTTCAAATATCATAGTAAGAATCCATAGATGTTTAAAATTTTAAATGAAGAAATAGTATTTAGACTATTTGTTTATTTTTATAGTAAATATATACAGCGCAACAGTGATGTAATCACTTACTATCACGTGTTCTGTATGGTAGGTGCATAACTGTTTTGCTTTACTTTCATACCATTTGCAGCAAGGCACCAGCATCACCAAACATGTGAGTAATACGCTGCACTTTGACATTATGGTGGCTGCTATGGCACTAGCTGGTAGGAATTTTCAGCTTTGTTAAATCTAATGGGCTTGCCATAGTATGTGCGGTCTATTGTTGACTGAAATGTCATTAGGCGGCACATGTGTTAGTACAAGTAAGAAAATAGCTTTCACCTTGTGGACAACCAGAGCACACCTTGAGATCGCTACCATGAAGAGATCTCAATCTCAAGTCCTACAATAAACATGTTTTACAATAAAAATCTTGTGACAGTAATCATTTTTGTGTCTGCTTAATGCAAACCTCACATGCTATACACCAACATTTCAAGCACAGAACAGAAACTCAGGCAAATCTCCAACTCCCATTACCTGTGTGATAACTCTGGAGTAATTTGAAAAGACAACTTTGGAGTAATTTGAAACACAATACTTTTTTTATACAGAAAATGGAATTAATGGGTTCTGTAACTCCTTGGCACTCTGGCCTAATTCTATGACTTTTTTCTTTTTCTCCTTTTTTTAAAGTCCCTGTCCATTCTTAATCTATTCAACATGAGACTATTTTTTAAAATGAGGCAAATTGCTGGGAGCAAAAAAGTTCAAAGATTTTAAAGGAAAGGGTTAAAATTGGCAGGACAAAGGATTTCTACTGACAAGTCTCATAGGAAATTTTGACTTCAAAAAGTATGGGCAGGTTTGATTTTGATACAATTTAAGCTAAAATACTTATCTATCCATAAATAATTGAGGGGAGCATTTAAAAAGGTCCTTTGCAGTTGCAGTAAAGAAATTCTAAAAGCAAAATGACTATCTAATGAAGGTTTGTTTCTAGGAAGTGGTTTTCTATTTGTTTCCATGGTTTTTTAGCAAATATTTTGTAGAGTCTTCTAAAACCCACCATAAAAGCTGGGTACTTTAAATATTAGAAAGGTTTCTGTCAGGAGAATTTAAGCATCATCAGGAAGACTTTACTGGAAAAAAAATCTAGCAACTTTCATGGTAAACATTGTGTCATCCTGAACTTTCTTCCTTTGGAATTCAAAATTATAGCCTCTCAATTAAAGAAAAAAAAATACATTTTGTGACAATCTTCATTCATATTTCTTAATATTTTGATAGTAATAATACTATAAATGCTACAAACCCTTTGATGAAATACTATTTTTTTTTCTGGAGAAAAGCTCTAAGGCACAAATTTAAGTATGTTATTGGAATATAATGACGATCATATATAGTTGTTATGTTGTAATAATATCAAAATTATGACTTTATAATTAGCCTTTGGTTCCTACTTTTAAATGAAAGTATTTTTTTAAAAAAGGGATTGAATCTGCATGTAATGAATATAAACACGAATAAGCAAAATAATTTGTTAACTTGCTGTGCCTCTCAATTTTAATGAAAATCATTATCTAGGGAAAACCTCCAGATAAACTCACAAGAGGCATGGTATTATGTAAGTCAGGATCATTCTTACAGAAGCACAAGTCAATTACTTAGAATAAGTCTTTGGATGGACCATCCTTTCCTTCCTCCCTCTTGTCTTCCTGTCTTCTTTGGTCCCCACACAAAGTCAAAATGTTAACTTTGTGGAGAGAGGATATTCAATAATAGATTTATGGAAACAGCAATTCTATTGATTACCTCTGTTAATCACTGCTATGGCTCAGATGTTGAGCATCCCCTAGAGGTCCACATGTTACAGGTTTGGTCCTAGGATGCCACTAATGGGAGAGAGTGAGACTTTTACATGAAACCTAATGTAAAGTCCTTAAGTCATTAGCGCATGCCCTTGAAGATTTAGTCTTTCCTTCTCTCTCTCTCTCCCTCCATGCCCCGACTACTGGTTCAAGATGTGACTGGTCCAGCCAGACAGACCACCATCTACCATTCTTATCACAGGCCAGAGCAGAGGGCCACGTGTTCTTCAGCCTTGAACCTCCACAACTGTAAGCTAAATCAATCCTTTTATAGGTTGACAGTTTGGGTATTTCATTGCAGTAACTTCAAAGTTGACTGATAAAATCACTGTTAAGATGAATTTAAAAATCCTGGTTATGTCTCTCTTAAAGAAAAGCAACTACTTTTTCAAAAGAACACTTATAAGAATGCATCACAGTAAGCCAGTCTCCCCTAAACATTGTGCTGCTTAAAACCTTTATATTTTTGCAAGAAATATCCCTGATCTGAGAGAATGTTCTTTGCAGTCTTCCGAGAAAATATTAAACATCCTTTAAGTTTGGTTTTGTAGCAACTCTTCTGATATTAGATGGTTTTGGTTACAGTTCCCACTGCTAGACCCTCTGTACCAACCTACCACCTTCAGTACTGTCAGCCGTTCCGGCTCACTCAGCTCAGGATTCTGCTAGGATTTTCTTCAGCGCTATCTCCTCTTTCCCATCAAATCAAAGTGTGTTCATTAAAAGTCACTTCAGACCACTTATACCCATGGTTTGTGTTGTTGTAATCATATAATTTAATTAAATCTTATACAAAACACCAGAAAATTTGCATGGGCAGAAGATATCTCTTTTTGAAAACTAATTTAAATGCTCTTTTCATGAAGACTTAACAAAGGTTAAGGCTTCAAAAACACAGAAAACAGTATGAAAAAATTAAATAGACAAAAATAGGTGTGAAATTTTGGGAAAATAACGAAGACCTAAATGGTGAAGAAATGCTCTTGCTTCATAACAGTCTTTTCAGGGTTCACTACTCTGTAAGAACTAAAAATCATATAAGATGCATTATAAATGTGGTTTATGCAAAATGTCTGAGTTGTCCAATGTGACTGCATTTTATTTTTTCCGATCTGATTTCAGACATGTAAAAAGTTTGGCTTTTTATCTAAGGATTGACAGAAATTTTTTAAAGACTGATTTTATAAATGCTGGAAGTTTGTACATAGTCTCATCTTGGACTACCCACTTCAACTAAGCTTTTAGTCAACCAATTGTCCATGATAGTATCTGAGAGAAATAGCTTCTGCTACCACAATCACTTCTCCTGCAGTGTCCTTGCTCATTACCAAATATCATCATATGAATCTTTGCTCCCCCTCAAAATCTATATGCTGAAGCCTAACCCCAGGGTGTGCTACTCAGAGGCAGGGTACTTGGAGATGATGAGGTTATGAGGGATCAGCCAACATGCACAGGATTAATGCTCTTGTCCGCAAGGCTGGAGAGAATGTGTTTGACCCTTCTGCCCCGATGAAGACCCAGTGACAAGGAACCATTTTTGAAACAAAGAACCCACCTGCCAAATCTACTGGTACCCACCAAAGGAGCAGTAAAAAATAAATTTCTGGTGTATACAGTCTACTCAATTAAGTGTATTTTGCTACAGTGGCCTGAACAGACCAAAACAACAAACTAAATAGCCAACATTTTAAGTGCTTCGGGCTCTAAGGCTAAGTTCTGGGATATAACTGTGTAAAAAGAAAATATGGCCCTGCCTCACAGAGCTTAAAATTGTTTTGGGTGTGTTATCTTTTAACATTGCATTGATCTACAAAAGTGTTCACATAATCTATTTTCCTTGTTGTTTGACATCTCGCTAAAAGGTGGAAAATGTAATTTCCAGTTTCATATTGTCAGTGCCTTACAAATCACTCTGGCCTTAGCAAAGACTAAATAAGCATCGCTTGAACTAAGTTAATAAATAAAGCCAAAACTTCATTTTCTTTAAAAGTGCTGACATCTTCCTGACTATCTAGATTAATGTGATGATATCATTTCTATATTTTTCGCCCTTCAACCAATGACTGGAATTGGAGCCTAAGTCTATCGGTGGTGTTGTTAATGAGAAACACGATTACATGACTACACATTAGTTATTAATTTGGGTATTAGGTAGAAAAGGAAGTACTTACACAGCAAGGACCTCCTTTCGGAAATTTTCACCACAGTCTGTCCTCAGCAGGTCTCCAGCACAGAAATTGAGCAAGGAAATAACCTCAGGGCCATGCAAAGGTTTGTGTGGTCTGCACAAGGGATAAATCAGAATATAATTCGTTTCTAGGGAGGGAAGACTTGTTAAGATGAGATTCTTCAAATGCTGTGTTCCTGCCCACTCTGAACACTTTCCTCCTATAAAAATCTGCCTGGAATTATACATAAGGATCCCTTGGAAAAGCTTGCACTTTTAACAAGTTTTGTTCAGCTAGAAAAGTTCCTTTGTCCCATCCAGTGGGAAAAAATAAATGAAAGGTCACATACTAATCAGTCATTTAACATCAATGATTTAATCCTGGAGATCTGGATGATCTTCAATGCTGCTCTAATAAGATCTAATTTTTTCCCCAGCATTGGTCGCTTGATAAAGTCATATAAGTGTTGTCAAGCGTCTCTGCCTGTCCTGTGGCTGTCACGTCAGTCCTTCATGTCCCTGTGCTGCCCGCAGATGTCCAGATTTCTTTAACAGATGGGGAGGTGCCACACTTCCCGTCTCTCAGTGTAGCTGGAGCAGATACATGGGTAACACGCAGCCAGAATTTACTAACTACAGGCACCTCACTGTGGTGTTTTTCTTGAGAAACTTAAACACATAGACAAGCACAAATAGCATAAAGTTTCCAATATCCATAAACCTATCAGAAAGTATTGAGTTTTTAACATTCTGACATGTTTGACTCAAACATCTTTTGAAAAATAAATACAATAAGCCGGGCGTGGTGGCACACACCTGTAATCCCAGCACTCGGGGGGCTGAGGCAGGAGGATCGCTGTGAGTTCGAGACCAGCCTGGGCTACACAGTGAGTTCCAGGTCAGTCTCAACTACATAGTGAGACCCTGTCTCAAAAAGCCAAAAATTAAAAAAAATTAAAAAAAGAAAAATAAATACAATAGAACATTGTAGATAAAAGTAAAATACCTTTTGCTCTCCTGATTCCCCTTCTTTCCCAAAGGTAGATTTCGTTAGGAATTTCATAAATGTCGTTTAGTCTGTCAAAAAAAATTATATATACATATTGGCATGGAACATTGTTGATTCATATAATTTTGTTGATGTAAATATTCTTTCTTTTTATATTCAAAATTATATATTTTGAGATCTATCTTTGTACAAATATATGTAAGAAGTCTATTAAGTCAATATTCTATGATTTATTTATTCACTAATTGTTTCTAGTTTTCCACTATTGTAACAGGCTTGAATTGTAATGCTCCTTTGTGCACATGGTCAAGTTTCTCTAGACGGGTGCTACTTAAAAGTTCATAGACTGACCTTATAGCTACAAATGATTTCGGTGCATGGTAAGAAATGAAGTCTATGACAGAACAGAGGCAACTTGTCATAGGACATCCTTAATAGTTCATCTGATCTTTCAGTGAGGCTTTCTCAAGGAAAAAAGTGAGGCATTAGTTTACATTCTGGTGCCAGTGGATCCAGCAAATGATCACACACATAAAAGCAGCACTTCTAGGTCAGAGGGTACGTGACTTTCATTTTACTAAGTACTATTAAGCTGCTTTCCACCGTGACTGTCTAAAGTTACTCATTCAGAGTATCTGAAAATTCAATTTTTCTCATATCCTTGCCAATTCAGGGGTTATGACAGATTTTTTTGATACCTAGTTCACATACAATATAACTCACGTAGCTGTATATGTAAGTCAGTGATTTTTTGCCTGTTCACATAGAATGTGGTTGTGCAACCATTTTCACAATCAACTTTTGAACGTTTTCATCAGCATCCAAAAATTCTCCTATCTTGGAACCACTGCTCCCAACCTTCCCATCCTCCAGCCCTAGGAAACTGGTAGCTTGCTTTCTCTACATACAAATTTGCCTATTTGAGACATTTCATAGTCATAGAATCACATAAACAGCAATCTTTTGTGACTGACATCTTTTACTTAGCACAATATTCTCAAGATTGACACATGTTGTGTCCATGCTTTCTTTCCTTTTAATGGTCAAACAATGTTCAAATGTATGGTTATATTACATCTTATCAGTGGGTTAGTTGAACTTTAGGTTGTTTCATTGTTCTAGCTATAATGAACAATGCTCCTATGAACATGTGTGTACAAGATGTTGCATGAACAGATATTTTCATTTCTCTTAGGTACTTTTCTAGCAATGGAATTTCTGGGTCAAAATGATAGCACTGTGTTCAACTTTTTGGGAGAATGGTCACACTGGTTTCCAAAGTGTCTGTCTTAGTCATTCTCGGCCCTGGAACAAAATGCCCAACACTTACAACTTAAAGGACAGCTTTATTTTGGCTCATGGCTTCATGCTATTGGTGGCTGGCTCCACGACAGAGGCCCAGGAAAAGGTGCTCAACTCATGGCAGCCAGGAAGCAGAAAGAAATGGCAGAAGCTGGGGAGGAAGAGACACTCTCCTCAGATATGTCCCAGTGACCAGCCTCTAACTAGGCACTGCCCGCTAACAGCTGAACTCATTAGTGGGCTAACCCACTGATGAACATAGCACCCCATGATCTAATCACCTTCCAAGCACAGAAGACTTTGGGGGAACATTCTAGATGTAAACCATGGGTGTCTATGACACTGTACATTCCCATGAGTAGTCTATATGGGTCCTTATTTCTCCACATCTTTATCAGAATTACTATTGGACTTTTTGCTCATATTATCCTAGTTGGTTTCTGGTGATATGGTTTGATTTGTATTTCCTTAATGATTAATAATGTCAAACATCTCTTGTTTAACCGCTGTTTCCAAAATTATATTCTTTCTCTTGTCTAATTGCTATTTCCAAAACTATATTGAACAGGGGTGGTGATAGTGGGCATCCTTGTCTTGTTCCTGATTTTAGAGTGAAGGTTTTCAGTTTTTGATCATTTAGTATGATGTTGGCTGTTGGCTCTTCATAGGTAGCCTTTATCAAGTTGAGATAAAGACCATCTATTTCAGTTTTCTGCAGGGCTTTCATCATGAATGGGTGTTAAAATTTGTCAAATGCTTTTTTTGCAGCTACAGAGATGATCACGTTTTTTGTCTTTGACTCTGTTAACATAATGCATTACATTTATTAATTTATGTATGTTGAACCATCCTTGCATCACTGGGATAAATGCAACTTGGTCAGGGTGTATGATCTTCTTGATGACGCTCTGTATTCTGTTTGCCAGTATCTTATTGAGGATTTTTGTTCATTAAGGAGATTGGCCTGTAGTTCTGTTTTTCGATTGGGTCGTTCCCTGGTTTTGGAATCAAAGTAACACTTGCTTCCAGGTATGAATTTGGAAGTATTGCTTCCTTTTCAATTTCATTGAAAAGTTTAAAGAATATTGGCTGTAGTTCTTCTCTAAATGTTTTGTAGAATTCAGCAGTGAATCCATAGGACCTGGGCTATTTTTTTTGTTGGTAAATTTTTAATTACATGTTCAATTTCACTGATTGTAATTGGGGCATTTAGAATTTTTAGATCTTCTTTGTTCAACTTTAGTAATTCATATGTATCTAGGAATCTATCCATTTCTTCGGTGTTTTCCATTTTATTGGAGTACAGGTTCTCAAAGTAGGTATTGATGATCCTCTGGATTTCTGCTGGATCTGCTGGATCTGTCTGGATCACCCTTTTCATTCCTAATTGCATGGATTTGAGCCTTTTCCTTCCTTTTTTGATAATGTTGGCTAAGAGTTTATCAATTTTATTTATTCTTTTAAAAACCTAACTCTGATTCATTGATTTTTTGTATTGTCCTTAGTCTCCATTCAATTGGTTTCTGCTCTGATCTTTATAATTTCCTCCCTTGTACAAGTTTAGGTTTGTCTTGCTCTTCTTTTTCTAGAAGCTTAAGATTCAGCATTAGATTATTTGTTTTCCTAGTGTGGGCATTCACTGCTATAAATTTCCTTCATAGAACTACTTTCATTGTGTCCCATAGATTCCTATATGTTGTATTGGCACTATCATTTATTTGTAAAAACTGTCTAATTTATTCTTTAATTTCCTCTGTGACCCATTGGTTGTTCAAGAGAGTATTATTCAGTTTCCATGTGTTTGTGAAGTTCTTGTGATTTCTTTTGTTACTGATCTAGAGTTTAACTGTTCTATGGTCTGATAATATACATGGGATAACTTCAACTCTTTTGCATTTACTTTAACATGTTCTATCAGCTAATATGTGGTCTGTTTTGGAGAACGACCTGTGTGCAGCTGAAAAGAATGCATATTCTGATTTTGTGGGGTGGAACACTCTGTAAAAGTCTGTTAAGTTCATTTGTTCAAAAGTTTGTTTCAGTTCTAGTGTTTTTTTATCTAGATGACCTGTCTATTTCTGACAGTGGAGTACTGAGGTCCCCCACTACAATTGTAATAGTGCTTATTTGGTTTTTCTTGTCCCTTAATATTTGTTTTGTATAGTTGGGGGCATTAGTATTTGATGCATATGTATTTATGATTGTCATCTCTTCCTCTTGGATTGCTCCTTTTATAAGGATGTAGTGACCTTCTTTGTCTCTCTTAATTAATTTTGGCTTGAAGTTCACTTTGTTGGGAAATAAGATAGCTACCCCTGCGTTTTTCTGGGCTCCTGTCGCATGGAGAACTGTTTTCCATCCTTTGACTCTCCGTCTATGAATTTCTTTGTGGATTAAGTGGGTTTCTTGTATATAGCATATTGTTGGATTTTGCTTCTTAATCCATTCTGCCAGTCAATTTCTTTTGATTGGTGAATTGAGGCCATTAACATTGATGATTATAACTGATATATATTGACTTATCATCATCATGTTATTATCCTGTTGTTGGCGCTTTTTAACTTTTTCCCCCCTCCCTTTAATTTCTTGCCTTGCCTGCTGGATTTGCTGTGTTGGGCCTCATAGAATTGTGATCTTCATTGTCTTTTTTTAAGATATTATTCAGAATTGTTTGGAGTGCTGTTTTGGTAATCATGAAGTTTTTCAGGTGTTCTTTGTTTTTGAAGTATCTTATTTCCCCATCAATTTTGAAAGATAGTTTGTCAGGATATATCAGTCTAGGTTGGAGTTTGTTTTCTGTTAGGGCTTGAAATTCTTCACTCCCTGCTCTCTTTGATTTGAGGGTTTGCATTGAAAAGTCTGCTGTGATTCTGATGGGCTTTCCTTTGCAAATGATTTGTTTCTTTTCTCTAACTGCTTGTAGTATTTTGTTCTTCTGTTGAGTTTGCGGGATCTTGACTATTATATGTCTATGTGTAGATTATTTTTAAATCATGACTAGTTGGAGTCCTATATGCCTCACTTATCTGTATGACAAATTCTTTTGCTCTGTTTGGGAAGTTTTCTGTCATTACTTCTGTGAACAGTTTTTTTTTTATGTCATTTGTATATTCTCCTTCTTTTTCATGGACTCCTATCAGTCTTATATTATTCTTCTTTGTATCATCTAGGAGCTATTTGATTGATTTCTCATGTCCCTTACTATTTTTAAGAGATTCTTTTCATGGTCACTGATCTCCTTCCTGTCTTCTATATCAGATATCCTGTCTTCAGATTGGCTCGGTCTGTTACATAGACTTTCAATAGAGTTTTTAATCTCCTGGATATCTGTTTGAATTTGTTTTATGGACTCCATTTCTTTCCTATGTTGGGTATTCATGGTTTTCACTTCTTTCCTATTCTGAGCATTCATGGCTTCTATCATTGTCCTGAACGCATGAATTGTTTTTTAAACTGTTTCTATTCTAGAGACTCTAATCATGTCATTCATCCCACTCACCATTGCTGTAGTTATGTGGAAAATTATTTCTGTTTTGAATTTTTCTAGAGCCTAATTCATCTGTTTTGGTACTTCCTGAGCTATCAGTTTAGGATGTCCAGGTCGTTGATTATCAGTCTTTTCCACCCCATTTCCCCCAGAATTTGCCCTTTAGAAGCTGGAAGTCTGTGTTTGTGCTTGAGCCTTATTTGAATGTCTTCCCATTTCCATTTTTGTTGTTGGTATTGTCCTTCATTTGATACCTGGGTTAATACTTCAATCTTCCTGTTATAGCTTGTCTTCAGGTTTTGAGTCTCTAATGAATCTGAGGCAATCTCTTTTCGTTATACCAGGAAGGACAGCTGATTAGATCAATCAACATCTTAGCCCAAGTGATATGATCAGCAATACAAAAGCATCAAGCACAGCTTAAAAAATGATAATTTGGGTAGTTATCAATCTATCAAGTTTAACTGTGTGAATTAAATCAAAATCAAGGCTAGAGATCAGGACCATGGCCTTCATGTACCCGCTGTGCTTCTCTGGTATGAATCCAGGTACCAGCAGAGCCAGGAGGCCAGAGGTGTGGGGTGAGGGCTACAGGCCCCAGCACAGCTCCACCTCTTAAGGATCCAATGCTGAGGTCAGGGGCTGGGGCGATAGATGCAGGCTAGCATCCCTCTTTCTTAAGGTCATTTATTGCACTGTCATGGCTGCCTCAATGTCATGAATCAATAAAAAATGTTTATCTTCCACAGTCATTTAGATTTTTTTTAAAGAACCACAAGTTGCATGAAAAAGATGAATGAAGACACACTGTCTTTCCTTTGGATAGCACTCAGCAGCAGCACTCACTGTAGTTTTGATCACGACTTCTAAAGACACCTATGAAATAGAACCTCTAGAACTGATTCAGAAAGAATCATAGGAAGAATCATAGCAAGAATGATAGGATTAAGTGTGTTTGAGGCCATGGAGAATATATTGATGGCAGTATATCTTTTACTATAATTTTTAAATTTAAACATTCATCATATATTTTGAGTACTCCTTGTAGCTCCCTCAGCCATACAGGGATGTATGAGAAGAAGCCACCCTATCATTACATAAATATTCAAAGCAATTGACATCTCATATTTTATAATAAATTGTCTCATTTTAGAATCATTACTATGTAATGGAAGTAAGTTGGATATTTTCAAGCATCTCATTCCTTCAATATAGAAACTCAGTGCCTTGAACTTTAATGAGTCTTGTTAATAAAATTCTCCAGGCTGGAGCCTTTTGGAGGGATAATTTTGACTGTTAAACTAGGTTGTCTACTTTATTGGCTTGAAAGGTGTCCAGGTGATTAGTATAGTACACTTCCGGGTGTGCCTGGGCAAGGGATAGAGGTGTGACCTTTGGGTACCAACCCTTCTTCAGTGACATTATTCCCTACTCTGCTTTCTGACTGCTCAGTAGTTTTGCCCTTCATGTGCTTCCACCATGAGGTTCCTGCCTTGGATTCAGCAGACCATCGACAGAATCCACTGAAATCATGAGCTCAATGAATCATTTCTTCCTTTTAGTTATGTATATCAGGATTTTTATCCCAATGATGAAAAGCTAATACAGAACAATTTCACTAAATTTTAAAAATAAAAATAAATGTAGCTTTTGTAAAACTTATACACTCTTTTTATAAATAAATTAATACAAGAAAAAAATGAAGGTAAAGTGGTCAAATTCTATTACCTGTAAGTAATCATTAACATTTGAACTTTCATAAAAAAATTATGTATTATTTCAATAAAAATATTAAATATAATTTGTCAGAATTTAAGAGAAGACAGATTAACAGAAGTAAATCCAGTGAAATCACTTAACATTCACACAAATGCTTCTTCATTCAATGAGATATTTTCCAACAAAAGCTTCTTCTGAAATTAAGGACAGATACTAAATAAAACATTGAAAGTATAGTCATTATGTCTCATTAAATGCACAACATAATTTTAGACGGTGCCTGACAATTACCTGCAGGGCTAGATAAATGCATTAGCAATTTCATTATTCCTATTTTCATTTCTATTCTGTAATCATAACTCCCAGCATTATTTAGTGCTTGTTTTCTATATAGATATATTTAATGCTTACTACCAGTGTAGTCTTCTTTTCTAAGCTCTTTCTTTTCCTCCATCTAGGGATTTTGTCACCTACTTCTTTGCTAATGAGGACTTGTACGGAACTTTGTATGCAAGCCTGAGTGTTTCCTTTATACCTTACGGTAGGGCCAGCTTCACTAGCGTGCCTCCTAGTACAGGGTCCCACATTGAGAAGGACCTTGTGTTTGGGTTAATATTCTGATATTCCTGCCTTGAAATTCTTTTTTTTAACCAGACTCCTGTAATTTTCATTTTACACTAAGCCTCACCAATTACGTAGCTAGTTTTGATTGAAGATATGTGTTTGGACATGGAAGTCCGTCAGAACACGGTGGCAATGTCTTCTGGTATTCTGTACCACCACTGAGAAGATGCTGGCCAGTTTGCTTTCCTGCCCTAGGAGATATTGCTGATATTGCTACCTTGTTATCTAAAGAAATCCTCCTACAGCTTTGAAGTGCAACCACTGAACCAGAGTATGTCTCTGTGTCCAGCTTCCTACACTTGTCTTTTGGAAGCCAGAATGTTGCTGCTTCAATCTGCAGACTCGTTTTGGGAATTATTCTTGTGTAATGTAACTCAGTATTTTTTAAAGGAAAGAGACTGACCCAGGTCTCCATATGTTCTTTATTAAACTGCCCCCCCCTGACACTTGGACCTCAAACTTCCATGGCAGTAGAGGGGGAGTAGCTTGATCCTTTTCCTCCAGAAGCAAGGAAAGAGATCCCTTAAGAAGGCAAAACAAAACCCTGACCCTAAGCCCCTCTCCAACTAAATTATGGTAAAATTCCCTGAAATGCTGTTTGTTATTACTGATCCCCTCTTTTGGAGTGGGGGTGGTTTCCTGCTGTTGCTAATCCCTTGGTGCAACAATACCCATCTGTCATTGCAACTCTGCCATCACACGTGGAAACAATTTCTTGCACTAACCCCCACCCAGCCCTGTTTTAAATAATTAAAGTAGTTTTCTTTCCTTTGCTCACTCCTGCCTGACAGTCCATAGGCAGCTATTATAGTCAGTCAATGGATTGCATTGATTAGCTTCTATGTTTAAATCCTGTCTACATTTTCTAATTTTTTTTTTTTTTTTTTTTTTTTTTTGGTTTTTTC
>NW_022900918.1:31076686-31108121 GCF_012274545.1 Fukomys damarensis
TTTTTTTTTTTTTTTTTGGTACCGGGAATTGAACTCAGGCCACCGAACCGCTGAGCTAAATCCCCCAGCCCCCAAACAGTTGTATTTTTAACACAGAATTCAAAGTCAGTTTATGCTCAGTGAAGGTCATGAGCCCTTCTAAACTTCAATGGCCCAAGGCACCTATGGGAAAAATGTTTTGGGTCTGCACATTTCCATTCTGTGTGTAATATTTGTCTTTCTCCGGTTTCTCCACCTTCTGATCCCATCTGCTATTTCTTTCCAACATTGTTTCTAGTTCCCTAGTTTCACATCTTTTTCAGAGCAAGGTGATAGATGTATTCTTCCTCACAGTATATGTTTGCACATGTGTGAATGTATTTAATATACACATATCCATATATTTCTACTTCAATGGAATGTATACAACAACTTTATAGTTTTTTTTTCTTCCCTGGCCTATTTTCTGGTACTGGAATCATCTGTTTAAGAGCATTTACTGCTAAAATCATCAGGGCTTAGATTTTGGAGAAGTAACTTTTCTTTAATAACTTTTTCATTTTCTATTATTTGTACAAGTTCTCTATACTTTTCTCATTGTGATAATTTATATTTTCTATACTACTGAACTTTTTATCAAGATTTTCAGGTCTATTACCATATTCTAATTTGGATTTAATATAAAAAATGTAAAACTCCTTGTTGAAATTTTTAAAAAAATTTCTTCACATATTCTGTATAACCAAAGAGAACAAGTGGCTTACTAATTTTATTTTTCTACAAGTAAATACTTTTAAATTAAATTCTATAGAATATGAATTTTTACTTTGAACAGTGAAAAACATGCTTATCTTAGGTTTCATATAAAATATACAAGACATATAATGAAAAAGTAACACCTCTCTCTCATTCTACCATTTCCTGCTCTGAGACAATGCTATATGATTATATTTCAACCTTCTTGTGTATGCTGTGCAAGCACAAACACACACATCCACATTTTGTTGTTTGCTTTTTGTTTTTATAAAAAATGGATACATTACATACATTAATCTTTAACTTCCCGTTTTCAACATTAAGGTAATTGGATATCTCTTGAAATTACTATGCATAGTTACTTTATTCTTTTCAGCAGCTGCATGATACTTTATTTTATGGACATATCATAAAGCTTTCAATCTTTCTATTAAAGGACTTTAAAATTTTCATTCTTTTGTGTACTACAAACAATTCTGCATAAATTTTAATCTATGTGATTCTGATTCTATATTATGGATTCCCTCCAAGGAAACTGCTACAAAGGAGTAGTTTTCACATTAACATTTACTACCAGATTACTTTAGCAGCAATTTTAACTTTTTTAGCAGTGTAAAATAATGACAGTTTTCTCACATTTCCTTCAGCCATGAATATTATTAGTAATTTTAATCGATACCAATCTTATGAACAGAAATGTTATCTCAGCATTTTAATGTACACTTATATAACTACTAATAATACTAGTCTTTTGATACACATTTGTAAAGCCTATCACATTTTCCTTTTTATAAATGTCCTGGGTATATCCATTTATTCCTCTGACGATTGTTTGCTATTCTCTAGGCGCTCTATATATTTAGCACAGTAAGCCACTCTTTCATGGCCATTTTTTTGACTTACAGTCATTGAGAGCCTACTGCTAAGGCACTTTTGAGGGCTTGGGGATAGACATACACAAAAAATAATCTATGTCTGGTAAACTAAAATAATATAATTCCAGGTAGTGTCCAGAACCGTAAGAGATATAAGGGTAGGTAGAAAATGACTGGGGTGGGATCTCAAGAATACTGATCTATGAGGCTTATAGAAGAAAAGATTTGAAAAAATTCAAAGGATATGAAGGACAAGGTTAGGTTTATAGCTAGAGAGATGATCACTTGTTTTGTTTGGCTCTGCTTGATCACTTGGGTGACTTGTCGAGAATATCACTGAGGAAGTCAAGTGTGATTTGGGGAGCGTGTCAATTGCTTTGACAACTAAAAGGAGGTAAGGTTTACTTTGGCTCACAATTTCAAGAATTGCAATCCATTATCAGCTGACTCCAGTATTTTTTAGTTTGAGGCGAGACAGGACGTCATGGTGGAGGAAAGATGTTCAACTCGTAGTAGACAGGAAGCAGAGCGAGAGAGAACAGAAGGTGTGGAGGACAGGATGTACCCTTCAAAGGCACACCCACAATCTATTTTCTTCCACTGGGACCCACTTCCTAAATTCCCTTTTAGCTCTGAACTCATCAATGGATCCACTGATGAGGTTCATTTATCCTCATCCAACCACTTCTCTATGCCCCACCTCTGAAAACTGCTGCGCTGGGGACCAAATCCTCAATAAGAGTCTTTGAGGGCCATTTCATATGCAAACCATAGCAGGGAGTTTAGAGAGAGGGACACTGGCACAGTCCAGGAGAGATGTTGGCAACGTAAAGAAAGAGGACGTGTAGTTGTACAGAGAATATAATTTGAAAATAGGGCAAAACCGCTTTCCAGGGATTGGTTTGCAAGAGGTGAGAATCAAGGGTGATTCATAGTCTGTTTTTTTTGGCCTGGTCAAAGGCTGAATGTTCTTTACCAAAATGAGTCTCCCTGGAGTGTGGAATAAGACATAAAGAAATCAGAAATCCTGGCTTGAACATGCTGAGACGGAGGTGCAACTTAGCCACTGGGAGATGCTGCTTGGTAGCTGGAGGGCTCAGTTCGTCTCTTCGTGGAGTTCGAATGCAAATGTTAAACTGGGAATCAACAGAACAAGGCTGACTCTTGGAATCATGAGATTCCTTTGTTCTCACAGGAAGCAGCTAGAGATACTATCAGGAGAGCCGAGAAAGGAAGGCTTGGGCTCTTGGAGAAGAAAGGAGTACATTAGGCTGACAAGAAATAGTAGTGAAGTAAGAAAGAAAGCAGGAGAGGGTCACATCCAAGAAAGAATCCAAATATTTCAAGTATAATGGTCCTAGAAGCTCTACCAATTGGAATATCTATTTCAAAAATGCCTTCTGGTCTGTTCTTCGTCTCATGTTGTTTTGACATAATCAAAATAATTTCATCCAGCCAAAATAGTAGAAATTTTCACATAATTTCTGCTGTTATTTTATTTTTACAGGAAGACATTAAATCTTTTTAGATGTTTCCTGCAGATGATGTGAAATAAGGGTCTGGCGTCCCACATACTGGATCCTCCTAGGGCAGCTGCATCACAAACAGTGGGGAGATGCAGCATCCAGTGTTCGGGAGGAATTCATAAGGTCTGCACTTTTGGCGAGAGCACTGTCTTTGGACCCTGTGGGACTCATTCTCCTGTGCACTCCCCACAACAGCAGTCAAGGCCTTGTAAACACTGTGGCTACTGAAACAGCTCCTGCCCTGCACCCTGAAGATCATCCTCTCTCCTTCATACTAATGTCCACCATCAACACTGACCTTGCTTCCCAGAGATGAGATAACAGAGCCCTAGGGAAGCTAAACAAAGGTTTAAAATCCGAAGATTTCCAGCCAGCCTAAGAAGATATAGACAAAGTGTCTTCTGATTTGGGGCAGGAGTAGGGGAGCCAAAGTACGCCACCTCAGTAAAGAAATGCTCTGATTTCATGTCAGTAGTTCTCCAGAGCTGTCCTTTTCTGGCTTCCAAGTAATCAGCTTTCAGGAAAGTGATCCAGATTGGATACTGATTCAGGACTGGGCTCTCCCAGCAGCTATTAGGTGCAGGCAGGAAAACATCGTCCTGGTAGGTGAAAGAAATAGATTCTTGATTTTTTTTTTTTTTCCTTCTTCTTCTTCTGTATGGGATCTAAAAGCCTGAAACATAAATCTCTTCCAGGGCTACTCCCCTTCTGCCTTAATCTGAGCACTTATCTTATGGGCAAACAGTTTAGTGGTGAAATCAAATCACTTAAAAGGTGACTCTTTGGAGAAGAGCATCCTAGGACAGGAGCAATCTCCTTATCCATTATCCACTTAAAGTGCAGTTTTCTATTCTTGGCTGAGTTTTCTTTTTTCCCCACTTCCCATTAGGCTTCATGCTGTTTCACTTGCAGCAGCGGCAGCCTTGGGAACATCTGAACTTGGCTGCCTTCCTTCCCTGCCATCTATCACAGCTGCCTTGCTCCTGCAGAAGCAGGATATTGCTTCTCCACATGGGCCCTGATGACCCGGACACACAGCAGGCGGTGTCCATGTGCCATGGACCCCCCTTGACCAACAGTCAGTTTCTCCAGTCGTATTTGCCAGGAAGCCGAACTTTTTACACAAACAGGAAAGGGAGCTTGAAAATCCCATCCCTTTCACAGCCCCCTGCAAAAGGACCCGTGTCTCTCTTGCTCCCCAATGGCCACTCTACCCAGAAACTGCATAAACTTTTGCTTTTAGCTGATTAAACTTCCACCTGACCTGAAAGTCTTAGAGATCATATGGTAATATAATGAGAAAAGGCTTTTCTGAGACGCCTATTTCCGATCTCCTGGCACACATTTCTTTCTTCTCCTGGAGGTAGCTGTGCTCAGTGCTGGGTGCTTATTCCTCCACTGGCACTGTTCCTGCGGCCTCCCTGCCTACCTTGATGGCCCTCTGGCCAGCTCACGCCTCTCTACCTTCACCTCAGCCTCACCAGGGAGCAGCTGGCCTGGGCAGTGACTCCACGTTTTTGCTGCTCCTGTTTGCTTACATAGTGTGGAGACCACCATGTCCTCTTCAGCATGTGGACGCCCAGCTCCGTGAGCTCCCCTAACCTCACCCCTGTGCCCTCTGAATGGATGTTAAGTTTTACTTCTAAAATGTGCCTCGATTCTGATGTGTGTGGACGGTATTAGGGTCATGGGGTGCTATACTTTATCAATAAATCCAGTGATGAGTTCAGAGTTGGATGTGCTGTTAGGAGGTGGGTCATTTGAAGGGTACATTCTTGTCCCTGATTCACTGTGATCCCTGCCTCTACCTCTCCCCACCGCACCACAGTATCTAGACAACTAAATTAACTAGGTATCTTGTAGGCAGTTAGACAGGGCCCGCCCCCCAGGAGTCAATCAGAAAGACAAAAGGGACAGGTTCACTGAATGTCAGCATTATAAAAAGAAAAACAGTACTACATTCATGTACTTCCCCTAGAGATAACGGTGGTGATTGATATTCTAAATAGGCATCTCTCTCCCTAGCCCATCCCTTTCTGGAAATCCCTTGTTCATTCTATGCTTGCTATGCGACTTGTTTCCCCTTTAATCCCCATTTACTCAATATCACCTGGATGACTGTACTTATAATCTTATTGGCTGATTATATTTTTGTCCCACCTTACCCTCACCTTGTTAGTTCCTATTGGATCTCATTAGTTGACTATAGTTTTGTCCCACTTTATACCTGCCTCACCTTGTGGCTTTGCTCCACAAAAACCTCCTGGAAGACAAGGCCCTGGGCAACGCCCTTTCAGGGGTTCCCTCCTTTTCACTCAAAGGCAGAAGCTATCTTTCCCCCAATATCCCTAACTCTTAGCCTCTGTTGTACCTAGAATTCATTCTTCAATGTTAGCGAACACAAACTTGAATTTTGGATGTCTTGCAGGTTGGGAGTTATGTTTCCCTTGTTTGGAGTATTTTTGCTTATTTGAAGTACTTGTGTCCTGTATCGATGAGACGCACAGCTGTCCTCTACCTCAGGTCTTCCCTCTTCTACCACACCATTTCTGCTTCAGAGGCAGGTGATCATGGACAAAAATCTCATTTAAGCTACAGGGGTTTGGTATTTTTGTCCCAGGGACAAGAAAGTGAGACAATGGACTACTCAGAAACAAATCCTCCAAGTCCTCAACCTCTTATTCTACAGCTGTGGCTTCCTCTGAATGCAGTCTTGTCTCTAGTGGGGTGGGGTGGCTTTCCTCCTCCTCGGCCCTCAAGTCGGCCTTATTCCTCCTTTCACACATTTTGTCTTTAAAGCCCACGCGCCAAACCCCACCACCAATTACTCTGCCTTGTGGAAGTTAATTTACACTATGACCACAAAACCCACCTTTCTTAGAAAATTATTGTTTCTGGCCCACTGGTCTTGTCTTGTGACAGTTCCTAACGATTTGACGTTAGTGACCTTCCTTTCCTCTGCCATCACCTAAGAAACTCTGGACCCTGAGTTAATGTGTCTCTCCGCTTTTTCTCCACCTGCACGGAGCAGCTGACATTGGGCGGAGAAATAACGGAAACCCTTGTTGCCATGTCACTTCCTATATATAAGTCCACTCACACTCTCCTCGGTCACAATTCACTATTTTGCAACTTTTCCTTCTACTACATTCACCCCATCTTTCTTCCTAGCTGATAACTTTCTTCTTGTTCTAAGACCCAATCTCCTAGCTCTTTTGATATGTCTGTAGTTTCCCCTTCTTGATTTCCTTTGCTTTATTCTTCTTATCTTTCAGATCTCGAAACTTTGGAGATCCCAGGGCTCTGGCCTCAGGCCTTTTCTTTATTTATATACACCTGCTGGCAACTTCACCCAGTGCTGTGGCTTCAAAAAACACCTATGTCTGTACCTTCATGTTGGACATCTTCTTGAGTTAGAGGCTCAGATATGTACTTGCTTGCCCAACATCTCCACCTTGGACATTTTTTAATAAACAAGTCCAAAATGGATCTTCTAATGATCCCAACCTGTAGGTCTGACTGTCCCAAATTTTACAAACTCAGCATATTGCAGTGCCACCCTAATTTCATGAGAGGGAAACAGCATCACTTTTGATTCAACCTCTCCTCCTGTGCATAAAATTTCAGTCCGTTAGAAAATCATCTTCCACCATCAAAGCAGTTCGAAACTGTGTCTACTCACTTCTTCTACACTGGCTCCTAACATCCAGCCTCTGAAAAATCCCTTCCATGGGGAAAGGGATCCATCATTGTCAGCTGATTGCCAAATGGACTATGGCTTGTGACCATACAGAAAGGGGGAACTTCTAACTTCATAATTAAAATAAATCTGTGACACGGCATCATCAGACCTTTCAGGAAGATTCATGCAGTGTTGGAGAGGCGAGAGAACTAGAGGATGGGTCTGGTTATCCGTGAGCTGGCTCCACGGCAATCTCACAACCTGTGTAACTCATTTATATTTTAGCAAAACACGTGAATATCTGTGAATACTTTCAGGCTGGCTTATGCAGAGTTTAAACTTCCAGTGCCAGTCTGAAACTGCTAACCATCAACAGGGCTGTCTGTGCTTCTGCAGTTAATATTCTTCCTCATTTCCTTATCAAGCAGTTTTTTAAAAATTAATTCCGATATACTAGCAGAAGGCCGGTAGGAATTATAGAAGATTTGGAATATGAAGCCGTGTTTACAGAATTTCAACTTTTTTTTTTTTAACTTTTTGCCTCTCTAATGTAATGGCAAGTGTTTAAATATTTATTCAGGCTTTACAACCCACCTCCTCTCACACTGAATCCTCCAAGATGCTCAGTGGAATGTTTAGGGCACTGATACGCACAAAGGATAACTCTGTGTGCTCTCAATACCACAGAAGAACATTTCAGTCTGCTGCAACAGATCGGCCCCAAAATTACTTTTATTGCTCTGCAGGACACTAAATGTTTGTTTTTTGGTTTTTTTTTTCCCTAGCTCAAAAAGTGATCTCAGTAAGTCTTTGCTGGTAGACTTTTTAGCCCTTACTCCTCTAACATGAGTCTGAACTAGTTTTGCCTTTGCACTGGTTTTCTCATTAATGAGCTATATAAATCTAACCTGTAGGCATGCTACATATTTTTATGAAAAACATGTTTTCATGGGATAAGAATACTGCTTTCCTATTTGTGCTAACTTTGTTTCTTTGTTTATAAGTGCTTTCTATTGATGCAGAAAAAAGCTCACAACGCATAGAAATGAAAATCCAAAGATTTTTTAAAACAAAGTGAACATACATACGTAACTAGCAGCCCCATCGAGAAATAGATCATGATTAGCTGCCTGCAACAGACTCTAGTCCTACAAGCCTCTTCTCTAGCCTCAATCATCGTAGATTAGTTTTGCTGAGTTTTGTACTTTTTAAGTGAAACCATATGCGTTTGAATTTGAACATATTTGTAAGGTTTATCCAGGCATTTGATACAGGAGTAGTTCATTCATTCATCACTTTATAGTACATTATATGGCTATACTACAATTTTTCTGTCCATTTTACAACCCATGGACGCTTGTCTCCAATTTAAGATTACCATGAATACAGCTGCTGTGAAGGCTTTTGTAAATGTCTTTTTAAAATTTATGTCAGCGCCAGGGATTTAGCTCAGTGGTTCCACCAACTGCCTCACAAGCACAAGGACCCGAGTTCGATCCCCGGTACCAAAAATGAAATAAAATAAAGTTTATGTCAGCGTATGTAGGAGTCAAATTGCTGAGTCAGGGAGTGTACCTACCTGCGGCTAGCTTTTACAGATACTATGAAAACCACTACCTCAGTTTCTCCTCCCACGAGCAGTGTACAAGAATTACTTTTGCTCCATATGCACAGCAACACTGGGTAATGTGGGTTATCCGATGACAGCCATTCTCCTAGATGGATACTGGGATCTTATTTTAGTTTCAATTTGCATTTTCCTGATGACCAATTACGTTACAGTAGCTCTTCATATGTTTATTGGCCTTTGGATGTTGTGTGCACGCATGTGTGTATTCGCGCGCATGTGTGTGTGTGTGTGTGTGTGTGCACGCGAAGTACCTGTTCAAATCTTGTGTCTTATTTTGTATTGGGATTGAACCCATGGCCTTCACACTGATTCATATCTCCACTTCTTACATATTTATCTTGAGATGGGATCTTGCTAAGTCACTAAATTGCCCAGGCTGGATTCAAACACACAATCCTCCTATCTCAGCCTCCCAAAGTACTGGAATTATATGCATTTGCCACCGCATCGGGCTTGTATCCTTTCGTTTGGGCTGTCTGTACATTTCTTAAATATTTGGTCCTTGTCATTGACAATATTGCAGTTATCTTCCTGTAACTTGTCTTTTCATTCTCTAAATAGTATCTTTAGATAAAGAGACCTTTCCGATTTATTGATGTTTTCCTTCTTGCTGTGTGTGTGTGTGTGTGTGTGTGTGTGTCCATATAAGAAACTTTTATTTAGTTAAGGGTCATGAAAATCTTCTCCCACATTGGAATCTATTGTTTTATCTTTAACAGTTAAGTCAGTCTTCAATCCATCTGAAATTGACTTATTGATTTTTGAGTGTGGTATACAAGTCCTGTGTCTCTTTGGTAAGTACTTTGCAGTATGTAAAAGCGAAAGAAAGCCCCAAATATCACATATAGAAAGACTAGGCCTTTAGATACCAAAACCCCTGTTCAGTTTAGGGCAAAAACATCTACCAATTTGATGGTTTAGTATGAAGTTGACTGACTCCATGAACCATTTTTTGACACTTTCACTAAAATGGTTCAATTGCCAGCTTGGCTTTGAGATTGTGCAAACACTGCCAAGGACAGAACATGTACCTATTAGGCAAGAGAGATCTTGAAATTGGCTTCTAGTTCAGACATAATTACTCTCAAGAGGCACCTGTTAACAAAATTGGGCTTGATTTCCTTAGTCACCTCTTATTATGATTATAAATTAATCATTTTCCCGGCAGGGGTCTGAATTGGGTAAGTTTCCTCTGGCTCGAATATCAAATGCCTCTCTGCTTCTCTGCTCTCCCAGGCAAATCAGCTGATTAATATGAAAATTAAAATGTAAATAGGTTTAAAATGACCACAGGCCACAACAGATAATTTAGATTTTGTGAAGGAGACGAGATTATTTTTAAGGTCCTTATAGCTCCAAGCGTTCAGATGTATAGGAATATGAATACATAAACACACAGGTATACATACATATGTATACATACTTACAAATACATACATTTTTGCATGTGCACATAAAAATACAATCTTAAGAATTATATATTCATAATTACAAAGAATTTTGTGAATGAATCAGGTTGCTTTGCTACCTATTCAATCTCACCTAACGTTACTACCAAGTAACTTAACATTTATTTCGTAAAATCTAGAAAGTAACTGTGTAATTTTATGATTCAAATCATCAATTGGAACATTTTGGTTGTATTTCTTTTTAGTTTTTTTTCAAAATCTTGGACAGAAAAACATTTAATATTTATTAATAACTATACTAACGAATACAATTAGATATTACTGGGGTGTTATACCACTAATTAAACATTAATACACAATGTTTCTGTATATTGAAATTTTATAAATGAATTTGTAACAATTTTGTGCAAATCGGGAGATAGCAGAGGGATAATTTAACCCAAAATACAGGCTGTGCAACATAGAGTTCACTCTGTTAGAGTCTGGGGAACAGTGCACACAGAATCTCAGAAAAGTGTCCTCCAGGATGATTCATACCCAGGCGAAACTGAGGGAAGTAAATGGCAATCAGTTGGTGGGTCAGGGTGTTCAGACAAGGCGGGACAGACAGGAGCAGAAAAGGGCCCCAAATCACTGTCCCCATGGAGATGACATTTTGACCTGGGCAGCTTCTTGTTTTGGCATTTCATGCCACAGCCTGGGAGCGACAAATTTATGCAAAGGCTTGCGAGGCTTCTCCTGAGTCTCTAGCAAGGTAGAGGGATATTTAGCTGCAGACCTGCTGAATGATATTAATACTACCACGAGCCAATGTTTTAATTCTTGTTCTTTCTTTCAGTACTGGGACTGAACTCAGGGTCTTTGCAATGAGCTACATTCTCAGGCCTTTTTTTTTGTTTTAATTTTTACTCATTCATTTATTTTTATTTTAAAACAGGGTCTCACTACGTCGGCCATGTTGATCTCAAACATGTGATCCTTCTGCCTCAGCCTCCCAGAGTGCTGGGATTATACCATCATGCTTGTTTTAATTCTTACTAGCTCTCTCCCGTGACTGAACTGGCCTGATAGCACTCTTAATGCATTATTTTATAATGAAGAGTTTTATATATTTGGAGAATGACTTGGCCTCAATCTTTCTATCGCGCCAGCTCCTAACCGTCTATTCTTGGTCCTGATGTAGTCAACTCAGACAATGTTACACGGTGGGGCACTTCTGTCCTGGGACGGAAATGAGATGGAATGCTCCCGACCGCCCCCGGGCTATGAGTGCAATTTTCTCCGTCATTAGGCTTGGAATGAATGTATGTGGAAGTCTGCAACTATCACAGGCTAGTTCTGCTGATGAAAGCTGCTACTTCTAATCCAATGAGATTTTTAATCTAAACACACATAGTGTTTAAACACTAATTAGTTGGTATAACTTTTGCTTTTATTGGGTTAGGAAAATTCTTAAACCCAAGTATTGTTGTTTTTTCAATCCCAAACTGCTAGGTGAAATCATTTAAATGGAGCTTTAAAAAACTATATAATAAGTAAAACCAAGAAAAACTAAAAGTCACACATAATCCTATAGTGGGTAGGTGGAGTTTTAGTTTAGTGGCTTTGCGTCTGCCCTGGGGATTGGTGGAGCATGCTTCTATGTGTGACGAGGTGAGTCACAGAGGTGTGGCCCTGGGGTCTACTGTCTGGTCCGGGCCCCTCCCTCTCTCCTATTCTCCCCCTGCTCTGCTTCCTGGGCCACCATGATCTCAACAGCTTTGCTCCCCCACACCCTTATACCGCGGCATTCTTGCCTTGGAGACAGCCAACCAGGAGCTGAAACTGTGAGCAAATTACCTCTCTTCCTTTAATTGAGGGTGTTGGGCATTGTATCTCCGGAAGGGGAAAAGCTGACCAATACAAATCCCATGCTCATAGATGACCATACAGGCTGGTTGTGGTAGCACTACACACACCTGTGATCCAGTATTCTGGGTGGCTGAGGCAAGATCACAAATTTGAGTCCATCCTGTGTTTAAATATGTAGGGAATAAGCCAGGCATCGTGGCACATGCCTATAATCCCAGCACTCGGGAGGCTGAGACAGGACGATTGCTGTGAGTTCGAGACCAGCCTGGGCTACCCAGTGAGTGCCAGGGCAGTGTGAACTGCATAGTGAGACCCTGTCTCAAACAAACAAACAAACAAACAAAGCAAAAACAAAACAAAACAAAACCCTTAGGGAAACCCTGTTTCAAGTGAAGCATAAAAAGATCTGGGGATGTAGCTTAGTGTGAAGGCCTTGGGCTCAATTCTCAGGATCACAAAAGAAAAAAAAAAAACTCCTACGGGCTTTAATAGTTTTGTGTACAGGAATATAGGCTTCTTTCAGTGCATATGGTTATCTGACGTGATAATGAAAGTCCAAGGCTACAAGTGACAAATCATGAAAATCTGAGACTTGGAACACCAGTTTGAGTAAAAAATAATGTGGGTCAGACAGCCCTTTGCCATCTTGTTCTGCCCTCAGAATACTAGATCTCCAGGGTAGAACTTAACAAGAAAGGCTGCGTGGAGGGTGGGGTATGTACAGGGTGGGGGCCTTTGAAGCTGACAGGCAGCAAATTGACCACTGGTCCCCAGGGCCAGGAGATCTTTTGGTGCAAAACTTTTCTTACTGATTCAATGTCTTCCATGGTTATAAGGTTGTTTCTGTTTCCTAATGTTTTTAAGTTAGCATTTTCAGTTTAAACTGTTTCTATGGATTTTTCTATTTCACTTTAACTCACCATAATATCCTTTTATAATTCTTTTTAATGTTTAAGGGATCTGTAGTGATATTGATTATTTATGCTTTCTATCATCTTTCCTCTTTATTTAGATCAAGCACATCAGATTTATCAATTTTACAAGACTTTTTCAGCGGTGAGATGCATTGTTACTTTCAGTTGCATATTACTTTTAATTTTTATTAATTTCTGCTCTTCACTCTATTATTTTCTTCCTTCATCTTTATGGGCTTATTTCTCTATTGTTGCAACTTTTGAGTTGAATATTCAGCTTATAGTTTTTAAATTCTATTCATACCTAACACATTTATTTCAAGAATATAAATTTTCTTAAGTGACACTTTTATAATATCCCTTTCATTCTTTCTAGTACTTTTTTGCTTGTTTTGTATTATTTAGATATCTCTTATGAAAACAAACATTTGTTAGATTTTGTCTTGCTTTGTTCTAATTCAGACTGACAATAGCCCTTCACAGAATCTGTAAAGTAATAGACTGTTCATTAACAACTACAAATCTACCCTCTTATTTTATATTTTCTGTTGATTTTGGCTCATCTGTACTTCTTCTCATTTCTTGATTTCTTTTTGTGTATGTGGGGGGTGATGATTATATTTGGCATTTTATATTTTTCTTCTATGTATTTGGAAATTATATATCCTGTTTTTATTCTTTTTTTACTTTGGGTATTGAAATGTAAGTTAATTTATGAAAATCTAATGCTGATTAATATTTTTATTCACATCTTGAATAGAGAGATCTTTTTTAAAGATGTAACTACTGTACTTACCCTTCTCATCTTTTGCTGTTTTTGTCAATTTTAATTATACATTTTAAGCACCAAGAAGCATTGCCTTTTTATTTTGACAGCAAATTCATTTAGAGTTACCCACATATTTCCCACTTCCTCTGCTTTTTGTTTCTTTTTACAATTCATCTCTTTCAACGGGAATCATTTTCTTCTATCTAAAGTACACCTTTGATTTTCCTTCAATACAGTGCTGTCATAAACTCTTGAATTTAATTTGACTATACCTTCATTTATTTCACCTTAGGCTTACAAGACATTTCCAAAGGGTATAGAAATCTATCTTGCAAATTATTTTGTGTGCGTATGTATATTGCAAATGTAACTCAACAAAACTCTAGTTTTGGGGGATTTTTCCCTTTTTCTTTCATGTGTGTGTGTGTGTGTGTGTGTGTTTTCTTTTTCTTTCTTGTGGTATCAAGAATTGAACTCAGGGTCTTCCTATTCCCATCCCAGCCCCTTCCCCCATTTTTGTGTCTAACTGTTGAGATTACAAGGATGTGACTCAATGCCTGGCTTTTTTGTTTCTTTTTGAACCTAGGGCCTCATGCACAGCAGGCAAGCATTCCATCACGGAGCACCTACATTCTGTTATTTACAGTGAGAAGTCAAGCCTCCGGGAAACTGTACCTTCTTCCAAGGTAATCTAGCTTTCTTCTCTGTCTGCTCATAAGATCTTGTCTGATTTTCTGTAGTTTCTCTGTAATTTGTCTAAATGTGAGATTTTTCATATATCTCATTTCAGATTCGTTGGATTTATGGAATCTGTGCACTAGTGTCTTTTATCATTTCTGGCAAACCCTTAGCTGTCAACTTTTAAACTATTGATCTTGCTTTATCTCTTTTGTCCTCTGTCTGTAGAACTATAATTACCTGTAGGTTATATATTCATGCTTCGTGCTAGATCCCTGATGCTATTGGGTAACTTCAATTCTTTCATCTCTCTGTGCCTTCTGTGTGGGTATTTCTGTTGATCTGTCAACTTACTTACCAGTGCTATCTTCACTCTAATTTGCTATTGACTGATTCCTCACATACGTCTTGTTTCTGTCATTCAACTTTTTCCTCCTTCTTGAATTCTGGATCGATAGATATTAAAATTTCTTACTCTATCTTCTATGACTCTTAGTCTTCCATATACACCTAGTTTTGTCTCATTGTGCTATTCTCTGGATAACTTATTCTAATTTATCTTCCAGTCAGTAATTATTTTATGGTATGTCTAATATGCTGTTAAGTGATTTTAAATAGATGAAATTCTTTGCAATTTATAGAATATTTTTCTGGTTATTTAAAAATGTACAATGTTGCATTTCTAATACTTTTCTATTATGTCTATATCTTTAAGCTTAAATAGCATTTCTTTGTACATGGTCCAGTTTTTGGGTTTTTGTTTTGTTTTGTTTTTGTTTTTGTTTTTGGTACCAGGGATTGAACTCAGGACCACAAAACAACCAAGCTAAATCCCCGGCCCTCCAGTTATTTTATAGTTGTCTAATAGTGCCATTACATAACATCTCTTGAGGTTTTTTTGTTTTTATGTTTGATTTTCTTCATTTGCTTATGAAGATTAGTTTTGTTGGATATTTGATCCATCTTTGATTATATCAATGTAGTCAGTCATGTGCCACACTGCCTATGAAAAACATTGGCAACAATTACTTGAGACTTATAGAACAGGTACTTCCTTCCTGAGAAAATTAATTTTTATTATTCTAAGACAACTGTAGCAACTAGAATTCCATGACTGTCTAAAACCAAACTCAAAACTTTATATTGCCATCTATTGGCAAAGAACTCTAAGCGATATGAGCGTCCCCTTGAGCTCCTCCAGTGTAGTTCACCCTCACCCTTGAGTGTGTGTCTGCTTGGAATCTCAGGGTTTTGTTATGTTTTTTTGGCGGGGGAGTAGAATCACAGATAATTTATCACCTGCCTCAGCCTGTGCAGACCCTGGGACTACTTTTCCCTCTCTGACAGGGCCATCAACAATAGGATTCTAATGTATTGGGCAAAAGTGAATTCCATGCTTCCTTAACATTGGAAGTAGTCATTCATATAATGCTAATATACTACTTATATATTGTTTACTTAGAACTTTTAATAATATATTTTAAATTTACTCCATCTTTTTAGCTCTTTTCAGAGCTAATACAAGTAGCAGAAAGCACTCTGAAATATATTCTCTTTTTGCAGTGATATGAAATAAGCAAAATTGGATATATTTGGCGATAAAATTTTAATGTGCACTAATTCTGAGAGTAAAATTAAAAATGTAAAATATATTTTTCTATTTGTTGATATTCTATATGAAGTCAGATTATCCTTAGTCATTTCCACCAACCCTCTCCTTTGCCATACAGACACAGAGAAGCATACATATATCTTATTTCCTGTTACTGCTTTTCTGTTGAAAAATGTATAAGAAATTGCCCTATTTTATTTGTATAACATCTCTTGGATTTTTTTTTTTTTGGCCTTTTGTATTTTTCTTATCGTCATTACTTGCAATTTTTGTTCTGAGTTCAAAGGGGTTGTCTCCAATTGTTTATCTAATTTCTTGACTTACTATTTATTTTGCCCTTGACATTCTCCACTCTGTCACTTTTGGTGTAATGGCTTCTCCCTGAAAGTAATCTTCTCTGTGTTCAAATTGTTTCTTTTTCATTTATATAATATCTTATGAAATCCACTGAGAGCACAAAGCAGATTTTAAAAACAGCTTTTTTCCTTGAGTTCGCTCGGTGCATGACTGTTTATCACAGGATGTTTCCTCTGATAACTCAGCACACACACTATTTTGAACTGCATGATTTTTTTCTGTATGTTTCTTTCTTTTCTTATCCTTTCAGATGCTTGTGTGCATGCACTACATGGAGCTCACATAAATTGTTTTGTATGAGTAGAAAGAAAGATGGATAGATTATATCTGTGTCTTCAAATCTTTTTATTCTCATGGAGAAATGAAAAAAATCTCCCTGTCTGTCTGTCTGTCTCTGTCAATCTATCTTCTTCTGTTTGTCTGTTTTGCTGAGATAAGATTTCCTCTACCTGAGAAGATAGGAAAAGAGCTGCCCAGGACAGAATTTCTCTGGAGAGTAGCTCCTTCCCTGTGCTTTTCACCACACTGCCCACATTAGGAGCTCCTGAAACCCCAGAGCTCTCCTCTGGTGTCCCCAGGGCTGAGCGACCCAGTTCTGCTCCGAAGCTCCCGAAGCAGATTTTGCACAAACCGAAATGCCAGTGTCTCATCAAGCCTACTGCGGAGGACAAGTGTCTCTCACAGGGCTGCTCCTTCCCCATTAGCCTCCGGGAAGCCCCGTTTAGTCTCTTCTGGGCATTTAGCATTCAGAGAAAGCAGGAAAAGCGACGGGCTTCTCAAAAATTAAAATATCAACACATATCAACTGTACAAATCCATGAGATTCATGTTGTACTTCCATAGTTTCCACTCTGTAGAATCTCCCTAGCTGGCCAGATATGATGGCACAGGCCTGTAATCCTAGCACCTGAGAGGATAAGGCAGGAGGATCGCCATGACTCTGTGGCCAGCAAAGATACCTAGTGAGTTCAAACCAGCCTGAACTACATAGCAAGACCCTGTCTCAAAAAGCCAACAAAAAAATCTCCATAAGCAAAGGAATATTAAAGGCTTTGGTAGTGATTGAGACTGGAGAATTAAAATATAAACAGAGAAAAGGCAACCGAATAGTTCAGGAGAAGTAGCTTGCTGTGAGATGCCTGATTACCACAATATAGAAGTCATATTTAAATATACATTCTTTGAAGGATAAAAGGAAATAAAAGCAATAAGAAGAAAGAAAGTTATTTATTTCGTTCTTTCAGGAAGCTCTTTGGACAATATTGGATTTAGTGACTTATTTTATTTATTTGAGCAAATCAAAGCACATGTTTTAACTATGTAATTTAAGAATGATGAAGAAAATACTTTCATCAAATATACCAAGTTCTTTTTTTTTTTTTTGGTCATCAATTTTGCCATAGACTTAATGTCATCAGCAACTCTTAGAGCAGTTAGGGATATGAGTTTTGCTAACTGCCATGGGGTATCTATGTTATGATAAAATGTAATAAAAATCTATACTTTAAGTCATTTCAGTGCAATCTGCAAAAGTTTGAAGCACAGTAATGAAACAAATTGTTTACATAGCTGTTTTAATCACCATTAAAAATCATAGGACATAAATGGACCCAGGGACCATTCAAGAGATGCAGATTAAAACAATGCTGAGATTCAACCTCAGCCCAGAAAGAATGGCTGCTGTGAAGAAATCAACCAATAACAAATGCTGGCAGGGCTGTGGGGAGAAAAGAATCCTTCTCCATTGTTGGTGGGAGTGCAGACTGGTGCACCCACTATAGAAATCAATATGGAGATACCTCAAAGAACTAGGATTAGAGGTCCCATTTGACCCAGCCATCCCTCTGCTGGGTATCTTTCCAAAAGAATTGAAAGAATCATACCACAGTGATATATGCTCACCCATGTTTATAGTGGCACAGTTTGTAATAGCTAAAACTTGGAAACAGCCCAATTGCCCATCAACTGGAGGCTAGATAAAGAAGATATGGTTTGTCTATAAAATGGAGTACTCAGCCATAAAGAACAAGAAACTAGAGTCATTTATAGCTAAATGAATGCATATTGAGGCCATACTCTTAAGTGAAATAAATAGGACACACATGTAAATGCCAAATAGTTTCTTGGTGTGAAAAACTAAAAGTGTAAATAAGGTTCAAATTGTATAATTGACAATGTGAGGGCTAAAGGAGTAGGGGAAGTGGGAAGGGTAGGGGAAAGGAAAGAAGGGAAAAGAAAAAATATGAGAAAAGGAAAAATGGAAACAAAATTTTTGTAAATAGGGAAGGGTGGAGGGGGTGAAGCGAGGGCAGGCGATTGGGGAAAAAAATAAGAACAAAGATATATCATGTAAAGCTACAAGATCCTAATGATGAATGTAACTCTGCTGTATACCTAAAATGTACCAATAAATGTAATAAAAATAAAGTAAAATAAAATAGTCCCAGGGAATAGACAGCATACGGCAATACCAGTACATACCTCCACACTCTGAGTACTGGCTGGGAACTCACAAGTGTATGAGGTGGAACTTATTTTACTATATATTGTCCCTAATAAGAGAAATACCACTAAAAAGTGATTTGAGCACGGTTGCTTCAGCAGCACATATACTAAAAACAGTTATTTGAGCAGCAACTGTATAGGTAGTCTAGAAAGCTACCATCGAAGGCAAAGGGCAGTAGGCTCTGTCATCTTAATTCACCACTACTGCATCAGAGACAGAACAGGAAAAGGCAATAGCTCAGTTAGCCTTACCAAGTAGGTTGGGCAAATCGTTGAGAAGCTAGGCCACTATATTGTCTTCAAGTGGTAGCATGCTGCAATTGGTCTCTTATAGCTATTTCAAAGTGTGTGTAGAAGTTTGGTCTACCACATGGGCAATTGGCAACTACCAGTTTGTCCTCATAGAAGTGGGAAATTTTGTTTAGTACAACTGCTGTACCCCTATATGGCAAGAAGGATGTATACACTGGAATACAGGGCTCCAACTCAACATGTGGAAATGCTAAAGGTGTGAATCATTGGTGTTTAAATCACTATGATAATTACCATTGATTAGAAAATGTAATTCAATATGAACATTTCACAAAAATAGTGGCTATTTACTGAATGTTTTATAATGAGCTGAGCATTGTGGTATTTCACACAATTTCTTCTCTCATATAAGCATCAAAACAACTTTATGAACCATTTTACAGAATAGGAAACTGAGACTTAGGGAGGTTAGATAAATTAGCACCCTTCAAAGTACTGACTTTAACCTACATCTTTCTGATTGTAATGTTGACCTCCTTTTTATTGAACCATGTCTGTCACCTTATATAGAGACATTCTCTTACGGTGCCTTTTGATGGAATACATCTACATTTCAGTCTTTGAGTACTCGAACTTGGAGGGTGTTTTAAAAGATAACAAAAAAGCTGTACATAAAAAAAATTTCAGGTGATATCTCATTACAAATACTCTAAAGATGAGTTTAAATCATTGAGTATATTTTCCTTTAAAATATATAACAGAAGCTAGAGCCATTTATAGCTAAGTGGTTGCACTCTGAGGACATACTCATAAGTGAAATTAATAGGACACACATGTGTAAATACCAAATAGTTTCTCTGTTGTGAAAAACTAAAAGTGTAAATAAGGATCAAAATGTAAAATTGATATTGTGAAATAGGAAGAAAAGTCCAAAGGTGTAGGGGAAGTGGGAGGGGTAGGGAAAAGGTAAGAAGGGAAAAGGAAAAATAAGAGAAAAGGAAAAAAATGGAAACAAGGTCTTTGTAAATAGGGGAGGGTGGAAGGGGTGAAGCGAGGCCAGGGGAATGGGGAAAAAATAAGAACCAAGATACATCAATGTAAAGGTACAAAATGCCAATGATGAGTGGAATTGTATTACATACCTAAAATGTACCCATAAAGAAAATAATAAAATATCTAACATATCTGTAATGATTTTGGGCATGAGAGAGAGAAATGATAGGTGCTTTGAGCTTTAAGTGCTGAGATCTTACCTACTGACCAAACTAATTGGTTCAATAATACTCTCTAAAAAATCTGTGCCATGGGAGAAAATATGTTGTTGCAAGATATGCCCCTATCCTGATGCACTTTCCATGAAGAGATACTGTCCATGATCAACTGGTGACCTGGGAGATGCTCATGCCGTCTTGTGAAACCCAATTAAAAATTTTTCAGAAATTTTGCCTGCACGTAGTTTAATGCAGCCATTATTAAAAACGAAATTCTGCAGTCTAAAACTAAATTACTTTGCAAACTAAGGAGATAAATACTAGATGTCAATGCCCCCTTTTATTACACTGCAGCACTTTCTACACTCCTGTGGTAATGCCTGTGTCATTGGTATGGTGCAAATGCTTGGCAATTGAGCGTCTCTTCCTAACTCAGCGTTAGGGATGTCACTTCCAGAACCTGAAATTGGCATGTTAGCAGTATTCACAACACACAAGTTCACAATCCCAACAAGTCAAGGTTGGGTTTACTGTTTTCTGCTTATGTAGGTAAAGTTTGGTAAACTATAGCCAGTGGGCCAGATTCAGTCTCTGGTCTGTTTTGGTAAAGTTTATTTAAAACAACCATACCCACTTATTGATAGATTGTGTATGGCTGCTTTTGTGCTGCAACTGCATAGTTGAATAGCAGTGTGAAAGATCATACATTTATTTAAAAATAAAATATTGAATTTTTAGCTCTTTAAGAAATCTTTTTCCCAGTCCCTAATCTAGCCTTTAAGAAAATGTAATAATAGAGCTTTAACATAGAAAGGGGTGTCATTTGTAAAGCTCCTACACTGTGAGTAGCATAAAAATTTGAGAAAATATCCAGTCCTCAAAAATAATTATTCAACTCAGCAAAAAATCTGATAAATAAAAATATATAAATATAAATTGATAAATGAGTGAAGTGCCAATATATGGAGCCAAAGTTGAAAGAAGTTTCAGTTTAATTAATATAATTTGTTTGAGGATGAGAAATAGTTTAACAAACAGCAGCTCATATATCAGACTTAAGGACAAATACATTAGAAAGAATTTGCAGCTGGCAGGCAACTCAATTTGTTAAATCAAGGTTGAATTGCAACAGTAGGTTGGCTTTGGATGCAAAAGTTTAACAAAGTCAATGAAAAGTATCAATTGTCTCTATAAAACACAGTAAAAGTAAGGTACACTTTACTATTATTTTTATACACTGTATGCTATATATTAATATAACTAACTTTAATAATTTGCTCATACATCTATCTGCGTATGATTCCCACAGGGAACTAGTTGTTATGCATTAACCTGCACACCACTACTTAGGTTTCCACAAGTGTGTAACTGCCATTCATCCCACTGCTATCAGAAGACTCGATTTATTGTCTCTGATATCCCCCCGCTTAGATCAAACCAAGCAAATGAATATTAGACAGGAACACACTGGACAGTAGTAAAACAGGACAACTTAGTAGACCAGCCCTGGTCACCCAAAAAAGCTGTAAGCATCATATCCTTCACAATTATATCCAACCCAAAAAGCACCTGGTATTGTTAACCTACCTTGAGGTCAGGGGTAGGGAAAATCAGGAACCAGGTGGTTGGTGTTTGTTTTGATTAGAAAATAAAATGTGAGGTTTCAAACAACCCCAGAAGTTGAAGCTCAGTGATTCATAGATCTTATTTCTTGCTTACCTATTGATCCAATGTGGCTTAGTGGCTTGGGAACGCAGGTTCTGCTCGACACTGAAGCAGGGATCCAGGCTCCTTCCGCTGAGTGGCTCTGCCCTCCCCAGCATTCTCAGATTCCTCAGATACAGACTGCCCTGTATACTGGGTCTCTTAAGTGCCTTAGGAAATATAAAACATGGGAATTTGTAAACACAAAGTAATTCCTCTTTTTTTCTTGCCTACCAAGATCCAGCAAATAAGACATTTTCCCTTTTAAAATACATGTTAGCTGGGTGTGGTGGCACATGCCTGTAATCCCAGCACTTGGGAGGATGAGGCAGGAGGATCGCTGTGAGTTCATAACCATCCTGGGCTACATAGTGAGTTCAAGGTCAGTCTCAACTGCATAGTAAGACCTTGTCTCAAAATAAAATAAAATAAAATAAAACACATGTTAATAAGGACACTTGACTTGGTTGGACTGTATGGTAAACGGAATGATTTAGACAAACTAACCAATAGTCACCTATTGAAGATAGGTAGGTTTTAGACGATCTCCAGATTTCCCAGTATAAACATATTGTTGGGAGATTGCAGGAGGAATGAGAGATGAGATTAAAAGAACTTTTTTTGCTTTGATTGAATTGCTTTTCTACTTTACTTTTACAAAGTAGTTACTCAGAGTATTGTATTTGACTAAGTAATGCCTATATTTTCAGGTCAATGCCTCTATGTTATTGCAACCTCTTCATTTTGGGGGAAAACTTTATACTTTATGTAAGGGGTAAAGAGGTTAGAAGCTCGCAGAATGCTGAGAAGTCTGAGAACGGACATCCTGCAGCACACTATTGCATTGTTACAACTGCAAATTTCAGAGACAAGTGTTCCACAAGACAAACGAAGAGTGAGGTGCTTGCATGTGTGTTGTGTGTCTCCGTGGGGGTCTGAGCAACTTGCCAAACTCTATTTCCGGAGCGTGATTCTGAGGGCAGCACAGTAGGGCTGTGCTCCTGGAACGAGACCTTCCTCTTCCCAACCTGGATGCCAATGGTGACATATATGTGAGGGAGGTGCTCCCACATGCTTCTTCCCATCTGCTTCCTGGGCTTTTTGAACAGAATGGAAATGCTGAGAGTTAAGTCAAAGCCAGAGCCACTGCTGTCAGTTGGCCCAAAGATTCCTGCTCTCGTCGAGTTTGGCACAACTCAGGTCAATGCACACTTGGACGAGAACAGTGGTCCTGGCCCATCCACCACAGGATCTGCACATGCACGGAAAGGCTAATGCTCATAGATTTCCTTTCTCAATGCAGCAAGGAAGACAAGAGTAGATAAAGAAATTCAAGTGTCCTGAAAGTGAAGTGTAGAGAAGACCGAGAACCGATGGGGACCTCTTTAGTCCCTTGTGTGAGGAAGGGCTCCCACCTGTGGCGTCCTTGCTTGAGTTCCTCTTCTGGGTCTCTCCTGGTGTAATTCTGCCATCTGTCATACGGAGTATTCTGGGAGAGGACTTCCTATTCTTGTAACCTGCAGAGGAATGACAGATGAATGTGGGGGGAGGGACAGCACATGTCCCCCTCTCTGAGTGGGCTTGTGTGACTTCAAGTCAAGCAGAGCTATAATTGCAAATGAGCTTTTGAAAAGAATATATTCCCAAATGTCAAGGGGTGCATCTTCCTTAACTGTCTTCCTGTTACCCACCTCTCATTTTCTTTAAATTCATTTTTGGTAAAGAAGAGAGTCCTATTCATAGGTATCTATAGTTACATATTCATATGTACATATATGCACAGACATATATGAACTAGATGTGAGGGAGAAGCTGACTGTAAAAGACTAGCACAAAAGGAACCTTCAAAGGTGAAGATTTTCTGCATCCCGATCGTTGTGATAGTTGTAGGACACCATGCATCTGTCAAAGCTTATGAAACTATATCAAAGAGGCGATCTCTGCTGTTTATCAAGTAAAAAGTAAATTCATAAGAAATTCCAGATAAGTCCAACAGCCATCATAATAGCACTGTTATGAAAAATGTAATGATATGAATTAAAGGGACAAGAAAACATTCATTTAAGTTGACTGAATGTTCCTTTTCAGTAATGCAGCCACTAGACCCATGTGGGTTCTGAGCTCTTGAAATTAATACAAGTGGAGATGCACTCTAAATGTAAAATCTAAGTATAAAATACATACTAGTTTCCAAAACTTCATACAAAAATATCTCATCAATATTTACATAGTGATTAAAAATTCAAATGGTGTGATTTTGGTGATTTTTCTTTCTTTGTTATTGTTTTTTTAAATTTTTATTTATTTGTTTGTTTATGTAAGTGGTATGGGGAATCTAATCCAGGGCCTTAGTACCAGCTATGTACATAACCTTTTCTATTTGTTATTTTGAGACAAGGTCTCACAACATCTCTAAATTACCCAGGCTGGGATTGAGGCTGGGATCTTCCAGCTTCATCAAATGGTGATGTTTTTGTTATTTGGGATTAAGTAATGTATAATATGAATACTAATGTCATGGATGTTTTAATATCTTTAATGTGATTGCTAGAAAACATAAAGTTTTGTAGTTCACATATTTATATTAGATGTTGCTGCGTTAATATTGTACAAATAATAGTAAGAGAATTTAGAATCAGTAAGTAATTTTTTTCTGTTAGTTCCTACCCTTAATTCAACCTTGGCCATCAGCTAGTTCTTCTCAATCTTTCTTTTTTTGGGAAATGAGACTCAAAGTATGATCTATTATCGAATGACTCCTAAATGGACATCTCCAATCCTATATCTACCTAAACAGTGACTCTCTTAACCAAGGCTGACGTTGCACCTGATGGCGACATGCACCCCCATACATTTTAATTGTCACTACCTGGAGAGTGAAAATCCTACTTATACTAGTAGGTAAAGGCCAGAATATACCATGCATTATGTTAGGGAGCTCCTACAACAAAGAATTTTTCCATCCAAACTGTCAGTCCTGCTGAGCTTGAGATGCCCTGATGAATGTTTGCAAGTCTTCTTGGTGAATGAGCAAATGTATATTTCTAACCTATCATGTGTAACACACTATGCTAAGTACTTCAAGGAAATCAAAGATAAACTAGACACGGATCTTATATTTATCTTATTTAGAGAGATAAAATATTTGTGTGAAACACAGTGCAGCCTCAATAATGTTCAGGTCAGATAATGTGATAAACAAGAATACACGACAGGTAATAGAATGTTGACTTCTCGCCTTTGTCCTTTGGTTCCAAATTCTGACATAATATTTTTAGTGGGATATCTCTAAATCCCACATAGCTAAAGTATAACTCATTAGGATTCCCTTACACTTATAGCAAATGATTTTGTATGTACAAGAGTACACAGACATTACAATCAATCAGTACTTTTAATTTCTTTGGCAAGAAAACTGAATAAAACCTCTCTAGATTCTCTAATCCTTTATCAAGATTTTTTTTCTCCAACCTAGTTAATGTATATAACTTCTCTCACTTTTCTTCTTTCCTAAAAGTGGGAAACTACTTTTAAGATGTTAGGTGTATTATACAATATGGTCTCAGCACACAATCTGTTGCAGGAGGTATGTGAGATGCCGAAACCAGCTAATAAATAACTGGCAAATAAAGGATAGAGATAAATATTACTAAAACCCAGATCAAGGTAAGATCAATATAAAACTAAGGAACCCTAGAGCAACTTGCATATTATTCTATCCTAGATCTTTCATACTTATATTACTAAAATAGACTCCTCCACTTCCTGCCCTAAAACCCCCTCATGTCATTTTTAGTTTCCCTGAAATATGTATTTTATTGTGACGCTTCTTCTGCTCCAAAAAAACTTTCAGTCACTTCTTCCTTAAGATATCAAATGTCTAAACTTTGCTCCTCACCTTAAAAGGCATTCTAGATTTGACTCAGCCCTACCTTTATTTCTCGCTATGCCCTTACGTGCAAATGATGCAGGGGCCAGCAGTGCCAATTAACAAGCGCCTGCCTCCATGTTTTTGCAGGGCTCTTCCTCCTTCTTTCCTTTGTTAATTTAAAACATCTTTTCAGGTCTACTTTGAGTTCCTTCTTGAAGCTTTCCCTACTTCTCCAGGGCACTCTTTCCTTTCTTTGAATTCATGTGCACTACTAGAAGACACTATTCCACTGAAGATTCCCGTTCCCTTGAATTTGCATTCATCATCAACACCATCCAACACTAAATTTGCTCATTCTGTGGGAAGGAAGAAGCCATATCAAAATTTCCTTACCATGCCTGAATTCTTTTAACAGAGTCCTTAGAACAACTCAATACCTATTTTCTAGACAAGGTTGTATACTTGGAGAGATATTACTATAATTCATTTTGGAAAAAAAGCATATGTAACTGATTCCTTTAAATAAGCAAATCAAAATTCTCCTCCATGTAAGTGGTGCATTTCAAAGCAATTAACTGGAGAACTAAACACATATTCCAATTTTCAAACTCTTATAGTACTCCTTTTGAAGAATTTTTTTGAGAGCCTATGACACATTTTTTATATTCAAAAATTGCAAATCTTAATCCTGCAAAGATGGACTTAGCTCTTAAGCCAGCATGGAGAACCACATCTAGGAATTGAGGTGGGGAAAGCTGAGAATATTATGAATGATTTAAAAAAAAAAAGGTCTGAGTGGATTCAAAAAGATCACTTTTCCTCTTTTAAATGATCCTGAAGGTAGTTTTAAATCAATCCTGGAGCTCAGATTTCATTTGGATGTCAAAACCTGCAAAAGAATGTCACTCAAAGCTAATAATGAAAAGCATTTAAAAATCTATCAAATCAGAACTGTTTTGGAGCCCCCAGAAAGCTAATATGGCACAACAACCAATTAAATTGAGTCGTCAGTGAGTGACAAGTCCCTCCAACATAATATTATACACAGCGAAAATTTTCAGCTTTGGTCAAGATTGGGAGGGACAAGTAGAGACAGGTGGGTATAATAGAAAGGTAAAACTTTAATAAATTCTTAAAAATCAACTATAGGTAACAGGAGGCCCAAATACAAGGGTTAAGTTACATACACTTGTATTCTTTTTTCCATGTGTCTCCATAAGATGTTCACAGAAAGACTGGAGGCAGGGCAGAGATCCAAAGGAATCCTCCTGGGTGGCACAGGTGCTCAGGAAATGACCGTAATTTTATATCGAGGAACAAAGATAAGCTCAACAGCATACTTCTCGTCAGATAAAAATGCAATTGGGAAGACCTGAGATTCAAAAAGATAGGAAAAATGTCAAAAGGGTTATAAATACAAGTAAGTATAAAAGACATTCTTTTCTTTTTTCACATTAAAATATAACTGGTGGTATAAAGCAAAAATAGTAACAATATGTTGTAGAGATTATAATATGTAAAAGTAAAATGTGATAGCAGTCCAAAAACTAAAAGGAAAGATAGAAAGGAGGAATTAAGCCTAGAAATTAATAATTAAAACATGTATGGATAATCTTCAGATATCTGCAAGTAAGGCAATAACTTTTAAATTACCAATGGGCCAAAGACAAAGTCACAATGAAAATTGGAAAATATTTTTGAATTAAGTAAATTAAAACACAGCATTTCATAATGTGTAAGACATAGCCAAAGCAATGTTCAGAGGCAAATACATAGCCTTAAAAGATTATGTTAGAAAACAAGAAGGCTCTCAAAAGAATAAATACTCTGCACCAAAGTAGGTAAACTTTTTCTATAGAGAGGTAATCAATAACATTTATATATTATTTCTTATACTCAATATTTTCTGTAGTATAAAAGTAGCCATAGATAATATATAAGCAAATGAGCCTGTCTTTCTTGCAACAAAACACTGTTGATGGACACAACTTTGAATTTTATGCATTTTCATTTAAGATACTCTCCTTTTAAATTTTCTCAGTTACATAAAAATGTAAATACCATATTATTAAAAAAAATCAATAGATTCAACACAATTCTAGTCCAAATTTTAGCAGGATATTTTTTGTAGAAATTGCTAATTTCATTCTAAAATGTCCAGTGGTACCTCAGTTCATGAACTTAATTTGTTCTATGATTTTGGAAACTATGACCATGTTTATGTTTGTGTTTGTGTGAAAGATGGCTGTGGTCATGTTTGTCACCTGAGGTAGAGTTTGCAAACAAAACCAAATTTTGCCAAACACTTCTGTTTAACCAAATGTTTAAAAAACATTCATAAACAGAGTTACCACTGTATCTAGGAAAGCAAAAGACTTAGAATATCTCAAAGAACAAAATTAAAGAAGTCACTATGTCATTCCAAAATTTACCATAGTGCTACACAGATTAAGATAGTCTGGTATTGACATGAGAATAGACATATGGATCAATTAGAAGCACACAGAATCCAGAAAGAGACCCAAACATGTATATCAATTGACTTTTGACCAGTGTGCCTTAGTAAAGCATTTAACAAAAGACAATTTTCAACAAATAACACTATAATTAGATATCCAGATTCAAATAACAAATCATTGTGCATATATTATTGAAAAGAATGAATTAGGAATATTTCATAGAGGCCCCCAGCACTGCTAGTCCAGTAGAGGCCAGCTGTTCCAGGACCTCAGCAGGTTATGCAGGGATCTGGATCCCTGCAGCAGAGGTGCCAGGGGACATAAAGGCCATAAGTCCCACAAGTAGAACAGCAGTGAAGAACAGAGAAAGGGCCTCTCTGAGGCTCCTTGGTAATAAGTGAAGCCCAATGGGAAAGTGAAGAAAGTCTCTGTAGTTAGTAAAGGTGCACAGGACTACAGTGCTCTGGTAAGTTGGTGAGAACAGCACCACCCACTAGAACTTGGATTTGTTTCAGGGCAAGGGCAGCTCAGACCTGCAGTAGAACCTTGCAGAGTTCAATCCTATAGGAAGTCAGGGAGCTCAACCTGGGCCTTGCAGCCAGAAATCAGTCTAAGTCTCAGTGGACTACAGCTGGCTTGCTGAGACTAATTGTCTTAGATCTGCACACTACTGTCTATGTTGTCTACCATGACAGAGAGACATACCCTGAAGGAGGCCATTTCCCTTTCTCTCCCTCTCCCCCTCCCCCCTGTCTTTTTATCTCTCTCTTTCTCCCACCTTCTCCTCCTCCTCCTCCTTCTTCTCCTTTTTCTACTCCTCTCTCCTTTCTTGTTCCTGTCTTATTTTGGATTTTTTTCTCTTTCCTTCTCAATTGCCCTTATTCTTATAGGAAAATGAACACAATTCTAGCTTCCCTGTTGCTGTTAGTTTGCTCTGTTCTTGTTTTTGTTCCTTTGCTCTGTCTTTTCTTCTTATCTTCACCAGTTTCCCAAAGTTTGCATGACCTTTCTGTATCCTCTAGCCTCATTTCTACCCTTTCCTTCTTCTATCTCTATCCCTCCCTCCCTCCCCAACTCCTTCTAAGTCCTCATCCTGATGGGTAAATTTGGTATATTGAAGGACTTATTTACTACAAACTTATTTTGGGATGGTCTTCAATTTTTATCTAGTTCACATGATTAAAGGTGACAGGTTAATAGCTACACAATTTATCTATTTCTAAACTGTGTTTAATGCTATTGTTGATGCTGATTGTATTACTTGGGGCAAGGTGTCATGACTGTTCCAATAGTTGTCCTTCCTAGTACACTGAATATGAGATTGTCTAAGCATCATTAGAGACTCAAAACCTAAAGACCAGCTATACCAGAAAGACACCTCTGAGAAGTAATCATTCCCTGAGGGTTCTAAATACTAGCAATAAAGATACTTCCAATAATATAGAAGTATCAACCCAGGAATTAAACCAAAAACATCAACAACAAAGAATAAAAATGAGAAGACACCTAAACAAGGTGCAAATTCATACTTACAACTCACCAAAGGCGAAATCTGGGTCAGCAAGGTAGAAAAATCTGATGAGCAATGGCCTGGACACCCCACTGATAAAATAGGAAGTAACAAAACAGATGAATGAGGCTCTAGAAAACTTCAAAATAGAAATAATTTCCCAGTGCTAGGGATTTAGTTCAGTGGTTCCACCACCTGCCTCACACAGGCAAAGTCCTGAGTTTGATCCCTGGTACCAAAAAAAAAAAAAAAAATCCCAGATAACTACAGAGATGGTGAGCAGAATGAAAGAGATGATTAGAGACTCTAGAACAGAAACAGATGAAAAAATAAATACATGAGTTCAGGACCATGATGGACTCCATTAATGCCTAGGATAAGAAAGAAATGGAAATCATGAATGCCCAGATGGGAAAGAAATAGAATACATGAAACAGATTCAAACAGATATCTGGGAGATTAAGTATACACAGCAGAATGAGCTAATGTGAAGACAGGATATCAGATGTTGGAGACAGGATTGTAGTTAGTGACCATGAAGAGAGAGATTACTTAAAAATAGTAAAGGACCATGAGAAATCACTCCAGCAGCTGCTAGATGATGTAAAGAATAACATAAGACTGAGAGGAGTCAACGAAAAAGAAGAAAGTACAGATGACATTTAAAAAAACTGTCCACAGAAGTAATGGCAGAAAAATTCCCAAACAGAGGAAAAGAATTTGACACACAGATAAGTGAAGCATATAGGAGTCCAACTAGCCATGATTAAAAAAAACCCTACACCTAGGCATATAATAGTCAAGATCCCAGAAACTCAATAGAAGAACAAAATACTATAGTTACAGTTACAGTGAGGCAGTTACAGTAAAGTAGTTACAGTAAAGAAACAAATCACATACAAAGGAAAGCACATCAGAATCACAGAAGACTTTTCAACACAAACGTATAAGTCAGAGAGAGCCTGGCGTGAAGAACTTCAAGCCCTGAAAGACAACAACTTCCAACCTAGATAGATATATCCTGCAAAACTATCTTTCAAAATTGATGGGAAAATAAGATACTTCAAAAAACAAAGAACACCTGAGAAGCTTCATGAATAACAAACCAGCACTCAAAACAACTCTAAACAAGCTGTGTGTGGTGGTGCACACATGTAATCCAGCACTTGGGAGGCTGAGGCAGGAGGATTACTGTGAGTTCCAGACCAGCCTGGGCTACATAGTGAGTTCCAAGTCAGTATCAACTACATAGTGAGACCTTGTCTAAACGCCCCCCCCCAAAAAAAAAATTCTAAACAATATTCTAGAAAAACACAATGAGGGTTACAACTCCATGAAGCCCAACAGAGTGAAGCCAACGGGCAAGGAAAGAAATTAAATGAAAGGGGGGAAAATAAAAAATAGGAAGTGTTTTTGTTTGTTTGTTTGTTTTTCTGGTACCGGGAATTGAACTCCAGTCTTTGCAATTGCAAAGCAGGTGCCAGAACACCTGAGCTAAATCCCCAGTTCAGTCTTGTTTTGTTTTGGTACTGAGGATAAAACTCGGGTTATTGCGCTTCTGACGCAGGAGCGGAACCACTGAGCTAAATCCCTGGCCCGGGAAAATAAAAAATAAAAGGAACCAACAACAGGAAAATATCATGGCAAGGATAAGTCAATGCATATCAGTTATAACCATCAATGTTAATGGCCTCAACTCATCAATCAAAAGAAATAGACTGGCAGAATGATTTAAGAAGCAAGAACTGGCCAGGCATGGTGGCACACGCCTATAATCCCAGCACTCAGGAGGCTGAGGCAGGAGGATGGCTCTGAGTTCAAAACCAGCCTGGGCTACATAGTGAGTTCCAGGGCAGTCTGAACTACATAGTGAGACCCTGTCTCA
>NW_022900918.1:31108131-31118612 GCF_012274545.1 Fukomys damarensis
AAGCAAGATCCGACAATATGCTATACACAAGAAATACACTTAATTCAAAAAGAAATTCATAGACCAAAAGTAAAGATGGAAAAAATTCTCCATGCAACAGGAACCTGGAAAAAAGTAGGGGTAGTACCATATTTGCAGACAAAGTAGATTTTAAACCACAACTAATTGAGAGAAGGTTACTACATCCTTGTAAAGGGAACAATCCAAGAGGAAGAGATGACAATCATAAATATATATATATATATGCACCAAATACTAGTGCACCCAACTATATAAAACAAATATTAATGGACATGAAAAACCATATAAGCACTAACATAGTTGTAGTGTGGAGCCTCAATACCCCACTTTCAGAAATAGATCATCTAGACAAAAAGCAACAGAATAGTAGAACTGAACAAAAATTTTGAACAAATGAACTTCATAGATGTCTACAGAGTATTCCACCCCAGAAAATCAGAATACACATTCTTCTCAGCTCCACATGGGTTATTCTCCAAAACAGACCACATACTACTTCATAGAACACGTTTATGTAAATGCAAATGAATTGAAGTTATCCTCTGCATATTATCAGACCATAGAGCACAATTAAATTTGAGATCAATAGCAAAAGTAACCACAAGAACTTCACAAACACATGGAAATTAAATAATGCCCTCCTGAACAAACAATGGCTCAAAGAGGAAATTAAAGAAGAAATTGGACAGTTTCTACAATTAAATGATAATGGCCAGACAACATATAGGAATCTCTAGAATACAATGAAAGCAGTTCTATGAGGGAAATTTATAGCAGTGAATGCTCATAGTAGCCAAACAAAGCGAGCTCAAATAAACCTAATGCTGAACCTCAAGCTCCTAGAAAAAAGAATAGCAAGACAAATCTAAAGCTCATACAAGGGAGGAAATTATAAAGATCAGAGCAGAAATCAATGCAGTGGAGACTAAGATAAAGACACAAAAAATGAATCAAAGAGTTGGTTCTTCAAAAGAATGAATAAATTCAACAAACCCTTAGCCAAATTTATCAAAAAAAGAAAGGAAGGAAGGAGGAAAGGAAGGAAGGAAGGCTCAAATCTACGCAATTAGGAATGAAAAGGGTGAAATAACAACAGATACAGCAGAAATCCAGAGGATCAATACCTACTTTGAGAACCTGTACTCCAATAAAATGGAAAACACAGAAGACATGGATAGATTCCAAGATATATATGAATTACCAAAGCTGATTTAAAAAGATATAAACATACTAAACACTCCAATATCAATCAGTGAAACTGAAAATGTAATTTAAAAATTACCAACAAAGAAAAGCCCAGGTCCTGATGGATTCATTGCTGAATTCTACAAGCAATCTATGGAAGAGCTAATGCCACTATTTCTCAAACTCTTTAACGAAATTGAAAGGGAAGCAATACTCCCAAATTCATCCCTGGAAGCAAGCATTACTTTAATTCCAAAAGCAAAGAAAGACCCAACCGAAAAAGAGAACTACCGGCCAATCTCCATAATGAACTTAGAGGCAAAAATCCTCAATAAGATACTGGCAAACAGAATACAGTGGGTCATCAAGAAGATCATACATCCTAACCAAGTTGGATTCATCTCAGTGATGCAGGGATGGTTCAACATACATAAATCAATAAATGCAATACACTATATTAACAGCGTCAAAAACAAAAACCATATGACCATCTCAGTAGGTGCAGAAAAATATGTTGGACAAAACCCAACACCAGTTCATGATTTAAAAAAAAAAAGTATAGAAAATTAGAATAGATGGTCTTTATCTCAACCTGTTAAAAGCACTCCATGATAACCCAACAGCCAACATCATACTAAGTGATCAAAAACTGAAATCTTTCACATTAAAATCAGGAACAAGACAAGGATGTCCACTATCATCATTCCTGTACAATATAGTTCTCGAAACATTAGCCACAGAAATTAAGCAAAAGAAAGAAATAAAAGGAATAAAGACAGGAAAGGAAGAAGTTAAACTGTCATTATTTACTGATGACATGATACTCTGCACAGAAGACCTGAAAATCTCCACCAAAAGACTTCTAGATTTAGTTGACAGATTTAGTAGAGTAGCTGGATACAAGGTCAACACTCAAAAATCAATAGTCTTCTTGTACACAAATAACAGACTCACTGAGAGAGAAATTGGGGAATCAGTTCCTTTTACAATAGCATCCAAAAAAACAAAATATCTAGGAATCAATCTCATCAAGGAAGTAAAAAACCTCTACCTTGAAAACTATAGCACTCTGAAAAAAGAGATCGAAGAGGATATAAGAAAATGGAAAGACATCCCTTGTTCCTGGGTAGGAAGAACCAATATAGTGAAACTGGCCATACTTCCAAAACTGCTATGTAGATTCAATGCAATCCCAATTGAAATCCCAACAGTATATTTCACAGAACTAGAGAAAACAAAGGAAAATTTTATATGAAACTAGAAGAGACCTAGAATAAGCAATTCTAGACAACAAAGACATGACAGTGGGTATCACAATCCCCAACTTGAAACTACACTACAAAGCCACTGTGATAAATACAGCATGGTACTGGCAAAGAAACAAACCCAAGGATCAGCGGAATAGATTAGAACATGCAAAAACAACTCCAAACAACTACCTCATCTTTGACAAAGGTGTTAAACACCCTCATTGGAGGAAAGATAGCCTCTTTAATAAATGGTGCTGGAAAAACAGGATTTCAACCTGCTAAAGATTACAACTAGCCCCATATCTTTCACCATGCACTAAACTAAAATCAAAGTGGATCAAAAACAGACACTAAACTTGCTGGAAAAGAGGAGAGGTAGAACTCTTGAAGACACTGACATAGGAAAAGACATTATGAACAAATCTTCAGTAGCATGGGAACTAGCACAAAGAATCAACAACTGGGATCTCATCTTTTTGAAAAGCTGCACCGCAAGAAAATTCATCAACAGAGCTAAGAGACAACCAACAAAGTGAGGAAAAAAAATTTCACCAGCTATTCCTCAGACAAAGGACTACTATCTAGAATATATAAAGAACTTAAAAAAAAAACAGACCCCCCAAATATAAAGGCCCAATTAAAAAATGGGCATCTGAAATGAACAGACATTTCTCAGACAAGCAAATAAACATGAAAAAATGTTCAACCTCACTGGTTATTTGAGAGATGCAGATGAAAACAACACTGAGATGCCATCTCACTCCAAAAAGAATGGCTGCTATCAAGAAATCAACAAATAACAAATGCTGGCAGGACCAGAAAAGGAACCTTTCTCCACTGTTGGTGGGAGCATAGACTGGTACAACCACTTTTGAAATCAGTATAGAGACACCTCAGAAAACTAGGATTAGAGGTGCCATTTGATCTAGCTATTACCCTGCTGGATATCTTCCCAAAAGATTTCAAAGAATCATATCACAGAGATATATGCACACCCATGCTTATAGCAGCACAGTTTGTAATAGCTAAAACTTGGAAATAGCCTAGTTGCCCATCAACTAGTGACTGGATAAAGATGTGCTTTTTTACATAAAATAAAGTACTACTCAGCCATAAAGAATGAGAAACTAGAGACATTTATAGTTAAATGGATGCACACTGAGGCCATTCTTGTAAATGAAATAAATAGGACACACATGTCTAAATATCAAATAGTTTCTCTGGTGTGAGAAATTGAAAGTGTAAATGAAGAAAGATCAAAATGTATAATAGATAATGTGAAATAGGGGAAAAAGATCTGAAGGGAAAAGGGAAGTTGGAGGGGTTGGGGGAAGGAAAAAAGTGAAGGGAATAAATATGAGAAAAGGAAAAAATGGAAACAAAATCTCTGTAAATAGGGAGAGCTAGAGTGGTTGAAGTGAGGGCAGGGGAATGGGGAAAGATAACAAGAACCAAGATATAACATCTAAAGGTACAAATTCTCAAAGACGAATGTCACCATATTGTATACCCAAAATGTATGAACAAACTTAATGAATTTTTTAAAAAGAATATTTCATAGACATAAAGGAGAGAACTAAAATCTATAAAGCTTCTAGAAGAAAATATAGGAGAAAATCTTTGACATCTTAGGTTTGAAACATACTTTGCTAGTGCAGTAAAAAAGAAGATGTGATTAACTTCATCAAAATTAAAAGCTTCTTTTCTTTGAAAGCTACTAAGAAAATTAAAATACATCCCAAGTACTAAGAGAAAAATAATAAAGAGTAAATGAAGATCAAAATGGCTAGTAATGGCTAGATTTGTATGCTAGTAAATAAAGCACTAAGAAAAATAATACAATTAAAGAACAGGCAAAAGATTTCACAGCCACTTCATGAAAGAAGAGCTACAAAAGGCAAATAAATAAGTGAAAATATGTTCAATAGTAATGGAGAGACACAAACAAAAGCCAACATGAGAAACCTATTAGAATAGCTAAATTTTCACACTTGTATAAATACCAAATAGTTTCTCTGGTGTGAAAAACGAAAAGTGTAAATGGAATCCAAATTGTATAACTGACAATGTGAAATAGGAAGAAAAGGGCTAAAGGTGCAGGGGAAGTGGGAAAGGTGGGGAAAGGAAATAGAGGAAAAGGAAAAATATGAGAAAAGGAAAAAATGGAAACAAAGTCTCTGTAAATAGGGGAGAGTGGAAGGGTTGAAGGGAGGGCAGAGGTAAGCGGGGGAAAATGAGAACCAAGATCTGTCATGTAAAGGTACAAGATCCCAGTGATGAGCGTAACTGTACTGTATACCTAAAAAGTACCAATAAACTCAATTAGAAAAAGAATAGTTAAATTTTAAAAATGACAATAGAAAGGGACAGAGAAGATGCAGTTTATTTGAAACTCTCATATATTTTGCCAGTCAGAATGTGTAATATCTTGGTAACTCTACAAAATGTTTTGGCAGCTCATAAAATGAAACATAAACTTAGCATATGACCTGGATATTCTACTCCTGCATATTTACCCTTGAAAATAAAAACTGTTTTTCCATAAAGTATTACCTGCAAATGTGTATAGCAGCTTTATTCATACTTGCCAAGAAACAAGTGTCCATCAACTGGTGAGTGGAGAAACGCAATATCTTACATTGCCCAATGGAATCTTACTGCATAATAAAAGGCGACTACTGATGTGTGCAACAAAATAAATGGATTCCCAAGGCATGAAGAAGACAGACAGAAATAACACCGTGTGGTTCTAGTTACGTGACATTTCGCACCAAGCAAAACTACAGGGAGGAATCATACCAGTGACAGTGAGCACTAGATGGAAGGAGCTGACTCCATGGGGAACAGGGAAATTTGGGGGCGAAGGAAATATTCTTTCTCTTAATGACAGCACTGATTTTATGATCACATACACTTGTCCACATTTGTCAAATTGAACCCCTATGAGGGCAAATTCTGTATTATGCAATTTATAGCTCAAGAAACCTGATATTAAATCTTCTAAATAAGAACAAACATTATTGGAAGAATAGGTAAAATCTCAACGTGCTTTATTACCCTTACTTATCAAATAAAGTATTTAGTGTTCTTTAAATCCAATCATGCAACAGTCGCATTTGGCTCCCCTCCCCATTTTTTTTCACATGGAGGAATGAAATATACTCAGTGCTTCAGAAAACAATCAGAAAGCCCTGAATGGGGGAATCGCGAAGTGGCCAAGCCAATCTTTCTGTGCTAATCTTCATCAGCCCTGTCTGCTGCTTTGAGCTAGCCTTCACTCCAGTGCAACTATCTGTGCAGAAAGCACACCTGAAGCAAGGTACACAGTGATCTACAGCTCCTACGAAAGCCCTACTCCTCCCAGGGCTTTGGTGATGATGGGGTGAGTGAGTAGGCGATGGCTGTGGGTGTAAACCCTGTTCAGGTTTTTCTAAGAAGATATTAGCATGCAGGGAGCTCTCTGTGAGACTAAAAGATAGCAAGTGAAAGATATAATCAAACCCTCAGGGGTCAAATGTCCACTGTTACACAAGCTGTCTCTACTGGAGAGAATGAGGCTGGTGCTCTCTCTCCCTGCCCCACTGCCGTGTGTGTGTGTGTGTGTGTGTGTGTTTGTTCAGAAGAAGAGAGCCTGAAAACTCATAAAGATGGGCCACATCAATTAAAGAAGACTTCCAATATTAACATTTGGACCTCAAGCACGACAAATATTCAGTGCCCATTTGTCAAACTCCTATCGCAGTTTGCTACTTTGGTGTATAGTAATGAATTGGACTTTAGTTATACTTGATCAGTTTTTAGTTGAGCAGATACATACCACTCCAGCACAAGAAAACAGGCTGTGTTATTTTGTAGGCATTGCTTTTTCATGTGCTCTTTCTTTTAATCTTCATAGCGACTGAGATACATACAATTGTTCCCACTGCACAATCTGAGAGCCTCTAAAGGCCTTGATCAAGATCAGGCACCTAATAAGCTTCTGAAGAGGGGGAAACAGCCCAGACAGGCCCCTAAGATTTCTGAGTCTCAATCCAAAGATTTTCTTGAAAAATCTGCTGACGGACTCTTAGCAGGGTGCTATATTTCTGCTGAGACTTCATTAAGATGTTACACCTGCTACTTTGATAGTCTTTCATAGACAGGACTCAACACTTCTTTGAAAATGAAGTGCTCTTTATGGTTTTGGTTGGTCTATGTCTGTGGATCCATCTTCAGTTTTTGAGCTTTAGAAGAGAGTGAACAATGCAAAGACACATTTTGATTTGCTGCAGATTTTCTCTGCTTAGTCATGCCACTGGGCTCTGTGTTTTGTGAGATGCAACATATAAGCAACCTCCGAGAACACGAAAACAGGCTTCTTTCCTCTTTACAATTTCAAAAGCGTTTTCAAAGGTGACATCTAATTTGATTTGGCTTTAGCCAGAGAGGAGCAGCCACCAAACATTTCTCCTGCAGTGGTTAACCGGGGTCATTTCTCACACATCATTATTGCTATCTCTGCACCGAAGTAGGCAAGAAAAGGAAATTCTTTCATAACATACGGCAAGGAAATAATGCATGCACCCTGCTTAAGGTTGCCTGAGGACGCTTGGTAAATATTCTTGGCCCCCACTGGGGACCTCTAATCAAGCTGAACCTCTGAAAGCAAAGCCTGGGAACTGGCCATGCTTTTAAAAGCTGTGCCACAAAAATGAATAATCTTTAGTTTTGATCGTCCAGCCTAAGGTTACAAGATGGAGGACCCTGAAAAAGATATTTTAATGTTCTTTTGGCTCTGTTTTTCATGATCTGTCATGCGCGACTCACTGAGACACAAGTGAACATTCTGCCAGCCTCCTGGAAAGAGTTAAGAGAATTGATTTTTAGGCTAAGTGCAACTGTCTTTCAGAAGCTACTGGAGGCTTTGATCAGCTCACTTTCGGTCTGAGAAACTAATGCTAACATGGGTTTTGTTTATTTTTAATTATAGTTTTTTTTTCATTCATTATCCGAATCTAACACAACTGATTGCTGCAGAAAGTGAAAATGTTGAGATTTTGAAGGGAAAAGTGAGATCCTGAGTCACGGTGCCACTTGATACGCACCCTGTCTTGCACTGCTTCTCAGCGATGTAAAATGAAACTCAGTGAGCGCTGTGACACCTGGAGAGTTATGCAGCTAAATTTGGCACCAGCTAAGCCAACAGATGAAGTGGCATAGGCCAAAGGTCCTCAGATCAGCTATTTCACTAGGAAACACCATCCTTCGACTACCGAAAAACATGAATAGCTTTTGCTGATGACAACCATGAAAAATAGCTGTTGTCTAAGGAAGACGTGATGAGCCTGGTGTGCTTCGTCTGACATGAAGGCTTTAATATTCAAAACAAAGAGAAGGACAGACATAGCAATTAGTTTTATCTCCCCTTTAAGCCCACACCAGGCATTCTCAGCCTCTGCCTTCCTGGTATGTGGGGCTCCATAATTCTTTGCTATGAGAAGCTGTCCTGTGTGCGTTGGGATGTTTAGCACCATCCCTGCCTCCACTAAACTCAATGCCTCCTTCCACCCAAAATATCTCTGGACATTGCCAAATATTCCCTGAGTGAAAACCACCACAGTCAAGAACTACTGATTTACACCTAACAATTGCTTCAATTTTAACCTTTCTGCAATAATAAAAATTTCAAAACTTTAAGGGAATTCCTTAAAATGCATTAACTAAAAGTAAATCTGTTCAATATCTGAGTAACACTCAAGAGCTACGTCAAGAGCAGAGCTGTAGGAAAAGGGGGGAGCATTTCAGCTTCACACATAATGAAACCACTTCCGAAAGGAGGTGATATATTTGTATCAGCGATAAGTAAAGGAATTGCTCAGATTCAAAGCAAGATTAGTTTAAGCTTTTTGGAGTTCCTCCCTCCAAAGCAATAGGACAAGCTTTCATGTACAAAACACACTTTGATATAATCAGAAAATGGAAAGAGCATGTGGAAGATCAAGCAGTGGCCTATTCTGAATGACATGTCTTATCATTCAAATCTTGTGAATTTAACCTCTGCATAGCAGTGTTTCTGGGCGTCTCCTCACCCATTCCTGCTCTCTTCTCCAAATCAGGGAACAAGGGACTTCATTAGTTGTCAACCCTCACTGCCTCCCGGGTAGGTAGTACATAAACCAAGTCTTCCCAAATTCCTCAAGCGTTGGATGGCGACCAAACAAAATAAACTTCAAGGGAAGGAGGAAGAGTAAGGGGGAGCCAGGAGTCTTGGGATATGAACTCCAGACTGAGAGGCAGGAAGGGAGTCCCTGAGGAACAGAGTGGGAAGATAATGCCAAAACTCCCATTTCTTTCCTGCATTCTGTAAGTAATGAATGGCCATCGTAGAATCTGTGGTGGTTAAAAATGAAAAGCCAAAAGATGTAATTATTTTACTTTTCTTTATATTACTGCCCACATGGTATCAGTTATTTGGATTTGCTTTTTTGACCTTTATAAGACTCATTCTTTTATGATGTCTTCAATTAACATTCACTTGCAAGACTTATCTTATATGGTAGTACTTGTAACTGTAATTTGCTTTCATTGCTATTTTATATTCTAGGGAAAGAAAGTATCACGTGATTCACTCCCTAGCTGGCTTGTTGGTTTGGGTTGGTTCCAATATTCCCTATTCCAGATAAAATGTCTACAACTATTTGTATGTGTCCCTTGGTGCAAATGGGCAAGTTTTCTCCCATGTAAGAGTGAAAATGCTGAATTATAGGCAATGTGATTCTCCAAGTTATTAGATAATGGTAAAATGTTTCCCAGATTGCTTGTATCATAAAGGTCCATCCAGTTCATCCCTCTCAAAAATGCTGAGAACTGATGCACATCTTGATACAAGTGTGGTAGTATGAAAAGTGCACACTGTGGTTTTAACTCATGTCTCTGTAATTATAGAAAGGTTGAAATCTTTTTATATTCCAATTGCATATTTATGTTTCCCCTTGGGTAAAATTGTCTATATTTCATTATTTTTCTTTACTTATTAATTTGTGTGGGTTTTTTTGTATATATTCCAAGTGCTAATTCCTTTTCCAGGATGTGTGTGTGTGTGGGTGGGTGTACCACTTAGTGATTCATTTTTTGAAGTCCTTATGTAATACTGAAGCTCAGCCATCACTTGCCCATTCCAGTGGAGGAAAAAGAAAAAGAAAAACAAGAAGGTCCATTCCTGGTAAAAGCAAGTTCTTTTATGACAGTCTTCTTCAAAGTCTCTCCCAGCTTTTCCACTCATATCTCCATGCTTAGGGTTACTGGCCTGACCACAACTTGACACAGGAAGGCTGCTGTGCCAGTTGATCTTGATTGTCACTTGACTGGATTAAGGGATGCTGGAGAAGTGGCTGGGCTATGAGGACACTAACTTCCTCAGTGGCTAACCATTGGTCAGTTCATAGCTGAATGGAATAGGGAGGAAGTGAGTCATGAGGAATGACTTAGGGACAGCATCTGGTGCCTGGCCCTTTCCTGTCTGGCACTTTCCCTGCACTCTTCTTCCTGGATGCTATGAGTTGAGCAGCTTTCCTCTGCCATGCTCTTCTGCCATGTTGCTTCTGGGTGGAGCCATCCTGCCATGGACTGCACACTCTGAAACTGGGAGCTAAAATGAACATTTTTCTCAAGGTGTGGATGCCAAGTATTTTGTCTCAGCAACAGAAAACTAACACATGTGGGAAATACAGTCTTGCAAGAAGGGGAGGCTAGATGCTGGGTAGCAACCTGTGGCTTCTGCCAACTAACAAGTTTTCCTAATTTCAGCTTATTTTAACACTGATCCATGGTAATTTCCTTCCCCATTGTTTTAAGGTGCTTTATTTATTTATTTATTTATTTATTCATAATTAATCTACAAGGTACCCACTATTTCATTTGTCTGTACATTTTTTCACTCACAGCGCATTGATTTTCTTATAATTGATAGTATATTTCATTGGGGATAGGTTAGTCCAATGTAATTATTTTCCCTTTTTTTTTTTTTTTTTTTTTTTTTTTTTTTTT
>NW_022900918.1:31118964-31140352 GCF_012274545.1 Fukomys damarensis
TTTTTTTTTTTTTTTGCTATTTTTACTATATGTTCATACCATTTTGGCAAATTACAAAATAAAATCCTTGGATTTTATTAAAAGTCTTCAAGTCTGTACAATATTGTCTTCCCAACCAGAACTACAGCACCTTTCTGAATTCAAATCTGAGCTCATATCCATGTAAGTCTTCATACAGCTAATGTGATAAAAAGTCCTACATAGTTTACAATGTGGTTAACATGAATAACTTTATTCCTTATATTTTTACATTCTTGGTGATATATGTAAAATGCATTTTTATAAACTTATTTTGTATTCATTTACTATCTCACCTATGTATTCTAGAAAGCCATCCATGTTTTATTTTAGTAATTTAGATACATTTTTCTTATATACTTTAAATATACTATAGCATAAAGCTTTTTTAATCTTAAATTGTAATGATGTTTTTGGGGTCACAGAAAATTACTATTTTACCTCCTTTTAAAAACTTAGTATTCTATTACTTTTGGTAGAACTGTCAGGAAATTTTGAGCTATCAGCTAATTTCCTATAATAGTTTTATTTGTGTGAGAGAAAGAAGATAGGGAAGAGAGGAAAAGAGAGGGAGATATTTTATAATTTATTAATGGAATTATTATAACTTTAAAAAATGAATTGAATCAATTTAAATTGGTCTACTTTTTTTCTACACTGTAAGAATATTTATGAAGAGTAGGAATTACATCCTTCAGTATTTGAAAGAATTTACTTTCTAAAAATTAGTCCAGAAACTGTTTGCGAGGTGTATTAGCCACCTCTCCTTTTGCTAGCGCAGCATGCCCGATACGCATGCATGGTATCTGACTGACAATCGCAGAGATTTCTGTCCATGGGTAGCTTATTCCAAGGCAGGTATGTCACGCCAGAAGAAGATGGTGGAACAAAGCAGCCTACTTTACGGCAATCAAAAAACAGGGCACAGGGCGAGAGTATCAGCGACAGACACAGCTTGCTACGCTATGCCCTCAGGGACCACCTCCTCCACCCAGCCCTACCTCCCCACAGTATGGTCAGCCGTGGACATAAGTGGATCTATCCACTGGTGAGTATACAGTCTCTGTGACCTGGCCACTTCTCCAGAAGCCTCTTCATCCAGCCAAACTCATGGTTAAGGAGAATTGTCACAAGTGGTAATACTTAGATGTTTTGAAGAACTTTCAAGATAATCCCACTGTTTAGTATTTCTACTCCCAATGCCAATTTTAATAATATGCATTTTCCCACAAAACAATTCAGTCCAGGCCCAAATTCCCCTCCCTTTTCTCTCAATGATAGCCTCTCCTTTTGTTGACACCTACAACTGTCTTCTTCTTTTGGCCCACTGCAGATACAAGTCTCTTTCAATTTTTCTCCTATCTGCCTTATCCTGTGGTTTCCTCACAGATTTTTAAATGGAGGTACAATGAAACTGATACTTTTACCTTATGTCTTCATTTCTTTTTGATCCTTTCTTCTCTTTTTTCTACTCTACGCATAAGAAAATATCATCCAACTTTCAAGCTGCATTTAAACTTTTGCCAGTATCCAAGCCTAAGTTTAAGATGGATTTACATAGCATAGGACGAACAGGTTTAGTCAATGTCCTAGGACTTTCCCTACAGGTATTAGGCCGTGTTCTATACTTACACATGCACACATGCACGCACGTGCACACACACACAATTTCACTTCCAAATTTTAATCCAAGCTGTTGTGGCTGTGGAGGCCTGCACAAGATTCCAAGGCATTGTTCATCCACTGGCTTTCTTTCTTCCTCCCAAGAAGCACTCTCAGTTCTACTACCTCAGAATCGGCTTGCAAAACTAAGAAGAGAAGCCTAGTGAAGAGAAAATGCAGTAGGCTACGCGGACCACCAGCCATGGCGAAGGCACAGGGGTATAAAATCGAGAAAGAAAATAAAGATTGCCATTCTTACAAGACCTTCTAAAAGCATGTAGAAGCCAACATATCTATGCATCAGAGTCACATGTGGAAACAGACATACTATATAAACACAAATATTCATTTTTCAGAAAGCATATGTGTCTGCACTGTTAAATAGATTCTAGTGATCTACTCTGAAATCAACACAACAAACAGCGACACACTGGGGATTCTGGTGAGAACTGCTACAGAAATCTCTGAGTAGAGTACGAGCTCTACTCTTTTTTATTTTTATTTTATTTTATTTTTTGGGGGTTACCAGAGATCGAACTCAGGTCTTTGCACTTGAGAGGCAGGCATCGGCACCACTGAGCTAAATCCTCAGCCCTCTGCTCTTTTTTTTTAATCCCCCAAACATTTTTTTAAAATGTTCTTAATCTTTTCAGCCGTTTAAGGTTACAATTTAGTGGCTACAAGGATACAAACATAATTGTGCAATCATCACCACAATCAATTTTATGTCTTTCCTTACTCCAAAAAGAAACCTCTCAGCTCCTCAGCATCACCCCCACTTTCCCCACCCACCCTCCAGAACTTTGCCACTTCTGGACATTTTATATGGTGGAATTGTAGGGTGTTTTGTGACTTGCTTCTTTCACTCAACATATTTGCAAAGTTTACCCATGGTGCAGCATGAATCAGAGTCACCCTCTGTATTGCTGAATAATATCTTCGTGGCATCATTACACAGCGCTTGGTTTAGCCACGCATCCATTCGTGGACAGTCGAGTTTCTTTCCACTTTTTGACTGTTATGAATAATGCTGCTATGAATATTCACGTACAAGCTTTCATGTGGGCATACATTTTCACTTCTAAGAGAACCTTGAGATCTGAGGGTCATTTTATGTCTAACCTCCTGAGAATCCTCCAGTCTCTTTTCCACCACAGCTGCACCACTCGGCTCCACACTAGCAGTGGTTACCCCAGCTCTCAACATAGGATTTGGCTCAAAGGATGTCCCCAAAAACCATTCATGGAAATGAGAAAGGGGGGACCCAGCATTTAAGACGGAAAAGATGGCGGTGAGATGGAAATCGGATGATGGCCCCGGCAGTATCTTGTAGGTGACAGTCTCCATCCACACAGGGAACCCGTGTATCTAGGTCTGCTCTGATTCGGGTTGTTTGCTCTCTTTATCCCAGTACTGCCTAACACTAAAGGAGACACACACACACACACACACACACACACACACAGAGTGATGAAAACTGTTGAGATCATGTGAGGTCATAGTGCATTTCTGAAAGCAGAGCGCAAAGCAATGTAGCCCTGGCTTTGCGCTTTGCTTGCTCTGAGGCATATTTTCAGCTAAGCTAAGACGCCCTTCCCATCTCATGGTCTGGTCTGAATGAGGGCAGGGAGACCAGAGCCCCAGCTGTAAGTCTCAGTCTAGGAAAAAAATGTTGACATTAGCCCAGCTACCAGAAGCCTTGTGTTTATTCACACAGTCTCACACTTCCAGTGTGTATCTGTGATATGGGCGCAACACAACCAGCTCACATGTTACAGTGACAGTGGAGGGCTGGGCCTGACCTACCCAGATAAAAACAAGGAAAGCCAACTCATCGTGCGGTGGCCTGGCTCCTCTGGGCTGAGACATCCCTGAGAATGTAGATTCAAGTTCCAACCTCTCAACTGTTTTCATTCACAGCATTTCTGACACGAAATGTGTGGGGGTTTTCTTCACATAAATCAACTTTCCCACTCTCCAGATACCACCTGGGTGTCCTACAATCCAATTCAATTCTGACCCTGACTACCTGGAGTTAGCACAGAACCATTCTGAGGTGCAGGACTCAGTCCCATGGGGTTGCCTGCCCCACTTCCCATGCCAACAGCAAGCCCAGGCCACCATCATGGATGGACAGCTACAAAGTCCCAGATTCCCCCAACTCTGTCCTGTGCTCCATAGTTAATGAGAAAGGCTCACAAAAAGCTCGGGGAAACACTTCACCTATTTTTACCAGTTCATTTTGAAAGGATACACCCATCTCAGGAAAAGCCAAATGAAGGAAACTCACAGAGCAAGGTATGGGGAAGGCCCACAGAGCTTCCGTGCCCTCCCGGAACAGAGCTTGGACCTCCCTGACATCTCAGGAGGATTCCGTGGAAGTTTCACAACCTAAGCACAGCTGATTAAATCTCTGGCTATTGGTGAGGCTCAGTTCTCTGCCTTCTCCCCTCCCAAGAGGTCAGGCTGAAAGTTCCTAACCTATGATCACAGGGATGGTTCTTTCGGTGGGCACATCTTATCTGGAAGTTCTCTAGGGGTTGGGCCACAGACATCTCATTAATATAAACTTAGGAATGGTTCTTTTTTTTTGGTACCGGGGATTGAACTCGGGTCCTTGCGCTTGCAAGGCAGGCCACCGAAACGCTGAGCTAAATCCCCGGCCCAGGAATGGTTCTAAAGGGCTTATTGTGGGTGAGAATAGACGGTCCCTTCACCCTGCCTCAGTCCTTTTCTTACTGTACCTCATGACCCTTTCCCTTCTCTTCTTCATACTCCACAGCCAGCTTCACCCAGAGCTTTCTAGTGCTTGCTGCCTTGGCCTGCAGTCTTCTCTCCGTCATCTCACCAGTGTGTCTGTCCAGTGAGCTTGGATACTTCACTTTGTGGGGAGGCCCTCTCCAGTTCCCAAGCCTGACCTGGGATTTGCTCTCATGCCCTGCATATTGTAGTCTCCTCTGCTGAGTGGCACTGCACTTTCTTATGTATCCTTCTGTTTCCTGTTTCCTGCTCCAGACGCAAAGCTCCATGGTAGAGGGAACATGGAGGGGAGTGGGCATCACGATAGCTGAGATGCCTGCAGAGTGCACACCACGTGACCGGAAGTCAATGCACACTTGTTAAATGAACAAGTGACAGCCTTTTCCAGTCAACCACAGTACACTAGCAAGCAGCATCGTAGAACCCTGAAGGGGATAAAAGCAGAGTTCTGCATCTTCGCTGTGACACTCAGACCCTGATGGTAAAAGCTCCTTCACAACAGTAATCAGTCCAAAAAGGAGTTTTCTGGTTTTGTAAATGAAAAACGAAATTGTTTACTGCTGTAAAAAGGCCAACTCAGATCTTGGCCCAGGTGTGCTACAGATAGAGCACAGGTTTGACACTGTTCTCTTCAATTTCTAAGGCGATGGGGGAGGGAGAGGGAAAATGACAGGTTAGCCGGACCTCACCCTGGGCCACTGGTCCATTCACCTAGCAGGTCACACAGAGGGTGGCAGACAGCAGGTGGGTTTGGACATCTTGCAAACACCAATGGCTATTATGTTGGTGGACTTGACCTCCATTCTTGTTTCTTATTATGTTCAGTGATTATCAGTATCACTATTACTTTTACTGGTTTATTGGTATCACTAGATTACTAGTACTAGATAATTAGTAATAGTGGTAATGATAATCATAGTAACCAGCACTAGTAGAAGTAGTCACAATAGTAGTAATCGTATGTCCAAGTAATCAGATTTCCAAGGCAAAAAATTAAATGGGATGAAATATCTAAATTTAGATTTTTCATATGTTGGGTCCAAAAGGTTAAGGGTCCATATACAGCTGGAAGCAACCAGAAACAAACAAGAAATCTTTTTTAAAATTTGAACAAAAATGTAAAAATGTAAACATAGTTTTAAAATTTTAAACGTAACTTGAAATCCTGTGCTTTACCTTAAAAATGAGCAAAATTTTCTTGCTATGCTATAATATTTCTGTGTCATCTTTCTCCTCTCTGCTCCACCCACAAAGCTGTGAGCTATAAATATGTTTCTAGCGCGTGGGCCAAGTTCATCTTAGGACTTTCTGAAGCCCCCTCCTGCCCTAAGCACATTCCTCAGCTGAAAGGATTGCTGAGTGTAGGCCACAAACCTGATTTCTGTATAGTTTCCTCACTTCCCAGAATGGGAAGAAAGAAATAAAAGATAAATCACAGGAGCTCCACACTGATAGGGAAAATAGCTGACCGAGAAAAAGTAAAAGAAGTGGTTACTTCTGAAGGAAATAGAGGAGTTCTCTCCAGGCCGAGATGACCACGTCTGGGGTATGCAGCTGGGCCTTGCAGTATCTTAACTGTTTCCAGAACAGCTGGGAACCCTTGTCCGCACAGCATCAGAGAATCAGTGGCCCATGGCTGTTTATCACTCTCACATTCAATTATGCCTGGCCTGTGCTGTAAGTCTGGAAACCCTGCCAGGCAGGGTCTGTGACTGTGACTGTAACTCAGCTGCCTCTGACCAAGGAGGTCCAATTGCATTTGATTGTCACCTCCGGGGTACTCGTTCTTCGGGCCCTTCCTAGGTAACTTGAAGTGCGACCTTTTCGTGAGACCTTAGAAGCTCTCCAGGTGTCCTGCTCATCCAGAGGGAGGGCCCTGGAAAAGGTTCTGGTGTATTTTGGGCACCAGACTTGCCTTTTTTTTTTTTTTTTAACTGGTGCATATGATTCGCAGGCTGAGTCCTAACTTTCTGCTAGCTGCTCTGATTCTCTGTGCTGACTCAGCTTTCCTCATGGATTCCTGCCAGTGTATGAAAGGTACATCCAGACTGGGAAAAGACACTCATCTATTCACCATTTCCAGACACCTGTGCTTGTTTGGACAAATACCCTCGGTCATCATCCACAAAAATGAGCTCTCAGAAACTCCAAGGTGCATTCATTTTGTGGATTCTGGAATTTTGAAATTTCCCATTAAATTGTCTGAAAGGGAGAGATCCCTTATAGTACCATGGAGGAAAATCCTTAAAATATTATGTGGCCTGAAGATTTTAACGAAATCGAAGAATGTCCCAAACCAATATACAGACTAGACAAGAGTGAAACGTTCACCCTTCATATCAGAAAATAACCAAACAGAAACTCCTGGAGGGCTCGCTCAGACTGAGAGCAAGCTCGTCTAAAACCAGCTACTTCTCTGGCAAACCCTGGATTTACCCTGGAGACACAAAACTTTCCTGGACCCTGCTGAGCACAGGATGAATATGCTTGGTTTAAACTATTCCTTTCTGTGAAACATTCACCCGTGCATCTTGTCAAGAAAGGCTAGTGATTACCTCACCGTACCAGTGGTCAGAATTTTAAAATTTGAAGGTTAATTCGGACAACACAGCCTTTATGTAACTTCAGAGGAGATGAGAGCCAGGGCTGGATGGTGAACGTGAGGGTCGAACACCAGGATCTCTGCTTGTTAAGATGCACTGAATCCCACCGCGGGCCTTGGCTATTCCTACACACCGGCAAAAAATCAAAACAAAACGAAAACGTAGCTCACCTCAACCATCTACAAATGAACAGCACTCAGTCACAACACGCCTGGGCCACCTTGGGTCCAGTTTCTGCAGCTCTGGGGTGGCAGAACCAGGTTTAGAAACCCGGAGTCTGAAGTCAGTTCAAAGGTCGCTGACCAGTGTCCCCTAAACTTCAGGTTTCTCACCCTGGAAACAGGACAGGCATCCCTTACTTTCTCTGGTCCCTGCGCAGACTAAAGCCATTCTCGTGGCTCAGCCGGCAGGCCGTGCTATCTTCTTGCCTTCCCCGCCTCTCACCTCAGGTGTAACCGAAGCGTCGTGAAGGCAGTGATTTCCTTGGTCGAAGCTGGTTACCTGATTCGTTGCCTTCTGGCGTTGCGTAACCTGCTGCGTGGGGGACGCGGTCTGGGAGCAGACAGGCTGGCGCGGGCCTGGCGTTCCGTCCGGCAGGGGGCAGCAGAGCTCGTCGCCCGCTCCGCCGCCCTGCGCGAGCTGAGAGCCATTAGGGCCCCTTAGGGAAAGAGCCGGCTGGCTTTTGCAGCGTATTTCTTTCCTTGCAAGCATTTTCCCTGTCTCGTTTAAGTGAGAACACTGCTTCGGCAACTGATACGTGCCTGCTTTTCATTCTTTCTTTCTTTTGGTTCCATCTGGAGGGACCAGTAATTTTTTGAACAGCTCCACGCTGGGCACCTTGTGGTCGTTGTTACAGGTGATTCCTTCTGCAGCCTAAGGTTTTCCCGATAATTCCCAATTCCCAGTTGATGACGGTGTTAATTAGACCCTTTTTAAAGCAGAACTGGGGCTTAGATGGGGGGGGCTCCTTCTGTCCAAACGGGTTCAATATGATTATTAAATGTTTGATGTGAATTAAGCATGCTTATTAGCTCTGGAGGACAGGAAACTACAAAGGACACGGGAAAGCCTTGTAATTTGAAAGACTATACGCAACTTTTTATCCTCCAGTGAGCACCTAATTTGGGAGGTGGTGGGACAGGGAAAAACCCTACCCTAGTCCTGGCCGATCCTAACCTGCAGTTTCCCAGGCCCCGGAAGGGTTCTGCAGGCTGCAAAGAGTGGGAAGGGGCCCTGAAGGTCACCCAGGGACTGTCTCCAAATATCTGAAGGTCACTATTTGGAAGAGTGAGTGGCTCTATCTGGCTTTGCACTGAATCAGGTGTCGTTCATATGAGCAGGGCGAGAAGGCTTCCACATCAGGTAAAGCACAGGGGGCTCGGGGTTGGCCCTGATCCAAACCTGGCTGCCTCCTTCCTCGTTTATCAGAGGGAAGGACTGGGCTCCAGGACTCCTCTCCGATTGTGGAGCGGGGTCTCTAAGTCCTCCTCCAGCCAGGACTGTTTTTCTCCACTTGTGAGATAACGACGTGAAAGTGTTCGCACGCTGGAGAAACGTCAGCAGGTGCCGGGATGCAGGCAGTGGCCACACACTGCAAAATGAGTGACACGTGGGGAGCGAGGAAGGAAATCGGAGATAACTGAGGAAGCCTGTGTCTTGGGGAGCCTGTAATCGGGATGGAGATGGGGTAATGGAAAAGACAGAAAAGAGCGCCGAGGGCAAAATAAGGACTGGGACCCAGAAGTTCACTGTTCCATAGCCTCTGGGTTAGGACTAAGACCAGTCTCCTCCACCCCATCCTTCAGAACCTTGGCTCTTCCGAGCCCTCGCTAGCTGTGTCTGGTTGATAGGGACCTCAAAAACACCCTGGGCCCTTCGGGTTAACAGCAGGGCCTGGGGAAGGCTGTCTGTTTACTGCTTCTCCCTGCATCCTCGCAATTAGCAGCCAGCGGAAACAATGAGATGAGCGCTCCAGTAACTCGGTTGTGACCGCTGGAGCCCAAAGCAGCTCTTGTCTCATCAACACCCTGTTATTAATCAGGGAGGAAGGGGGAGGGCAGCGCGGGGACCACACAGCCTGAAGCCTGGGCCCTGCGGGGTCCTCTCTAAGCTGCTCAGAGAAAGCAAGACAGCAGGAAAGCGGCCCAGGAGGAGGCCCACTCGGTGCCTGCCGCATGGTAACCCTCCACGGTGGCAGGGAAAAAGATAAGCGAAAGGCAGGAAACTCTAGGCCCGGCGCAGCTCCGTCTCCCTGCCTTACAGACAAGACCTCCACCTGCTTGGACCAGGGCGGCTGTCTGGTTTGGGTGACTACTCTTGAGTACTGAGTTAATGGGGAACAGTGCAGAATGGGCAGCAACCTGTTCTAGCAAGTTTTGCCGCAGAGAAGGGTCCTTAGGCTGACGCTGCAGGCTTTCTTCTTATTGTCCTGCTGTCTATGGTTGGGCATGGCGAGGCTCCACCCTGGATCGCTCCACGTTGGAGTTGTTTTTAAAGCCACTGGCGTGCTGTTTGAGGAGGGGGCTGGGGTGCAGAGAAGCCGGGAAACACAGCCCTTGCTGAGGAATGAGGACTGGGACCTGGGCCATCTCTGCCTTACACAGCCTTGGTCGCAATGACCGGGGCCTGTTTTTCTCACTCAGACAGCTTCTTCCTAAATCAACCTGAGACTTTTTCCCTTCCTTTCCCCTCTTACCTTCTTCGCCTCTCGCTCTACACTGGATCCTTCCAGTGCCCAGGAAGCCCCCAAACACCAAGTATTCCAGAAACAAACAGGCCACCTCTAGTTCAAGCAAGGGGTGCCGGACTTCACACTGCTCACCACCTTTTTTGCCATAAAATGAACTAATGAATGATTTATATATAGAACACCTATCGATTTGAAACACTTTCAATTGTATTTTTACTCTTCTTGTTGTGTTTTTGTTTTGGTTTGGCTTTTGGCTTTTGTCTTGTTTTTGAGACAGGGTTTCACTATATAGTCCAGGGTAGCCTTGAACTCAGTGTGTACCTCAGGCTGGCTTCTAACTCGAGGTGATCCTCCCGCCTCAGCCTCCCGAATGCTGGGATTACAGGCGTGCCCTACCAAGCCTGGCTCCTTGTGCTTCTGCCTGACAAACAGCTGTTTATCTTTCCTCACCTTGTTGACAGTTTCATCTGTTTGTTTCTTTTCCCTCTCTCAGATTTCCAGGTGACGATTTTCTAAAATGTGGTGCCATAAGAACAATATAGGATTTGGGATCAAGACAGCTGCATGTTAGCCTAGCCTTGGGGACATCAGTCAATCCTGTGAGGCTCGATTTTTCCACCAGAGGAGAAAGACCCCAGATTCCCAGGAAAGTTCTGAAAAAGTGCCATGCAGATCTCTCTCTCTCTCTCTCTCTCTCTCTCTCTCCCTTCTTTCCTCCCTCCCTCCTACTCTGTCCTTCTCTCGCTTGCTTTCTTTAATATTCGTCTCTTTTTTTTTTCTCCTCAAAACTGGCATTTTAAAAACTGTTGCTGTTAAAATGAGTACTTGCCTTTTAAAAATCTTCAAGTTGCTAAGCAGCATCTGCCCCCCCTCTTCCCCTTTTATGTAGCCTGGTTGCCATAGTATCATTTGAGCATGGTAACAAGAAGCAAAGAGCAATCATTTTTCACTAAACAGGGCTGGGAAGACAGATAAACATGCTACAGTGTTTCCTTACAACCCATCTCGAGCAGGGGGACTGGCTCTAAGGTGTGCACCTGGCTCTCTCCCCTCGGTTACCACCCTGGCTCCCTGTCCTGCCGTGGCTGTCTGCACCTGTGGCTCCTGGCATGTCGTGCCACCCCTGAGCAACACTTCCTAAAAAGGCTTTAGAAGGGATGCTGCTGCTCCTCCGGTACTTGTAGCTGTTTGGGGCTAAATGCAGACTCAGATCCTTTGTGGAGAGTTGCTAAACATAGAGCGTTGAGTGTGAATCGGTATTGTGACTAAAGGTGCTCGTGTCTTGTCGTAGCAGGTTTGGAAGATAATAAACAGACGTCATCAGAGTGACATCAAAGGGCACTCTTGAAAAGTAGAAAGGATAAAGAGAGAAGTGAAAGTAAAGAGCCTACTGGAAATCTCACATGAATTTGAGAAATTTCAACCCTAGACTCCTTTTGTTAAACCCAAAGCTCACAGAGTTCACACACCTGATTACCAACAGCACAAACTGGGCCGGAAGTGGGTGTGACCTTCCCTTTGACTAGGCTGCCCTGCATGGTCCAGTTTCCAGGGCCAAGAAGCACAGGCAAGGCTCTACTGGTTGACAGAGTTTGTTAATAATTCAGATGTTTAATGCAAAAAAGGTACAGTATTATTAGGAAACAAACAGATATTATCAAATGAAAATATATTCTTTTAAAATCATAATACACCGTGCATTTATCATTGTTATTTTCCAATTATTTTTGTTATGAAAAATTGTGTTGTGTTGTAGAATGGCTTTTTATGTTTTCTTTATTAATATCTACTTGTATTGCCCTAAAAACCAAAACTTTCTAAAAAATCACAGCATTACTTGACTGGTGCTTTTCCCAGAGTGTCCTCCTGCCTCCCAGCCACCGAAGTACCAGCTGCAGGGCCCTAGGCCGGGGGATCCCACAGTCCAGGCTGGTCAAAGCAGCCCACCCCAGCCCTGAGCCCAGCAGCTGTTCTGATTGGGCCCTGTACCCTTTATACGCCTTGCTCACTATTTCCAATATTTTGTCTTAAACGTGCCCTCCTGGACTCCAAATCGTTTTCTAAATCTGTAACTAAGTCATTGTTTCCTGAGGAAGCAAATTTCCTCTTCCAGATGAAGCCATCAGCCGAGGGCGCCACCCTCTACAAGATGTCCCTTCCCCTCAGCCTTCCGCAGGAAGACGCTTCTTTTGAGTTGGGGCTGCAGGATTGAGACGAACAAGCACTGTCACCCGCGCTCTCATGCTTGGCTGCCCTGTGACAATGACACACCGTTGTCAGGCAGCTGGTTACAATAAGAAATGCGCTCCCTGGCTTCATGGTGCTGTGTACCGATCCCCTGAGCTGATGCCCTACATCTTAAACACATGTGGCTTAGAAGGGCTTAGAGAGGGCTTTTCAAGCCAAGGCAGGGCTGTCCGCAGGCTTCTCCAAACAAATCTTCTCCCACCAAGTGGAATGAAACTTTCTTCCCTTTATCCTCCAGGGCCTTCTTATTCTTCTCTTTCTCCTTCCTGCTGGAAGCCACTTTGGTGTGAAAAGCGAGACTCATCTGAGGACTCCTAAAACCCAGGCAGGGAGCAGAAGAGATTTCCTGGTCTTGGCCTTAGCAGAGTGGAAGCCTCAGACATCAAGGCAGGCACTGTCCATCCAGAGAACTTCTGCCCTGTGCCTCAGTTACCCGACCTGGGGTTTGTTGGCCTTTGCTCTGGGAAAGTCTGGGGGACTAAGGAATGCATTCTTGAAGCCCAGTTTTCTTCTGTCCGAATTCCTCGGCTTCCTAAATCCCAGCTTTCTTGGCTTCCCCACCTCCGCCCCTTACTTAAGGTCCCTGCTCAGAGGAGAAAGGTCTCCGCAGAATGAGAAACACCCATTCCAGAAAGCTCGCTGTGGCACAAATGCACATCTTAGAAAAAGTGGAATGTGATAATGGCAGGCTGAAATTTAAGACTTTTTTTTTCTAAAAATTCACCAAATCTATGTGAAAACAAATCAATTTTGTGTTATGCTGAAATTTTGGGACATTCATAGCTCCTCTCTGACTACATTTCTGAATGTATAAAAACAAATTTTAAACAGGCCTTTGTACTCCAAAATATGTTTTTGTCCATCAGTATTAACTATGGGAATACTACTGTTTGTATTTTTTCCTTTGAGACAACAGTACATTTAATAGAGGTATGATTCATTTAATTTTTATGTATCTATTTCACTCCAGCTTGATTTATTTTAATTGTTACTTGTCAAACAGTAGACACTTACTTATTTTATTTGTGATATGTTTCATCTTAAAGTTATGTTGTTATATGTGGATGTAAACATAGATTTGGTGTTTTGTAATCTTGTTTTTCTCGTTTTTATTGTACTCCTGGTTTCCAGAATTTTTTGTTTTAACTTTATAAATGTGGCTTTAAACACAAACAGTAACAGATTACTGTAATGAATCCCAGGCTCTTGTTTGCTGCTCACCGACCCCCACCCTGGAGTATTTTAAAGCAAACCTCAGCCGTGATTTGATCTCGTCCCTAAAATAGCACTTCAGAAAGTACTGCGCGGCTTCATCATCACCACCCTACATGAACATGTGCAGGACCCAACTTCCTGGTTGTCTCAAAACTGACTTCTTGGCCAAGCGTGGCACATATCTATAATCCTGGCACTAGGGAGGCTGAGGCAGGAGGATTCCCACGAGTTCAAGGCCATCTGGACTGCACGGTGAGACTTTGTCTCAAAACAACGACAAAAAAACAAAGAGTAACACCTACTCCTCAGACCTCTGTATAACAACTCTCCAGACTCATCTGTGGTCATTTCTATGACTGCGTAACAAAGCTGTGTTTTCCAGAACTTCTTTCTTTCTAGATTCCTCTGACCCTAATTTGAGTCTGCAGAAGGCCATTGGTCAGATCTTCTGAGGACTTTGGCTGTTTTATTGGCAAAATTATCTTTAGATTAAGTTCCAGTGGTTTGCTTACAAGTATTTGATAACAGGCTTTCATGTGGACCAAAAAAAAAAAAAAAAAAAAAAAAAAAAAAAAAAAAAAAAAAAAAAAAAAAAAAAAAAATCCCAACATAGAGGACCAAGGGGAACAAAAAAAAAAAAAAAAAAAAGACATAAAGAAAGAAAAGCAAAGAATAAAAAAGAAAAATCCCAATTTGTGGCATTTGCCAATTTCAAAGGTGTAAATATTTCCACTGTAGTCACTTTCAAACTCCCAATATGAGGTCACTGAACTAAATGGGAGGCACAGTTGGTTCTTCTGAGCTGGTTTAAGCTGGCTTGAGCACACCATCGCAGCAATACTGTCTTTGGGGCAGATGACTGCTGGTTGCTTTCATGTCCTTTCATGTATATTGTCTCCATCTGATATTTCATTCCATCAGGCATACCAACCTGTTAAGCCAGTGGTTTCCAAACTTTTGTGGCCAAAGGTCTTGATGTTTAAAGAAATGAAGTGAATAAAAGCAGTGTCGGTTTTATTAGGAGGCTGGGGAGGTTTTAGGTCCCACCCTATCCTAGATTTGAAGAGAACTCTAGAAATCACTGCTTTGTGATTTCTTTTCCTCACCCACTCTTTGATGATTTGAAAAAACTCAGAATTCTATGGACTATAGGATGTGGTTCTTGATAAATGATTTTTTTTCTTGAATTCTTTGAGACAAATTGAAATGTGAAATATTTTCATCCATTTGGAACCATTTGTAAACCCATGTTTTCAGCTGGGAAGGGCTCTCAGGAGCTTTATCTACCAACATACTAAGAATGACCTCATACACTCTGTAGGGCTCTCCATCGTGGTGGGAGCCCTTGCTCCACCAAGAGGCCTAATTTAAGTGTTTGTCTATAGCTCTGAATGTTCTCTGACTTCAGATGTCTACCAAAAACTGAGAGCTATTAGTCACACCACTTAACTGGATGCAGGTCTCAGGCCTGCTTTTTTCTCAGTCAGTACCTTGGAACAGTGTTATTTTTGTGTTCATTCAAATGGCCCTTTGAGATGCTTTTATATGTTTCCTCTCCAACAGAGTGCTTCCATTTTTATTAATCTGCTTTACGATGCAAATCATAGTCTAATGGAGATACACCATTCAGTCTTAATGGACTCATGACTTTATCCAATAAGTTCCTCTCATTTTGATTGAAGAAATGGGCTTAGGATTTGAGAAGGTCTCGATAATCAAGTTATTCATAAAGAAATAAACCAAAATTATAAAATAATAAGGGAGTCGATGAAGACAGAAGACTCAAGTCACAGGAAGGTTCTCCTAACCCAGGAAACGGCCCTCTGGCCATCACCACTCAACAGGGGACGCAAAGGTTCTTCCAGTTTTCATTCTTCATAGCCACACACTGCACGCTGAGTACAGAAACAACTAAATGCTTGGGATGGTCCTCAGGCTGAACAGGGAGGCCCGATACCCTGCTCTGTTGGAAGGTGCACTGTACAAAAGTCTAAAGGCTTTGGGGTAACTGTGACATACTAATAGTTGGATTTCAGACATCAAACTGACTAGGGAACAAGATTCAGAATACTATTTTTTAGATGGATGGCTTTTCTAAGTCTTTTCTAAATCACATGTGTTCTGTTACTTCCATTTGTGGGTAAGAACTATCTTGTACATCTAGCAGGATTGGGAAAAAAACAACCTGACCAACCTCCCTATCGTTGGACTACTACAGGTAGGTCTCCTAATGAGTTCCACATTAAATATGCCTAAACGGAAGCTGCTTGAGTTCGGTTTTCATTCTATGCACCATATCTCAACCAGAAGTACCATTCACATGGATACCCAGGCCACAAATCGGAGAATCCTCTTTGGCCTTTCCCTCTGCCTGCTATCCATCTAGTTGTCAAGGCCTATCAGTGTCTGTTTCAACTTCCTTTCACATTTTCACCCTTTTCTTTCTAGTTCTAACACTGAAATAGCCCGCATTGAGGCTATTTTAATTTTTACCTACTCTAAAAGAATGTTTTATTCATTGAACACTTTCAATAACTATCAGTTGAAGTTATGGTAAAATCGTTCTGCTAGTTTGCTTTCCTTCTAGTTAACTGTGGTTCCTACCTTATGTTTATGCTCCATTCCCCAGTGAAAGTTCTAAAACATACAGCGGAAAATGTTGTTCTCAGAGATCATAACATTAGACTCCCCCTTCCTGGTTTGTCTTTCCTAATGAGTTCATCCAGTCTTCAGCTACCTAAGCACCTTCAAATCACTCTGCTGATCCAAGGAAGCTAACTCTTGGGCTTTGTTTTCCATATTCTTCTCATCTCACGAAATTTCTATTTCAATTCAGCCCATGCCAGGGAATCGTTTTGGAATCACGTTTCTACCTCAAATTAGGGCATTACTGGTGTTTTGTTTTGTTTTGTTTCACTTAGTCCTTATGCCAAATGTTTTCTTTCTTCCTTTCTGTGTTCTTCCTGAATCACAGGAGCTTCCAGATCTGGAAACTGTATTTTCTAGTAGCTTTACCAGAAGCTCCCGGCTTAGAGTCTGCCAGTGACAAAGATCTCAAGTGGGAATGAGAGGCAGAAGACCAGACAGCCTTGCAGCAGTTCTTGCAGGAGCAGTGGGCAGGTTGGAGGCTTTGCAAATTGCTTAGGTGCAATGTAACCACAGCCTTCAGGACTCCTGTAACTGACCTCAACTGCTGGACACACCTGAGGTTATCGATTGTTTCTGCAATCCTTCAACATCCTGATTTCCTAAATTCGATTGTTTTATTTTTTAAAAAGTATCCACTGATAAATCACAGATGCAAGGAAGATTTCCTGAGTTCTAAAAGCTGCTTTCCCAGATCTCTGTTTCTCCAATCTTCCAAGGTTTAATAAGCCTTGAGTTCCCGCATTCCACATTTTCTGCTGGAAGTACCTCAGTTGTTCCTGTATCACCAAGTCAGGTAACCTGTGATTTGAGAACGGGTTTAAGGCAAGCCTCAGCCTTGAGCTTGCAGAGATGCAGCCTTTTTGTTCCATCCATGTCTCTGTAAATCTGTAGCATTCCATTTGTGCTTCCCATTCCTGAGTTGGATTCTGAATCCTTTGCAAGAGTTAAACCTCTGTGATAGATCTCAGACCACTTAGATCGGACCCTGATATCTTTCCTAGATTTTGTTGGTTTGTCATGCAAGGGAACTTAACTCTCCCTCCTTGATCACTCCACCCCTTGAAGTTGTATAAACTGGGTAACCTCTCCTGGAGCCAGAGGGCCACCATCAGCTAACTTTGATATTCACGTCTGCCTGGAAATGTCTCTCATTCTATATTCACTTTTTAGTTCCGATCAATGTGGGTTGATTATTGAATTCTTTTGTGCAGGAGGGGATGCTGAGGATTGAACCCACAAGTGCTCTGCCACTGAACTACGTCCCCAGCCTCTTTTTTATTTTGCAACATTATCTCTCCATCTTGCCAGATGACAGATCACAGGACTAAGTTTGCTACTAAGTTTGCCCTGGGCTCTTCTTAATCCCTTTTTGTCCTAGTCTCTTGATTTTTAATACCAGTTTACATTTGAAGTCCTAACATGCAAGCGTGTGCATGCAGGCACACACACACACACACACAATTTTGTCCTAGTCTCTTGATTTTTAATACCAGTTTACATTTGAAGTCCTAACATGCAAGCGTGTGCATGCAGACACACACACACACACACACATACACACACACACACACACACCTTTAAGCTTATTAATGTAAAAGCATTAAGCTAATAACATAGCATTCCTTAAAGGCATAGCATTTTACTATCTTATCAATTTGTGTCCAAACAAAAGGAAATCATTCAGGTCATAATGTGTGGTTGTTAGGTTATTTAACATGAAAGCCTTACCTTGGTCAGAACTACTTAGGACAGAACCTTATTTCTGAAGTCACCTGCCCTTTTCTTGTGACATACTACAACTGGTACCTGCTTTACCTTTTCATCACATTCACTGTTTCCAAGAGAGTATTTGCTGCCCTGAAGAACCTCTTATTCTGTACTGCAGGGATCAGGCACACATATACTCTGCTTTTGCATCAGCCCTCTGTAGTTCTCTGTGATGCTGAAAGAGTTCTTTCTTTTCTCTGGCATTCTCTCTGATTTTCCTTTCTGGAAAATTTTTGTAACTTCATGTGTACATTTAGTCCTACAGGCTCTTCTTTAAGAGGTAATTTATGGAAAACCAATCCATGCAGTACGAGTGCCAATATTACAAGTCCATGTAATCATATAATTTCAGGATCTGTTTCAGCCAGAAGACAGGGAAATCAATCTTTGGGATGTCTGCACATCCTCATGTCCATATTCATAAGGGGCTACTTAGTACAAAAAATTATAGCAGCAATTGTTTTGCTTGCTTCTGCTCTTAATATTTGGGTGGAGAAATGATGTCTGCTAAAAGTCAGATATGGACACTCTACCTATTCCTCTTGGAAATGTTTTAAAAGAGATTCCACCCACCTATCACATTGTTCTGCAGGATGAGTCATGGGTGCTGTGATGCTACAAAAGGCAGATTCTAACACACTTACTCACAGACCTCCTGGCTGGACAGATCAGCCTTTCAGATCTGTCATGCTCAGTCTTGTAACGATGATGTGTTACTTTCATTGGCACCATGGCAGCATGATGACTCCATTTCTCTTCACTATCTGACTTCATCCTAGGGCTTCATCCTTACCCTCCTCTCTCTTGCCATCAACACTTGCTTCAGTCATTTTCCAAAATCTAATTGCTTGCTTTCCAACGAGGGTTTCCATGACAACTTCCATTTGTGGTATTGTTGACTCCATCGCTCCATTTCATCTCTCCTTTGTGGCACTGAGCTCTTCTTTCCATGTTAGGCCTAAACATTCTTGCTTCCTTTTCCAGGTCCTTTGTTCTTATATTGTGCTTGACTTTGATCCCAGCCTCTCTCTGCACTCAATTTCCATGTACTGCGTTGTGTTCTTAGATCAGCCAAAGAAATCATAATGAATGCCATATTTTTAAACCCTGTCCTGTCATGAAGAACTGGGCCAGATTAAGAGTCTCCTGTCTTTTGGAAATGGTAATCATTCATTTTCTTGCCTTGAAAACAAGGATTAGATAAAAAAATAAATGAAGACAATTCCACCCTTCCTTCCAAATAGTACATATACATACAATATCATCTTTTGAAATAATTCTACACATTTAGCCAATTGAAAGCTCACTTAATTACCATTTATTTGTAATTTAGACATACGTCTTTTTTTCAGGTGCATTCTCCTGATTGGAAAAGTCTGTCAGATATTCAACCAATAGTGTAAAATGACTTTTTTTTTTTTTAACCCAGAGACCAACTAGCGGTCATGAAAAACAAGGTGGAAAAATGAGCGGAAGAGGAAGGAGGGCTTCATATTTGAATGTGGGAAACTAAAAGGCAAGATGGAGAGGATTTTGTAGGGAAATGTCCCAAAAACATACAGATGCTAGAGGCCAGGAAATTAGTACTTTGTATGAGCAGGGGATGCTGCTGACGAAGGGCTAGTCACATATTGTGCAGACTCCATCTCGGTCTCATTAGCACCTGCACTTTTCCTCTTGTCTTTTGCCCTTAGCATGTGGTGGCAGGTTGCTGATGTCTGTTTTTGTGCTATGTGTTACCAGATGCGATTTAAATCCTCTTTACGCAGTACACATTCTTGGGGCAAGATGAGACACACATATGCGGATCTGTCACTTTCTACACAGAATACAGACTTTGTTCTTTCCACATTCTCATCCTTCTTCCTCTCTCCACTGTCATCTTTTTATAGAAAGCGCTCAGTAGTGACCATTCCCATGAGGCTGAGCTGTTTCACCACACAGAGGTGGTAAATTACATACGAAAAGAAGAAATAGATACCGATTCTACAATAACATAGGATAAGCTGATATTTTAAGAGATTTGAAATACTCTGTCACATATATATCGTATCTCTTTATATGCTGGAAAGAATAGAGACTCTGGACTTATTATTTTCTGAGCATAGGTCCTAATCCTGCCTCTCATTTAGCCAGATGCCCTTAGGTAAACTATTTGACCTCTTGGAGCCTGAGTTTGTACAGGAAAGAGGATATAAAAAAACTTCCCTTTAAGGATTGTGAGGAGTAGGAGATGAAGTTTATAATATGCATTGGAAAGTGTTAAGCACAATTAAATTTCGGTAAATGTGGGAGACCACCCTGTTGATTATGAGGGTGTAAGCAGTGTGGGCTGTAAAGAGTTAACCTCACAACTGGCTTGTTTAAAGAAGTCAGTTTGGCCAAAGCCTACATGACTCATAGAAGCACGGCAGATGGAAGATGGGTCAGTACCAACCCACTGCCAATGGCCATGGTAGAGGCCAGAGAAAGGACCTGTGAAGTGGTGGAGGTCAGTATGAGATAACATGACAGCCAAAGTCAGGATGACTTACACCCAAATTCCATTCCCAGAGTTAAAAGCTTCTTAACTAAAAAGACAAGGTTAATCATTAACTACAATCTATATCTTGTCTTTTCTGTTCCTAACACAAGAATGCTTTGTCTGTCCTTTTACAAGCCTTGCACCAACACCACCTTATCCCTACAACCACACATAGCCTTCTTACACCAGTTTGATGAATAATTGTGTCACCAACAAATATCAGCAGTACTGGCTGTTCAGGGTCTTTCCTTGCTCAAACATTGACCTTCCCGTCCTTAGTTTCTCACATTGATTCTGTCTCTCTGTCTTTCTTTTTGTCTTTCATGGTAGCACCAAGCAAGAGATCGAAATCCACTGTAGGGATTCCTGATAAGTAAAGTCTATTGTAAATATATCATTAATATACACTGGTTTAAAAATGAAGACTTTTTAGTTTTTTAGATCTTTTATCAAGAAAAAATTCCTATGAATATTTATTCACCCTTCAAAATAATTATTGAGTGACTAATATGTATGCTGGTGCAAAAGTTGATATCATTTCCCTTTATAGGTTTCAGTGACTTTGACTTATTTTGTAAATAAATCATTACAACAGAGCCAACTTTATTAGTGTATTTTTTTTAATTTTATTGAGTTTATTGGTACATTTTAGGGATACAGTACAGTTATATTCATTGTTGGGATCTTGTACCTCTACATGACAAGTCTTGATTCTCATTTTTTCCCCTTACCTCTGCCCTCCCTTCACCCCCTCCTCCCCTCCCCATCTACACTTTATTTTCATCTTTTCATTCTCTCACATTTTTTTCTTTTCCCTTTTTGTTCTTCCCCTATGCATCCCACCTTCCCTACACCTTTAGCTCCTTTCTTCAAATTTCTAAATGTCAGTAATCTTATTAGAATCTTATGTATTGTTGCAGAATATTCACACCAGGGAAACTATTTGGTATTTACACATGTGTGACTTATTTATTTCACTTAGGAGTATAACTTCAATATGTATCCATTTTCCTATGAATGAATCTATTCTCTCGCTCTTTATGGCTGAGTAATATTCCATTTTATAGAAAAATCACAACTTCTTTAATCCATTTTCCAACGGATGGGCAAATAGGCTGTTTCCAAGATTTAGCTATTACAAACTGTGTTGCTATAAATAGGGGTGCACATACTTCTCTGTGATATGATTCTTTTAGTTCTCTTGGAAAGATACCCAGCAGAGGGATGGCTGGGTCAAATGGAACCTCCAGTCCA
>NW_022900918.1:31140619-31167992 GCF_012274545.1 Fukomys damarensis
TTCTTTTGAAGTACAGAAGCTTTTTAGTAAGATGAGATCCCAGTTGTTGATTCTATCTGCTAGTTCCCGTGCTACTGAGGATTTGTTCATAAAGTCTTTTCCTATACCAATGTCTTCCAGAGTTCTGCCTAACTTACCTTCCAGCAAGTTTAATGTTTCTGTTTTAATATTTAGATCTTTAATCCATTTGGATTTTAATTTAGTGCATGAGCCAACTTTATTAGAATTATGGCATTTGTGCACTTCTTGGACAATTTGCCAGTCTGTGGTTGCTGGATCATTTGAAAAACCAGTCACAATTCATTTTATGGTCCAAATTGTTTTAAGGGCCCTTGGCTCTATTTATTTCAGTGCAATGTATACTTATGAGCCAGGTTCTCTAAGCAGAGGGTAGTGCTAGATGCTAGAAATAGGGAGTGGCTAAGGAACAACTGAACACTGTCTTCTTCAAGAAATAGTAAATACTGCTAAGAGCCAATACATGAGGTGAATGACAAACAGAAAACACTGAAGTGAATGTATGAGCAAGTGAAAAGAAATGTGAGGACAGAGGTTTATCCTGGTTGGCAAAACTAAACAGTGAAGGATGTAGTATTTAGACTCGGCCTTGAAAAATGAGTAAGATTTGACCTGAGAAGATGGGAAGAGACAGACAGACCTTTGTATGCAAACCAAGTTAACATCTTTGTGGCTATATTCAGAGATACAATGAATTTGACTGAAGTTACAGCTTTGGAAGCACAGAATCACTAGGTTTATAACTACAAGAAAGTCTAGAATGCCAACTACTCATTTTAAAAGCTCAGATTTTTTTAAATTACAGAAGATCTGTTTAGAAAAGCATGTTGGAATAACTTATGGAGCATCTAAAATGCCATGTGGACTCCATATCACAGGTAATAGATATTTTCTGGAGGTTTTTAAGGTTTTACAGTAGAACTACATATATTTGCAGCTATTATTCCTCTTTGGGACCCCTTTATAGTAGCAGCTCTCAATCTGGTCAAGTAGCTGCAGTTCTGGTTAAAATCCTACTTGCTAAGCCCAACCTTAAAATTTGTGATTCAGGTCTAGGTGGAGCTCAAGAATCTGCATTGCAACAGGTGACACTGATGCTTTGGTCATATGTGTTAGCGCATACTTAGTATACTCTTGTATACTACTGCTTCTCATATATGAATTCCCATTTCGTCTGAGGAGCTTTAGAAGCACTGCACTAACACCTGAACCAGCTAGTCAAGTAGCGCTGCATGTGGATGGGAAATAGCTAGAGGCAATTTTATAAACCTCCCAGGTAGTGTGCTCGGTCAGCATATCTAGTCTTTTCTTGGGCATAGGAATCTTGTTAAGTTGCAGGTCTCTTTTTAATAGGTCCAGTAATCTCCCTACAGGCTTCAGTGGTGTTGGTCAGTGACCCTCACTTTAAGCAGCAAGCTCTAGGAAGTTTAGTATTTCTCGTTTTTCCTTCTCACATTTCCTTCCAAGTTCCTGTGTAGTGTTTGTCCCAAAGTCCCTCTCTACTCCAATACAACGTAATAACACAGCATCCCAGAACCTTCATTCGAATCATGGATAAGCAGAAGCCATGGAGAGACTGGGTGATGCACTCTGGATATGGTCAACCACCCAGGTGACCTGGAGAGGGACTCCGGGCAAAGCGGCACACAGCCAGGGGCAGTGCAGGTGACTGCACGACCAGGGGCCCACAGGGAGGCCTGTCATTGGAAGCCTTCTGTCCTGACCACCTGTCACAAGGGGCAGGCCACCCACACGCTGCAGCCAGTGCTTCTTTCCACACTCCTGGGAGGCACTTGCCTAGTCGCTCTCAACAACTTACATTTTCACACAAATTGCTCTTTATTGTAAGCGTAATTCCCAAAGAAAGAATAAGAAGCTTCCTGGCATATCTATTAATCATGAACGAGATTGACACTGGGAATGAGGAAAGGGAGAAAAAGACCTATAAAGTAAATGGAAAATGCCCATCTGAAATGAAGATTCTCTGACAGGCCTGGTAGCATCTGCACCCTGCACACTAGCTTCACCGCCTCCTCTCTTTCCTTTGTATGTGTGTGTGGGAGCCAGGCAGGGGAGCAGAGGGATTCTTTCTCCTTTTATTTTCATCCATGAATTCTGACAATGGTTTGAAGTGCTCTTGGCTAGAAAACTACGCTTGGAGGTGTTAAAAATGAAAACATTCCAAGGTTGTGAGGCAAATCTCCCTCCCTCACAACCTTGGGTAGATCAACCCCAGGACATCCAAATTATTTCAATTAAAAGAAGATAATCAGTGCACAGGCTGCACAGTGCTGTTATTGAACAAAAGAAAGAAAACTGATTGTTTCGCCAAGCCATGTTTATAGGAACAAAAGCCTCTGGAAGAGTCTAGCCCCTAAAATTCTTCTTGGTGGGAACTCACTGGATCCCCCTTGGGACAGGGAACTGATAATTGATTTACTGATTCTATGTGGGTAAGGACATGTTTGCAAGAGATCCAGGAATGACTTCCAAATGAACGCGAAGATAGATACATGCACAAGGAATCCAGGCCACTCGTGATACTCTCTGATACTTACAAATTTGGGTCAGTCCCTCAATTAGTTTAGCTCCTCATCTGTGTGAGTATAGAAACAAAAGCAACTTGGAGCCCTTGCGGGTTGGCGGAGCATCTTAAAATACCCTCTGAAAGAGGCAGGGCTGTAAATTCAAAACAGACTTCCAAAATAAACTCAGCAGGGTAGCACTCCAGGAGCCCGCAGAGCCAGACCCTGTTGGCAGTTTGAGGTGTTTGAAAATTCAGTACCCTGGATGGTTACAATCCTTCTCCGTGAGCCTGCTGCTCCCTAGAAGAATCAATCATTCTGAAATACAGTGTGATCTCTCCCTGGCCAGATGCGAGTTTTCACAAACCCTACACACTCACTCCCCGCCGCATCCTAGCAGCCCTCTGTGTTGGGGCTGGGGTGGAGACTGGAAATATTCCCCAACGAGTGGTCGTCCTTTGTGTGAAAGCCATACTTGTGACAAGTGAAGGTAGCTCAGAACTCTAGTCCTGGGTGGTGTCTGGGGTAGTGGGTGGTAACAAGTGCGATTCACTCAGACCTAAATCTAAATTCTGTCCAGTCCATCTAGGCCATTTCTGCTACCAGAGCAAATTTGATGTTTTGGAGCATAAGTACAGATCATCTGTTGTGCTTTAAAGTGGGTGTTTTTTTTTTTTTTTTAAGGAGCTAATTCGGTTGTGCAACACCATCAAAAAGAGTCACTTGTAAATTATATTTAGGTGTGTGTTCCACTCCTGGTGAGGGTGATTCATAGACATCTTCATGCCATTATGTAACTCTGCTCACAAGGAGGCCTCCAAACCCCTCCTGCTACACAGGAGAAACCCCCTGCCCATCTGTGCTCACCCAGAATGGTCTCTGCTCGTTCTTCTACCTGCCTCAGCCTTTGGGTAGGGAAGAGATTTGTAAAGTGACCAACATGTTGTCACTTGCCTGGGACTTTCCTGGTTTAGCTGAACAGCCAGTGTTCACATGGGAAATGGCTGGTGCTCTAACAGGCCTCAGGGCTGTGGGTGTGGCCTTAGCCCTGGCCAGCAGACTATGGGGCCACCCAGGCGTCTGCTCCAGCAGGAAATGAACAAGGCCCCCACCTCTAGGGTCAACGGCAGGCTTGGGACACAGCAAGGGCTGCTCTGGGAACACAGAGGACTGTGTTCTTTTCCACTTGGGACTTTGGATGGGCGTGAAAGAGACCACAGGGCCCTACAGATGAAAGGCTTCTAGTTCTACTACTCTGAAGTCAACTAGATGAAGCCAGAAATCTTGTGAACAATGAATACAAGTTTTGGAGCCAACTTGGACTCAAATATTAGTTATGCCACTTTTATTCTGTGTCTGGGGAAAATTATTTTATTTTTCCCAGCCTTAGTTCCCTTGTGATTATAAAAGATCATGAGTTTTGTACTCAAACTTCTGGATAGTATTTTCCATATTAAAAGTCCACCAGTTCTGGTATGCTACTGCAAAGTAGGTGAACTATAGATTTAAAAACCTTCTGTAAATTGTAAAAAGTTAGAAGAAAAAATTTTGAATGTTTTTACCATAAAGAAATGATAAATGTGTGTAGCTATGTTTCACTTGATTTAAATGTACACAATATGTACATGAATTAAAACATCACATGGTTTCCTATTAATGTGTATGACTTTTATGTTTTTATGATCAGCTAAAAATTAATTTTAAAAGAGCTTGTCAAATTCCAGTTTGTTTCTCTTAGACATCACTCTGAGAAAGTGACCTTGGCTTTCTAACCAGGTTTGTGCTATCTCTTGCACATTTAATTTCCTTTGGCTTTCAAGCAATTGTTGCTCTGTGTGCACTCTTTGAAGTAAAACAACTTCCATAATAAATCAGCTTCCAAACTTCAGTGGTTTCTTTTAATAGAAGTTTGCTTCTCCCTTTTAGAAGTTTGATGCAAGTGGAGAATTCTGCTCCACATGGATATTCAGGAATCCAGGAACTTCTATAGTTTTTAGTACATGGTTCCAAGATACAGTACAGAAGTCTTTTCCACCATATCACTAGAATTCATATACCAATGGGGAAAAACTAGTCATGTGGACCAACTCAAATGCAAGCATGTTACTGCAAAGTGTGGCAGTTCAGTATTACAGCCAAGTGTTACAGCTATCTGAAGGTCTTCAGAGGCAAAAAAGCCAAGAGGCACTGGGAGAGATAGAAGGAAGCTTTTATAAGGCCAGTGGGCCTGAGGAGTTTGCACTCTGAACTCTAAGCCTGGAACAGAAATGGAAACAACTTTCTATAGAGATCTATGGGATGGAGGGGCTGGATTTATGTGGTGGGCAAGGATGTTTACAATGTGGAAGGGCAGAGTTAACAGAGCATCTTGAAATGTCAGGTAGAAACATCTTGCAGCTTGAACAGTTACATTTGTGGATCCAGTGGCTTTAACAAAACATCTTAGGATTCCTGGCAAAAACATGGTGGGTAGGGCTTGGGAACAGACAAGGGCCTGTCATATTGTGCATTATTTTCTTATCAAACAGAGCTAGAAATGGAGTCCTTGGATGTGTAATTATTTCCCACCCACAATTCTAACTAGAAATTGTTCTTCCATGTAATCACTTTTTCAGACTTTTAAAATGTATGCAGCACTGTTCTGGACATTCAAAATAAAAAGGTAATTGAGAACCAGCACTTATCTCAAGGAGCTTGCCTTAAATCTGGATAAACTATGAACCTTTCTTTACCTCTATTCCATGGCTTGGAACGATAAGATTCATTCTTGGTTGATCGAGCAATAACAAAAACAGAGTACATGGGAGGGAATCAACTAATAACCAAATATAAAGATGAGCTTGGTCTCAAAGGATTTTTGTATAAAAACCTTGTCCATGGATAAGAAAACATGAGATCCAGAGAATTTAAATGACTTGCCTAAATTAGCATCAAAACAAGGTCAATATCCTGTTCTTTCCATCTTCCAGTCCTAAAGTAGTTCCCAGTACATTGAGCTCTTTCTAATGATCATGCAACATATTATGATTGTATGGACTCAGCCCTTTTTAAATTTGTGTTTAGGTAAGTGGAATCACCATTACGCCTCCAGAACATATGGGCATCATTGCTTCATTGGGAAATTATCTTGCCTCCCTGGAATATTGTCTTTATCTCCACTTTGGATTCTCCCTGCATTTAGCACCTCCATTTGTGTGCACAAAGACTGTCTACTTCACCTCAGGTGATAATTCCTAACAGACTTAATCTGTCCCATTTGAAGGCTTACATCTCCCAGAAGTTTGAGCAATGCTTTGTTTCAACACACAGTGCTCTCTACCATGTACCCAAAGTTATTGGTCATAGCTGTAAATCTGTTTAGCTGGTGTGTAAAAATAATAATTGCTGTACCTCCCAAAGAATCCATGTATGTTGGCCCAAATGGCCAAGTCAGTGTGATCTATTAATTGAATTAGTACTGTCAGCTTTTGTATAGAGATATAAGGAAGTCTTGGGGACTCTTGAAAATGAGCAGTAATCCTGACCTTCAAGTCCCTAGGCAAAGAGTATTCCCAGTACAGAGGTAATGTTTTTCTTTAATAGATATTTCCTTTCCTGATATGAAAACTTTTACCTGCCATAACTGTGAATCTAGTGTGTACTTCTCAGAGGGACAGACCCATGAGACTGGAACTTAGGCTACTACTGAAAATTCCAAATCTTTAGCCAGAAAAATGGGAACAGTGGAGATGTGTAAAATAAAATAAGGGGAAACATTTTACCAATATTTTAAAGTAAGTTCCTTGAAGATAAAGGCCATGTCTTCATTTTTTTTTTCTTCCAGTGCCCCAACTAGAGCCATTCAATGAATTCCATTTGTAATCCTAATGACTCTAGCAATGAGACCTTGGAGAAGCTTATTCTGTTTCTGAATGAAGAAGCTGCCGTACACCCTGAAATTCTGCACCTACTCTTCCCAAACAGTGAATCTATTCTGGACCAGAGCACATGGCAGTGGAATTTCTAAAGTAGATCAATTTGGGGACCTTGCAGTGAACACACACACACACACACACACACACACACACACACACACTCTCTCTCTCTCTCTCTCTCTCTCACACACACACACACACACACACACACTCACCAAGTGGCCCACAGATAAATAACTAGGAAGGGCTAGAAACTGTATAATCAATTCTCCAATATGTACGTGCCTGTGCTTCTGATTATGTGGCTAATTGAAACTCCCTGGAGAGTCTCAGATACTACTATAGTATGAAATCTAGGCACTCAGCTGTTCATCTGGAAGAAGTAGTGCCAGATAGGAAGTCTGATTTCCTGATATATAAATAAAATGAAGTTTTTCTTTAGTCTTAGATGTGGATATTTTAGCCACTACCAAGTTTTTACCTACTTTCCCCAAGAAAGCTACAACATTGATTAATCTTCCACAGACATGTTTTAGATTGGCTGAAATAGCCAAGTTTCTCCTAACTTGACAAAAAAATCTATTCCATGTGCCCGAATTCGGGCCCACGCAAATTTTTACCATGAACAAAAAAATACCTTATATGTGTTATCAAAAACAGTTGGAAAGAACTGGCTACATTTTTCTACACTAGTATCATCAGACTAATGTCATTTCAATCAGTCGTTTGCCGTTGCTCTCTTGGGTGTGTTTAACCACAGGGTTCAAATTAAGCTGTTCCAAGAAACCTGTTCCTTCTGGATTCTAAATCTGAATGTATAGTTCATGTTCTTATCCTTCCACATGTAGACTCCTGAAGATTAATTTTGAGTTGACAATATATGGGTCGCTGTTGGACATTAAGAATTAAAAGAAGGGCCAGGGACTGAGCTCAGTGGTACCACGCTTGCCTCACACATGCAATGTTGTGAGTTTGATTCCTGGTCCTGGAAAATAAATAGACAAATAAACAGAAAAGAATTCAAAGAAGAATAGGTCATTTCATTCATATTCACACAGTTCACCGAGAGAAGGAAACAAGCATATGGCTGAGCTGTCGTCATACTGAAAAATAGATCAAGTTCACTTAGGATGCCCTGCATCACCACACCGCTGCACATCTCTGGGAGAGGTACATATGATTTTTCTGTGATTGGTAGCCCCAGGGAGTGATGTGAATGTGCCAGTAGACATGTGCAACATGGCCTCTTTGAGAGGGATCAAAACAAGGCTTTCTAGGTGATGAGACATTTGAGTTGGGCCTTGAAACAGTGAGCAAATAGGCAAATCATAGAAGAGTCTTGCATGGAGTAACCCAGATAATAGGATAAAAATAGAGAACTTCAAATGAGTAAGCTAAAGTTAAGTGGACAAGAGGAAGTATGGCAGGAGGTGGGGGCAAAAGCCAGACAAGGAAACATCCTCTATGCCATATTGAGGAATTTGAAAAGCATCTGGTTAGTTCTAGAAAATCTTTCAATGGTTTTAAATATGGAAGTGACTTGAGTTTTTCAAAGTTTATTTTGCAGTCAATTTGGGAAGTGGATCTGTGTAGGGAAGAGGTAGAGAGAGTGGTGGACTAGAGAACGGAGAGACTGGTGAGGAGGCTGTTGAAATAGCTCAACAGAGACAGAAATCTGATTTAGGATGATGAGGTCAATGTTGATTCCAGAAGTTTCAGAGGTGAAATTCATAGCTCGAGGTGACTATTACAATTTGAGAGATACACAAAAAGAGTAACTTGGATTTAAAGCCTTGTGGGTAAACGATAAATTCTTTAACCACAACAGGGGACCCAGAATGAAGGTGCCTTTGGGTACAAGACAATGAATTTGGATTGGGGATGTGTTGTGTTGGAAACTGGGTTCAGCAGAAGGACTCAGGGAGAAATCTGGGGCGGAAGAGACAGTCTGGGTCACAAAAAAGCAATTTTAAACCACCAGAGTTTAGGGTATGGTGAAAGGTATTCTCATGAATCCCTTATTTCTTCCATCCTCCCTGCTCTAAAATGATCTCATATGAATTTTCTTGATGATTTAACTTTTTCAAAGCCATCACTGGGAATCTATCCCGTCCTACCCATCAGATTGAATTACTACTTACATGGCTCTCCACTTGATTATTGCAACTCCAAACTCTTTCTAAGGTTTCTGTCTCCATTTCCCTGATTGCTTCGAGTTAAATAGTTGAATAGACTTTCTTCTGGGCTCTGGTCCCGCATAGTGCATTAAGAAGACCATAGTCTGATTCCCTCCTCTCCCACTTTCAAGCCATGAGCATAGTATTACATTGCTCTAAATTTCAGTTTATCTTTACAAGCAGCACTATTTAAAAAAAAACAAGATAAAGTTTGAAGTTTAAATGAGATAAAGTATAATGTTTAGAACGCTACATAAATAGAAAATAAACAAATATTAAATTTATTTGTTCATCAATTTTGCAAATCAGAGTCTATTAGAAGAAGAAAACTTAGAGACTATAAATGTTATCAAATTAAGGGGAGAGAAGTGGACCCTGGAGAGTGAAAACAACTTGAATGTTTTTATGAACTGTGATCAAAATACAGTGAATGCTGCTGGCGAGTGCTGTCTAATGGAAAGGCCAGCTTTTAAAAACATTAAAGTGTGTCCTCATCCACCTTATTCACCGCACCTGGCACCATGCACCCTCCAGCTCTTCTTCAAAGTCAAAATGATCATGAATTATAAATATATTTTGAATCAGTTCAGGACGTTGAGGCAGCCATGACAGCACAGCGAGACACTCACAAAAGAGATCTTGAACTATTTCAGAGCATTGCAAGAACGATGAGATAAATGTGTTTGAAGCTAAGGGGAGTATTTTGAGGGACTGAATGACAATGTGTCTTTTACTGTAATACGTTTCTTTAAGTTAGTCACTGTATTTTTATCACACTTCTTTCATTAAATTTATTGGTACATTTTAGGCAAACAATACAGTTACATTCATCATTGGGATTTTGTACCTTTACGTGATGTATCTTGGTTCTTATTTTTTCCCCATCCCACTGCCTTTATCACACTTTTTATAGGAGTACTATCCTATCACTTTTGCCATATTCCATGGGTTGGAAGGAGGTCCAGAAGCCACCCACACTTGAGAGGAAGGATCATACAGGGCACAACAGTAAAGGACAGAGACCCTCTTAGAATTCACTCTTAGGTGTCACTGTGGATCGCACTGTGAGAGTGTCACAATCACAAGCCAGCTGGCCCTCAGCCATCTCTAACCACAGCCACCCCTCTGTTCTGCTGCCAGGAGACCTTGGTCTGCAATAGCTATACAATAACCGATGAGATGCTGTCAAGCCAGCAGTGACACCAAAGGACAGAGTGGTCCAGTGCCACTGAAAGGAGGAAGGATGTATGTGTGTGAGTGCAAATGCATGTGTGAATGTATATGTGTGCACCTATGTGTACGTATGAGTCTCTATGAAGAGCTCACAACTCACTGCGTACATTATACTGAGTTCTGAGGAGGTCCTTCCTGGGAGATCACGGACACACACTGCCTGCCATTCTGACAATTTCCAGAGTAGCTTTCTCCTGAATTGTTGGTACACTCTGTGTCATGAGTCATGCTGTCTCTTTATTTAAAATCCATCTTCTCCAGCTGAGGCAAAGCAAATATTTATCCATATCTTACTCTGGGCTCAGCCCTGGCAAATGTCTGTACCTTCTCCATGCAGCTATGAAAACCCATCGAGATGGCTAAAGAAGGAGACATTTTGATTTTCTGCCGAAGCTCTTGGGACTGAAACACTGGAAGGCGCTTTCTCTGCCTGCCTAGAGTGAGTTGGGCCCACCACCACCTGTGAGTCCCCTTGGAGCCACGCAGCTTCCTGGGTCCAGGTGTGCAGCATCTCCTCCTGCCCGAGGTCCACAGGCTTCATCTCACCTTTCAGGTTCACCCTCAGCAATCCTTCTTCTCCTTACATATGCTAATTTCCCACTGCTACTTGATACCAATCTCTAATTATACCCGCGTGACATGTGAATGATACCAGCTGCCACACATCTGCTGGTGTGGTTCTGCTGTCCTCCTGCCACCCTCTCAACACTCCCTTACTATACTACCATCCATAAAAGTATAATACCTTTAAGATCTGCCTCCTTGGCCATACCAAGGCAAGCATAATCTGTCCCAGTTTTGACCTCTCCTAGCATTTACTAACTGAAACTGAGTGCCTGTTTTAGGCAATTTATTGTGTTCTCTGCTACACAATTATTTATTATTTCATACAGATGCGTCTTATTTCTCTAATAAGATTACAAATCTCTTAAAGGCAACATTTACATCTAACTGGATCAAGGATCTAAATATTAAAACAGAAACACTGAACTTGCTGAAAGATAAGTTAGCTAGAACTCTCAAAGATATTGGCATAGGAAAAGACTTTATGAACAAATCCTCAGTAGCACAGGAACTAGCACAAAGAATCAACAACTGGGATCTCATCGTATTAAAAAGCTTCTGTACTGAAAGAGGAACCTCCAACAGAGCTAAGAGACAACCTACAACATGGGAAAAATTTTTTACCAGCTGTTACTCAGACAAAGGTCTACCATCTAGAATACATAAAGAATTCAAAAAAATAAGACCCCAAAAATATAAATACCCAATACAAAAATGGGCATCTGAAATGAATGGACATTTCTCAGACAAAATAAAAGCAGCAAATAAACATACGAAAAAATGTTCAACATACTGCTCATTTGAGAGATGCAAATGAAAACAATACTGAGATTCCACCTCACTCCAGAAAGAATGGCTGCTATCATGAAATCAACCAATAACAAATGCCAGCAGGGTTTGGGGAGAAAGGAACCCTCCTTTTCCATTGTTGGTGGGAGTGCAGATTGGTGTAACCACTGTGGAAATCAATATGGAGATACCTCAAACAACTAGGATTAGAAGTCACATTTGATCCAGCCATTCCTCTGCTGGGTATCTTCCCAAAAGAATTAAAGGAATCATACCACAGTGATATATGTTCACCCATGTTTATAGCAGCACAGTTTGTAACAGCTAAAACTTGGAAACAGCCCAATTGCCCATCTACTGGAGACTGGATAAAGATGTTTTTCTATAGAGTGGAGTACTATTCAGCCATAAAGAACAAAGATAGCTAAATGGATGCACAATGAAGCCATACTCAAGTGAAATAAGTATGATATGCTTGTGTAAATGCCAAATAGTTTCTCTGGTGTGAAAAACTAAAAGTGTAAATAAAGATCAATAATTGATATTGAGAAATAGGAGGAAAAGGGCTAAAGGAGTAGGGGAGGTGGGAGCAGGAGGGGAAAGGAAAGAAGGGAAAAGAAAAAACATGAGAAAAGGAAAAATATGGAAACAAAGTCTTTGTAAATAGAGAAGGGTGGAGGGGGTGAAGGGAGGGCAGGGGTATGGGGAAAAACAAGAGCTAAGATACAACCTGTAAATGTACAAGATCCCAGTGATGAACGTAACTGTATTGTATACCTAAAATGTACCAATAAACTTAATGGGGGAAAAAAAGAGATAGATGAGTACCTTCCATGATACTGTGCATAAGTGAGAGAGAGAGAGAGAGAGAGATATCAAGAAATAAAATGATCATAGAGTTACTAAACCTTTTAGAAGTCTGTAGATGGCATGACCAGAAGCTCTAAAAGAGCCCCAAATAGATAGCAATTATTAGTTCAATACTGAAAAAATATCTACTCACAATGATTTTATTTAAAAATAAAATAATCCCTGTATAGTGACACAAATCTATAATCCAAGCAGTTGGAGAGGCTGAGGCAAAAACATAACAAATTTACATCCTTCCTGGGCAACTTAGCAAGACTGTCTCAAAATAAACCAAAAATAACAGGGGACTGAGATATGCAGTCAGTGGTGGTTTATTCCTGGGTTTCATCCACAATACCATAAGAAAACCTAAATAAATTAATTAATAATAAATAATAAATTAAGAATAAAAAGCTGTCTAGTCCATCGTGAATACCCACCATCCCCATTAGCATTCATGCTAAGGCAGCACAAGGTCCAGGCTGCTGATTCTTTCTACTCTCACCAGCTCCGTGCAATCCCAACGGACAGTGGAAAAAGGGGCTGCCTCTGAAGAGCAGGGGGCCGCATGATGCTGCTCTGGTGAGTGGCTGCAGAGAAAAGGACGGACGGCTTCCCATTCTGCTGTAGATGACAGAGGCTGATCACCTCCGCGTCCTTCTCTCCAACCTCTCCACCCCTCCCTGTGCGCGGGTCCATGCTGTCGGTGAAACGTTTCCTGATTGAGGTGCCTTCTGAAGACCCTGGGGACCCTCACCTGTGCCTGGGAACGGAGGTCGGTCTGCAGTAAGTGCCAAATTTTCTGGGTTAAACGTCTCTTCTTTCGCCAACTGAACCCTAAACCCCTATAGACATGGCTCCACGGAAAGGAGACCAGCCATTCTGACAAGATTCCGCTCCACTAAATGCTGAAGATGGAACTTGGAGCTGCGGGTGACGGCGTAAGTCCACAGTCCGCATGCGGGGAGTCTGAGGCAGGAGGATTGCGAGTGAGCTAAACCCCAACCTGGGAGGGAAACTTACCAACTTAGCAAGACCCTACTGCAAAATAAAAAATTAAAATTAAATTTTTGAAAAGGTGGGATGACGCTAAGTGTGAAGCCTCAAGTTCAATCCCCAGAGCCACAATAGATAATTAATAATTAGTTAAAGATGGAACTTGGGAAAGTATCTGAAAGCTGAATTATAAATATTTATCTGATTGTTGTGCTTCCTTAATTCCTTGAAGAATTTAGCAATAGTAGTAACCTCTATATATTGATCTGTGCCTGGCACTGTATTAAGCACTTTATACATGTTGCTTTGCCAAGAAACTAAATCGGGGAAATGTCCTTATTATCTGCAGTTACAGATGAGGAAAGAAGCCTTAGTGATATCAAATTAGGAACCCAAGGGCTTAAAGCCAGAAAATGAGACAGCTGTTGATTGTAGAGTTTCCATTCTCAGCTACTATTCTGTATCACTACGAGTCTTTTTTAAAAAGGCCCCTTAAAATTTTTTTTTTATTTTATCTTTCCATTTCTCCCTTTCCTATGAATTCCCACTTCTGTATACTCTTTTCTGTTTAATGCCTCTGTCATAGTTCATTCAGGCTCCTACAGTGAAAAAACCATCAGTGAGTGGCATAAAGAGAAATATGTCATTCACAATTCCAGAGGCTGGGAAGTCAAAGTCCAAGGCACCAGCAGATTCAGAGTTCAAGAATGCTCGTCACCTGGTTCACAGACATCTTCTCTGCGTCTTTCTGCATTGGGACACATGAGAGAACTCTCTGGGGTCTTTTATAAAGGTATTAATATCAACCTCTACTCACTCACGAAGGCCTTACCTCCTAATATCAGTATACTGAGAATTAAGTTTCTATCTGTGTATTTTGGGAAAGCACAAACATTTGATCCATAGCATCCTCCACCTGCTAGCAGAGTCCAAAGCCAAACCAAAACCAAACCGAAGAGTACTGATACTTTTCGTTAGCTTGCTCTTGCTTTGGCACACTTGGTGGTGGAAGTCCTCTGTATACAGCTATCCTTGATTCTTGCCTAGCTTGTGGAAAGCACAGGAGAAAGGGCCATAATCTCTTGGTCTAGATTGGTGGGAAGGGGCCAAGAAAAGGGAAGGCATAAGGTACAGAAAAGGCGGGACAAAGGAAACCCTGGCCTGGGCTTCAGTTCTGCTGTGAGCATAAAATACCCAGTTGGTGGACAGTACATTCAGCAAGTCTGAGTGTTATGGAGTGGGCTTTGCAGCTATGATAACCACCACTTCAATCTACTGATCGGTCCTAGCACCATAAAATGTGGGCCACCCCGTGGGCTTTGATACAGTCTGTTAGGGGGTGTGCAGCCTCAATGATGAAGCAGTTTTGCCAGAAAAATAGGAACTGAATTTTGTCTAATTTCTAGTTTGCAAGAAATATAGGTATTAAAGAACCAATGCCAATGTTTCAGGGAGCAAGTAATCAGATGAATCCAGAAAGAAGGGTATTTTGTAAGATCCTGCCAATCTTTTCCACTAGTCAACAGCACAAAAATTAAAATCTGGTGTAGAGGGTGTGGCAGGACTGAATGAGATGAAAGAAGGGTCTGAGGATGTAAGCATGTGCTTAGCATGTGAGAAGCTGTGTACATGCATGTACACACACAGATTAGAAAAGAATGGTGAAAGAGAGGAAACAACCAAATGCAATTTGTGAATACTGATCGGATCCTGCTTTGAATAAACAAGTCATAAGACACATCTGGGGGTACAACTGGGTTTTGAATTTATAATAAGGATTATAGAATACACAGGTATTATTTGTTTAAGGGCCATCATGATATTATTGCATAGGCAAATGTTGGTTGTTAGAGAGACTACTAAAATCTTCAGGAGTGAAATGTCACAATGTCTGAAATCTACTTTAAACACTGCATCAAGATATAATAAAGTTTGTGTGGCAAAGCGTTAACATTTTAAAATTCTAAGCAATGGGTATATGGCATTCATTATACTATACCATGGTGACTCTGATAAATCTAATGAAATGGAAAATTACAGCCTAGGTTTGGCAGTGTAAAAGCAATGGAATGATTTATAAGCCCTATTTAGGGATAATTGCCACATGTACAATGGCTATTAAGCATATTGTTAATATGTCAGATTCATTTTGGTCAGTCCTTTTGATTCCCACACTATGTTCAAGTGCAACCAGGGAGAGGCTGAATGTGAAATGGAAAGAATCTTCTTATGTGGTGTGGCGTGGCTTTTGAAGCATGGGGAGGACATTGTCTCAGACCCTGTGGACACCACAGCTGGAGGCCTCTCCTGGGCAGATGTGGACGCCGTCCAGCCCATTCAACGGCTGACATTCAGTCCCAGCTGAGCAAGGAGTAGCAGCAGCCAAGGCGGGTGGGGCCGCGCAGTGTCTCCCCTGCCCTTCCTCTCTGTCTCCTTCTGGCCTCCTTGCCCCTTGGGTTTTTACATTCACCTGTTACATTCATCTCCACTCTTAGATGCAGGTTGGACCTGTTCTCTTGCTTCTCTCAAAGTTATGTGAAATCTAAAGCTCAGATTTTCTCTTACTTAATCTCTCCCAGCCTGCCCCACTTTGTTCTTTTTCTTACCGCTTTACCAACCCTTGCTTCAAGCTCTTCATGTTAAATTCTTGCAGGACTTTCTCACCCCATTATCCCATTTTTATTCTCCGTAGGATTTTACCATGATCTATTACTGCAGTTCTGTGTTTGACAACTATTTTTCCCCAGTACCATCATTTGCCTCTTTGCAGAGGACTGGTGATCTCACACACACACACACACACACACACACGCACGCACGCACGCACATCCCTTCTGTGATATCATGTTAAATTTGAATTACTCATGTAGTAAACAATGCTGAAGAAAACGTTTGTTAAAAAGAGAATGTTCTTCAATACTGGACCATATATTTGGCATTTGAACCTTGTTGATGAGCTTCTTTTTTGTCTGTAGTCACAGCATTTTCCTCCCAGTGGTAAGAGCAGCTGGAATGCACCTTCCCTGTTGCTGAATTCTCCATTTACTTCCCTTATGTCGCATCCTGGTTTGTTTGGAGTAATTTAGACTTTAAGCCATTCTTCTTTTGTTAGAGTCCAGAGTGCCTCCTCTAAATTGAAATTCTTCCTTCAGGGAGCCAAGAACTCTGATGCTTCTAAATTTACATCTGGGTAACAGATTTGCTAAGAAGTTGGACTACTGGGGAACAAATTCAATGTTTCAGAAATTTTACAAAGAGTTACATTCCTCAAGGTCTCATCCACTGAGTTCCGTCACTGGGGACAGATGGTCTGCTTTAAGTATAATCAGGAAGTTTCAGAAACATGACATAATGTTTACCTCTCCTAAGATTTTTCTTGTTGGTTTGGCTTCTGAGAAATACTCCATGTGCCCATCTCCCTCTCTCTCTCTCTCTCTTTCTTTCTCTGTCTTTATCTCTCTCTACCCCTCTCCCTCTCTTTCTAGCAGATTGACAAAAATACTCTCATATTGTCCTTTATGAAAAGAACATATTTGCTTCTAATAATATATAGTGACTATACTTTAACATCTTTAGAAATATTTTTAAAACTCACTTTTTCTTTTATGAAAAATAATCTTTATTTTGAGCAATGGAAAAGATACAAGTGTTCTGAAAAGAGATATTACAGGAGAAGAAATCAAAGATAATTATTTTGATCCTGAATTGCCATCAAAATTGTCCTTTATACCTGTCCCACCTCTGACATTTAGACACAAGCTCTAGCTGCAGAATCTCATGAGCACGCTCATAGGAGGGAATGGAGGTTGGCATTCAGTAATGGTTTGAGTACATGATGTATGTCCAGTAATTTAACAACAAAAAGCCATGTGAAATGCAAATCAATTTTGAAGCATCTTTGCAAGAGCAGAAAAAAGCCCCCCAAAAGCAATTGTGCCAGTTCTTTTTGAGGAAGTAATACCCATTTAGAGACGATAATACATGTTAGAATTTTTTCTATTGCTTTCTATGCTGAATATTCCTCATTTAAAAGTAGCACTCATATTTTTCCCTTCCTGTCTTGAAATGTAAATATATTATGGCTCGATTGGTTTACAGCATCTGTGCCCACTACAATTTGCATATACCTTGTCACTACTTTCTTTCATTCTATAGGATCGTTTAATGTTCAAAGTCCTCCGAGATCTTATGGGAAGGGGGAGGGCCAGGAAAAGAAATAATCTTGCGAAGCCATGAGTGAGTGTACAATTCCCTGGAGCACAGAATGACTCACATTCTCTGCTACGTGAGTCACTCCCATGCAGAACTGGAGTTCTTAGCTACTACATCTCTCAGAGCTGTTTGTGTGTTTAGGAGGCAGATGGAGGGCAGAGATTTCTGCAGAGGACAGACAACTGTGATCAAGGACCTCAGGAGCATTCACTCCTTAGAGGCAGGCCAGAGCTTGATCAACTTTTCTCCTTGGGTTTTACATCTCAAAGTATTCAATTCCCTAAAATAAAGCACTGCTAATATTTTCTACCTAAGGAGTTAAACCAGAAAGAAGGTTCATTTGCAAAACAAAAAGAAAGAAAATCTAAGTAGAACACTAAGGAAGGAGGAGAGGGAAGGAAGGAAACAAAACATCCCAAGGGATGTTAACTTTCTCACTGAATAGAATTAATACATATTGTGTATGTATTTATTATTAGCTGCACATGAAACAGTAGAAAGTGGCTGCCTTAATAGAAAAGTTTATAAAAATAAGGTATTGGTGGTTTTGCATACTTTCAATTAATCAGTAGTACTTGATTTCCTCCAAAGAAGGGAACTTAGCTTCTCTTGTTGACATAGTGACCCCTGATTTCTTCTCAGTGTAAATAGAACCCTCAAAATGCTGGCTGTGAGAGCCTTGGATAAACAATTCCCATCTAAGTTACACATCTGAAAATGTTTGTAGCTACTACAGAAACTAAACAGTGATCAAGTCTTAGTTCTTTGAAGCTGAGGAGCAAAACCTAGACTAACTGCCAAACACTCACCCTTGCATTCCCTACCCCTCCGCCCAAGCAAGTGTCTGTGACTCAGTCATGGCTGGCTGGCTGCACATGGGTCGCGCACACGCCCATACCTGTAATTCTTCTATTCTCAGCTTTCAGAATTCCCTCCTCTCTGCCTGACCTCCACTTCTGCTTCCTCTCCTCCATCTCAAACTAATAATTTGAAGGGACACTCTCCAGGAAATTGCAAACTACTGACTTCCCTGAGAGGAAAATCTGACATATAACTAGTAGCTCAAATAAATAAAACTAGAATGCAGCTCTGAAAAACTTAGTTTTATCCCTTTATCACAGAAAATTTTCTAGTTTTCTTTGAGAAAAATCAGAGCAGCTCCTCTGGAAAAATGAGAAGGTGGCATCTTTGGTCCTACTTGTTTCCACAGAAGCACAAATCATACCTTTTTAGCACCAAAAACCTTTCATCTCTCATCTTGCCACCTGAGACAGATTTATGCTGTCAGTGAACTCTGCAATATGGTGTTAGTATGTGGTAGTGTAAACACCCGCGCTGTGACTTCCAGTTATGCTTGCTTTGTTTACTGGCTCTTAAAGAACTAAAAGCCTTTGCTACCAAAGAAAAAGTTATGTGGTTGTAAAATTTTGTTAGCATAGTCAACAGTGAGGGAGCCATACAAAAAGCTTTCCCAAGTCCTTTATGACCTCACCAGTCATTTACACAAATCTATTCCCAATATTAGACCAATGTGTGTAGGACCATACCTGTGTTCGCTCATCTTACTTGTCATCTTGATTGGTTTGATTGAGACATATACAGCACACTTCCGAGTGTACCTGGATGGGCCATGAGGACCTGACCTTCAGTCCTGGATCAGGCCCCTGGCCTCTTTCTCTCTGATACCTTCCCTCTACATTCTGCTTCTCAGCATCCATGACATGAGCTGCCATGAAGTGACCAGATTCTTCCATCGTGATGTTTCTACCTAGCAGCCAGCTGACCACCTATCTTTAGAGGCACATGATAGCAATGTTCTCCCCCACCAACATCAAGTGTATCTGGGTATCCTGCTTTAGCAATCAAGTACAAAGAAAGTGATGCACATCTCATGTCCAGGTGGAAGGTGCAAGATCACTAAAACCTCCGAAGTGATGAGCCAAATAAGCCATTTCTGCCTTTAAATGGTGCACCAAGCATTTTGCCCCCCAAACAGGAAAGCTGACCAATCACATGCCACATCGCTACTGGCTGATTTGAACCTCAACACTGCTGATAACATGACAGAATTTGTTGAAGGACCTTCCGGCCACCAGCCATCAACAACTCCCAAATTCTTTAATGTCCTAGAGATTACTGCTACTCAGGAAGAGAGTCAACATGCAAACATGCATGACTCTTCAGCAAGGAGAACAGGTGGCAGGAATAGTAAGCATACTTGATTCTGCTTTATTGGCCCCTGGTAAAGGTGAGATGCATAACGTCTATACTCAGATAAATCCAAGTACCTTTCTTCAACCCTCTGATAATGCTTTATTGCTAAGATTCAGCACTAGCCTTGGGATTTTCTGATAATTTTACAATGCAGCTGTTTCCAAGGATTTGTTCTAACTATAACGGATACTAAGAAAAACTTTTTATGTTTGCTGTGTCCACGTACTACATATTTATGAAGTATAGTTGGAATGGTTGTACTCTTATTTTGGGAGCAGCTCGGTGATGAGCATGTTTGTTAATATGGAGCCACACAGAAAGGAAGAAGGCAGAGCAAGCTCAAGCGAGTCCTAGGTGGCCTGGCCTTCACACCAACATCTGGAAAACAGCAGCATTGAGAAACATAGCATCCTTCCGTGAAGGAGGACCTTGAACTAGGGCCAAGTAACTGCAGGTCAGCACACCATTTCTCACCTGCTTAGAGGGCTATTATCGTGCTTAACCAGATTTTATGCTTTAAAAATCATGAAGTTCATATTTCTGCCAGTAATGGATATTTCTTAAAAATTAATAACAAAAGAGGGCAAGAGATAGGGCTAGAAGGAAAGAAAATTAAAGCAAAATATTGAGAAGGATTATGAAATAAATGAGCAGAACAAAAGCATTGTTAGTGGTGCTCACTTTGGGATATTTCCATGTATTTGGACTTTCTATCTTTATAGGCACATGATGGAAATGTTCTCACCCACTAGTGTCAAGTGTATCAGGGTAACTTGCTTTAGCAATCAAATACAAAGAAAGTGATGCACGTCTCGTGTCTAGGTGGAAACTTCAAAAAATATATGCTGCCCCAAATTTTCACTTTTTACAGCAACATTTAAGAAGTTGACTGGCTCATCTGCCTAGATCTGTGAGTGACTACAATGTGATGGACATAGGGAAAGATGGAGACTAACCTTTTTGTTTTAAGCATCTAAGATTTGGGGTATGTTTGTTATGTGGTGAAATCATACCAAGTTTGACTGATACTGAAGGAGCAGGACAGAAGCTGAGAAAAGGCTAAAAGTAACCATGGAAAGAAACAAAGTGAAAGAGTTAAAGATGAAGAGATAGGGGAAAACAGAAAAAGGGGAGAAGCAAAAGGGAATATAAAACAGAAGGGGGAAAGGGGATGAAAAAAGGAATGAGATGTATTATGCACAATTACCAAGTCCCCACAGGAATGCGAACATTATGTACTATATATGTGTACTACCAAAATTTAAAAAAATTAGAAAGAGAAGCAAAAAATAGTGGAAAGCAAGACAAAAGTGATGAAAGAAAAAGAAGGCAAGCGAGGGCGTTTCCCTAGTGCATCTACAGTGGCAACTTGTCATATGAAATGAGAACATGGGCCTCGGGGTTAACTGTGCGCTTCGAACCATTTTATTAGTATTTGTTACCTAGTATTCCATTAGTTATGCCACAATTAGTGTATGAGCACTGAATGGTGCTCAACCCTGAAGAGTCCAGCTGTATTAGTTAATAATATTTTATTTCAGAAAAGAGTCCAGAAAGTCATCTGGTTTGAGTTCTCTAGGCTATGAACTGAGGAAGCTGTAAGGCTTCCACCTGGCTGTTTCTGGAGCTGCCCCCGACACAAGGGGAGGCAAACCAAGCAATTGATCTACCGTGCTGTTCTCCTGAGCAATTACATTTTTACTGGGTGCAGATGGTGGTCTTCACATAAGATTTTATTGGACAAAAAAAGTGCTATAGTTTGTATCCTAAATGTCCTCCAAATACCCATATATTGAAAAGTTGGTTCCAAGCTCATGGCTTTATTGGGGGATGATGGGAACTTTAGGAGGTGGAGCCTAATAGAAGAAAGTTAGGTCACTGGGGTCCAGGCCCCTCCTTTCCTCTCTTCTTTGTTTCCTGTCTCCCATAAAATGAAGCATCATCCACCATGTACTCCCACCATGATGTTTTGTGCTACCATAGGCCCAAAGCTAACAGGGCCAAGAAGACATGGACTGAAACCTATGAACCTATAAGCCAAAGTTAACCTTTCTCCCTTTTAAGATCATTATCTCAGGTATTTCTTCATGGTGATAGAAATGTGACTAACACACAAAGGTATTATCTCTAAAAGGAAAGGATTTTCCAACTTACAGATCTTCTCAACTGCGAATAAGTGACATAATCCTCCTCTAATAGCCCATCTGATCATTGGGTATGAAATTACCTTTTCATTCAGAACTAAATGAAGTCTGAAGCCTACAAATATGACTTAGGAATGAAAATTGAAAGCAGAAAGATTGTTGTTGGCCATGGATTTCATTGGACTGGTTGGCTTTCATAATGATGACTGGGGAATTAGAGATCTATGGAGAAAATTCTATAGAAAAGGGTCCTTAATCTTGCGGGGATGACTGGAACATGACAATTGCACAAATCTCAGATTTAATAGGAAACTTTCTTCCTGTTTTGAATCCTAAGGAACATCTTAGCATTTTCATCACATGTGGCTAATCTCCCTGCCTATTCAAAGCCAAGAGCAGTTGCCTGGGATGCCCAGGCTGATGTTGTTCCCAGGCAACTATGGCCAGTCACCCAATAGTCACAGTGTTCTTTGTATCTAGCATGAGGTGATCAAGACCAAAATATGACCTTGCAGGCTACTTTTAGCTTGATATCTCTCTTTTTTTTCTCTCAAGCAACACCACACCAGTCATCTGTCAGCTGAAAAGGCAGGTCCCATTTTGTCTGAATGAGGTGTGCTTGTTTTGCTCTAAATGATACAAGCCACCTATTTATTTTGAATACTTTGGTAGGAAGAAAGAAAGGGGCAGAAACATCCTGAAGAGATTTGTTGGACCCCAGCTTATATTAGAATGAGAATATTATGGCTGTTGTCCAAATAGAAGCAGAAACAAAAACAGTATTTAGAAACTTGAAAAGGTGAATTAGCTGTGGTGGTTGGCTCTCTTGTTCCCTTGATTGCTAGAGAAGGAGGTGAGCTGCATGAAACTTGAAAATGACCAACAGTGATTATGCTGCTGAATTCACCCATCGTTCATTCCATAATATCCCAGCCTCGGATACAGAGGAATGTTTTTCATCTATGGTTTGGTGAAATTTCTAAATTCAAAATGTATGAAGATAATTTAGCTGTGCTTATAGAATGTATGTTCCTGTTGGCAGTTGTCCCTACCTCTACTGCCATAATCTTACCTCCCCTTCCAGCACTTCAGCTGAGTGTGAAGCACTAGCACAGCAGTTGCTGGAAACAGTCCCACTTTGACAGTATGGAATGAATTTTTTCCCCATTGACCAAGTGAAGGAATTCTTCTATTTACCTGATTCTTCAGCTTGCAAATAAAATAATCTATTGCATGTCCACTTTTCATATTGGTTAGAGTCTAGGACATGCTTGGCACAGAAAAAAAATATTATAAATTCAGTGAAATCTACAGCATCGTCTGTCTGCCTACCATATCCAGAGAAGAAATGCATAATGCAACAACTAGTATCCATTTAGGTACCCAGGGAAGGATGCCATGGAGGTAAACAGTGGAAATAAAGATTTTTATTTTCCATGATACCTAGAGCCTGTTTTCATGAGTGGTAAAGAAGAAACTCATGGTTTGAAGACAAAAGAGGCGCTTAATGGTAAATCAGGAGATAAGCACACGAATTTAAGAGGTATGAGGTAATAAGGAAAGACAAGAGCATAGTTGGGAGCAGGGGGGAAGGGACAAGAAGGGCTGAGGACTCTCAGCTCTGCAGAGTGAAAAGAGGAAACAAGAAATGGCACAAGCGTCAGGTAAGGGTCAAGGCTCCATTCAGCCGCAATCACCAAAGTACAGCTCTGACCTTGGAAAGCATAGAAGTTCACATAGTTCAAGATAAATGGCTGAGAAAGAGGATGCAGAGCAACTGGTTAGATAAGAGCAAAAGAATAACAAGGCGGATTCAGTTTCTGAAAAACACACTCATTTCTTGACAATGTTTAGTTAAGGACCCTGTGAAGAAAATTTCAGAAAAAGTTGGAGCCTTGTTCCTTCCTTAGAAAATGTTCTGAGCAAAGAAGGTCACTCTGTTTCTCAGCTGAGAAAATTCTGCCTCTGGAACTGGGGAGCGAAATGCCCATATCAGTGTCCTGCCCCTTCCATTTGGTAAAGTCAAAGAATTACACAAATGGGCCATGGTCACCTGCCTTTAGACATTTGTCCAAACCCATGGAATGTGCAAGACCACGTGAGCACTGTGCCTGTGCACTGTGACCTGTGGTGACACCGACATGGCAGGGCGGGCTCCTCAGCTCCAGCAAACATTCTGCTCGGGTGGGGGATGCTACCAGTGAGGGAGGCTGCGCATGTGCAGAGACAGGAGGCATATGGGAAATGTTTCTACCTTCTGCTCAATTTCATTGTACACTGAAAAGTGCTCTAAAAAATAAAGCCTACTTAAAAAGGAAGAAAGTGAAACCCATGGTCGAACAGATTAAGAAACAGTATCATCTAAAAGATGAAGCAATATTACCATGCTTTGTGGAAAACTTCAAGATCTGTATGCTAAAGTATCCCTTACTTTTTTTCAGAGTTGGTGAATATTCTTCACAGGATACAGTGGCATCCAAATGATATTTTGTAGTAATAATTCCTACTGTTAAAAGTAAAAGTGTGTTAGTATATTCTCATGTGAATACATGTGCAACTTCTATGTGCATTAGCATATAGTTGTACAAACACACACAAGAGAGCATTCTCCACTCAAAAACAACTTTCAAATGCCTAGATGAGAGCCAAGGCTCCAGCCCAGCCCTGAACCCAGGGACTTTCCACGCTTGCCTGGTGTTTCATTGTGGTGAGACCTGCCTGCCCTGCAGCCGGGATCCGTTGTCACTGTGGCTGTTTATCTTGGGGATGCAAGACTTTGCCAGTGAGCAGTGTGGGTGTAAATGGAGGGGGTGGTAAGATGAAATTCTGCCCTGGCAGGCATTCAGGGAATGCAATAGGAGGCTTCCTAAGGTGCCCCCTCATTAGTGATTAAATGAGGATACATTGGATGGGTGCTCAATGCCTTCTCTAAGTGAGGAGTTCCCGGAGATAAATCCATTGCTTCATGGATGCTGTGCATGCTCAGTAACTATTCAAGGTCAACTCTGTGTCCTCCTCGGGTTCAGCAGTCGTTCCTTGTTTCATCAGAAGGGAGACCTGTTTCCTGAGCCATTAGATTCACAAGGAGCCTGGATGGGGTGGCTCCAAGCTGACTGCAGGCAGATGTGTCATCCAATAATCACCTGCCACAGCAGACACTTAGGGGCTCACGGGGCAGTCTGTGGGCCAGGAGCTTCACTTCCTTTGTGCTGGCTCCTCACAGCAGCGCCACCAGGTAGCTCCTATTATCACCTCTACTTGACAGAAGAGGACGACGGAGTTCAGGGAAAGACAGTTGACCAAAGACAAACCACTAGAAATTGATGTGACAGAGATTAGAACTTACGGATTTCTCACCACAAATGTGTGCGTATATGTAATGGGCAGACAGCTCATTCTTCTACCCCTGCACAGCACTGCTCTTCCCTGATGATATCATTTGTCTTCCTGGTTCCCACCCTGGAAACTTACTTTCTTCAGAAAATGGATGTCTTTTCCTCTTCTATCTGTGGGAGAACTTCTCTCCCCTAAAATGAAATCAGGAACCCATTGAAGCAATTACCTTGAAGAACACCACCATATATCCCCTACCAGACCATGAGAAACAACGTTACCTAAGAGCATGGGCCAATATTTTAGTGCATGTTTGATCCCTGTACTTTGGAGCTGTGTGGCTGCCTACAATGGCAGGGGTGTTTTTTGCTTCAGAAATTGTTGCCAATTTCTGTAGAAGAACAGAACTTTTCCAATCCACAGTAATCAGCCATCCTACACTCACCACTGACTGGTAAGGTACACAGGGCACAGAATGGAAGACGGCAGCAAGGCTTTTTACTTGCATGGCTACATTTGTGTTAAGTGATCTGCCTAAAAATGCCATTTGTTCTTGAGAGTTGCTCATGCTGTGATGCCTCCTTACCTTTTGGAGTTGAAAAACTGAATTTAACAAGATGATTGGTGTGAACCATGAGGATGCATGAAATAGAAGCAAGATTAGCTATTTCTCAACCACCAAATACATTCTAACCAATTTATAGACCCACAGGCAATGGTTCAAATCCACATGATCTCTTCAGGTTGCCCTAGGACTTGGTTACTTTTCCAGAAGATACATGCATACATACATACACACATTTATATATAAATAGAGATAGAGATGTATAGAAAAAGCCAATATGAGTGAATTTCCAGGAAGTTAGAGAGTTACCAGGTTTTTTTGTAGGTGGCCAAGCCTCAAATATAGTCAGACAGATGCTCAGCTGTTACACAGTGACTCCATGCTCACCTGATGTCTTCCTGTACCTGTCCCCAAGGGAAATCTAGACCAATAAATAACTGGGCTTTTCATTTGCCTGGAGTAGCAAAGCTACCCATCATTAACTATAGCCCAAGAGATACTGCTCTTTGCTGTAGAGGTACCTAGGGTCTTTGAAGTTACTTTTGGGGTAGCCCAGGAAGTAAGAGGTTTGTGTTTTGTTTTGTTTGATTATTAAAGACATTTGGTATGCATTTAACAGAACATAAACTCCTGTCTTAGACTTTTGGGTAAAAAAGGCATATTGAGCTTGTGTTTACATTGCTCCTTCCTTGAGCCACTAAAACGACTATAAAGAGTTAATTAAAAAGCTACCAACCCTCAACAAAGAGGGCAGAGGCAACAGAAACCTGATTTTGCAAGTCCAAAAGCAAGTGGATGACTATTCACTGACTTGGCCAGCAGCAGGTGAAGCCAAGGAGCAATCTGAATTGTGCCTCAGGAAACCAGGAAGGATGGGAATGAAGAAGGGTCTGAAAATAGGAGAATGGTTTGAAAGTCTAAGAGACATAAAACTCTAGATCTCCATTCTACTCCGAAGAAACCCATGGTCATGTTCCCTTTCTCTCCACCCTCACAGAAGAGTGAAAGTTTATTTCTTGGAAGGAGGAAAAAAAGGGGGCATTCCTGGCATGGAGAAGCACCACACAGTGTGTTGAATGTTTGCTGGTTATGTTTAATAGTCACCTTGGAAGAGCAGAGGGGGCTAATTTGTGGTCAATGCCAATTGTAGTGGAATAATATTTCCACCAAGCTAATTTCACAAGAGCTGTACGAGGTTTCCAGTCACAGAGTTGGAAAGAAATGCCCACAGACAGTTTTTTGAGGAATGAGACAATTATCTCCTGGACTGTGGAGCATGCTGAAAATAGCGAAATTAAGTAGAAGTTAACACACTAAACTGTGAGAAAATTTTCATCTTTATCCTCTTTCTCTACTTGATACCCATATTCAGCCATAATAATACCATCTGGGCGATAATTTGAAGATTTTCTTCCTGAAAAATCTAATGGGTTGGGAGAAGATAAAGCGAATCTGGAAATATGTATACTGATGGGTAACCATGGCTCTATACTGAATTTTGTCCAACAATATATATGATATATATATATATATATCTTCATAGGTACATTATAGACCCACTTACTTTGGCAAACATCCCAAACTGAGTAGCAATTTAGGAAATCTGGCAATTTAAAAATCAGAGATGAAAACAGAGAGAAAAAATAAGTTGTGAATAAAAAAATGCAAATAAAATAACTCCTCAAAATGATAATTATTATTGCACTCATAAAACAACAAAAGGAAGTATTTTAAAAGAACTATTCAGAAAGTAGAAAGGAATCTTAGAAATTAAAAACAAAAGATAGAAGAAAAGAAAATCTCAATAGATGAATTGGAAAAAAAAAAAAAAAAAAAAACT
>NW_022900918.1:31168336-31234698 GCF_012274545.1 Fukomys damarensis
AAAAAAAAAAAAAAAAAAAACTTCAGGAAACCTACCAGAAAACAGAAAAGGCAAATAAATGAACACTGACAGAAATGTAGTTTTAAATAGATTATTAATTCATATGTTTCAAATTCAAATTAAAGGACTGAAAGAAAAATACAAAGGAGCAAAATATCCCAGAAATAAAATAATTTTGAGAACTGAAATACATGAGTTTTCACATTAAAAGTACTATGAAGTATAAACACAATGAATAGAAAAGGTTCAGTCCAAGCATGTTATTCTTAACATTCAAAATACTAGGGACAAGAAAAAAATCTAAAAAGTAAACGTCAAATGATCAAGATTCAGAGTAATTTGGACTTTGCAATATGATGCTGGAAAGTAAAGCTAAATCATCAATGCATGCCTTCAAAATTCTCAGGGGGATATAATTTCCAATATACTATTCTAGACATAGCTACACCAGCAATTGAGAGGATTTTCAAAGCTGATGCTAGATATTCAAGGTCCAAAAATTTCCCCCTTTTACATATTTTCAGGAATCTATTAGAGAAAAAAAGATCTCAAAATAAGGCAGTAGTATATATCCAATTTTTAAAAAATGTATCCAGGGAACAATCAAAGAGCAGCTTAGGAAATCCCCCAAGATGATGGTGAAGAGACCCCAGAATGATAGCTCAGCAGTAAATCTAAACAACATCAACTCCAGATTGGAAAAGGAAGACAGGGGGCTCTAGAGAAATATCTCACAAAAGAAGAATCAATAGCAGTTTGAATGTATATTATAGTTGTTATTTAAAATGCATCCCCCCAAAACTTTGTTGTACTGAAGACTTCCTTGCTTATAAATGGATTTTTAGAGTGACTGGATTATGAGATTCTAATAATTTTATCAAATGTATCAATCCAGGGAGGATGGCCTTATTGGGAAATGATAGAAACAGATGAGGCCTAGCTGAAGAAAGTGGATCTTGGTGGTGTGACCTTGGGGACCATATATGTTTCCTGACCCCTCCTTTCTAGCTCTTTCCCTTTCTGTTTCTGGATGACACGAGGTGAGCAGCATTACTCTACCATAACTTGTGACCATGATATTTCTGCCTTATCACAGGCCTTTAAGCAATGGAGCCAACTTATCATGGACTGAAACCTCTGAGCCAAAATAAATCTTTCTTTCTTAAAGTTGACTTCTGTCAGATATTTTGTCCAGGTAGTGGAAAGCTTACTAACATATGATGTGTCTCAAGTGAGGATATTTCCATATAGTAAAAAGTTTGAGGATCAAGTCACAACTCATTTATAAATCACTAAGGAATCCCTCTCTAAATTAGAAAAAGTAAAACAATGTCTAACTCCAGAGACATAAAAATGTAGCATAAGAATGGAAGTATAGTAATTCGTTCATCACGTGGCTCAGCCATGAACAGTGCTTTCCAGCCTTAGTGCAAGGTAAAATAGTGGATACCAATCCAAAAACAATTACAATATGGTGTACTTGAGCATGAAGACCAGGGAAGTGTGTGACCATGAGGTTGTGAAGGAGTGAAAAGCCTAATTTCTAGTCTTCTATAAAACATCAAAAATTAAGAAGAAACAGTAGAGCCTATTATTTAGATAAATAGAAATATAATCCAAAGAAAGAGTTACAAGTTAAGGTAGCTGGTGTCAGTGAGCAAAGATCATTGGGATATTTTTTTAATGAGCCTTGTAGACTAATTTTCATTTCTAAGCCATGAAAGCAGGTAATTCTTATGTAAAAGTAAATGCACAATAATAAATAAACATTATTTTTAGGATAAAGTATCAGAAAACCTTTAGCAAGGTGCCACTGTTCCCAAAAGTTTATGTATTAAGAACTTATAGTCATGGGTAACCATGGCTCTACAGTGAATTCTGTCCAACAATCAGCCTACACCATACATATATTGCCACAGGTGCGCTATAGACACACATACATGTATTGTACAGGTGCAGTCATGTTGAGAGGTGAGTCCTTCCAGAGGTGTTAGGTCAGGGGGGTTCAGCTCTCATAATGGACTAATGTCCTTATCAGTGGAATAGGTTGGTTATCCCATGAATGAGTTTCTGATAAAAGAATGAGTTTGCCTCTTGCCTTCTTATGCACTCCTCTCATCCTTTTCTGCCTTCCATCATGAGTAATATAGCAAAAAAGCCCTCACCAAATGTGGGCCCTCAGACTTGGACTTCCAAGTTCCAGCCTTCAGAACTGTAAGAAATAAATCTCTGTTCTTTATAAATTACCCACACTTGGGTATTCCATTACAGCAACCCAAAATGAAGACACAAAGCCACCACAATCTGTGAATGCCTGATTGTGTAGTCACTTTCCCTTTACAGAGACACAATACTTGACATCCACAACTTAGAAGAAGAGAGGCTTATTTTGTTTCATGGTTTCAGGGGATTCATTTCATGGTCAGCTGTCTCCAAGGAAGAACTGTCATAGTGGAAGGTAAGGTGGAGCAAAAATGCTCAGTACATTGTTGCTGGAGAGAGAACTGGGAAACAATACCACAGAGGAGGGGCCAAGGACCAGATATAGTATGCAAACTTATACCTCTGTGGCCACACCGAGCAGTGTGTTTACTAATCTTCTGGAGTCAATCAACTTGACACACTCAAGCTTTGGCCACCACACTGATATTCCCTGAAATACCTTGATACAAGACGTTATGGCTATATATACATATATATGTCCACTATGTGCCCCCCACAGACTCCTGAGCTTGTAGGTGGGGCTTTTGACAGGTGATTAGATCCTGGGTTTACAGCTTAATGAGACATTGGGAGGCAAAGGAGGTGGGTCACTGGGGCTGAAAAACTATAACTCCCTCCTCCCTCACTTGACTGCCCCCCTTCTTTCTGTTGAAATACTATGAGTTTTTATCTTCTGCCTCTTTCAGCCTTTGAGTAAGCTGAAACTATGGGTTGAAAGTTCTACAAACTGTGAGCCAAAATAAACCTTTCATCTTTAGAGTTTTAGGTGGCCAGGACTGTGTCTCGGCAATGAGAATGTAACTAAGACAGAGCATAGTACATACTCTTGGCGAAAGCAAAACATAAAGTTCAATAGTCCTGGTACCCATTCACAAGGGAGAGGCAAGAAAATAAACAAAAATGGGACTATCTAATTACCACGAGATACCCTAACATTTGAGCAATGTGTCAGTGGGCTGGTTTCCAGATAAACTGGGCCTATAGGCTGATCTCTTTTACGGATTACCACTACACTTTGACATACTTCTGTGTGGAAGAAACTTGCCCAACTCTCCACTAATCATTTCTAAGTCTGTCTCATCCCCTAGATAATGACTCTGTGAAATGAATTTTGGGTAGTAAATATTTCTATGGGCAAACATTCACAAAATGGAATTCATTCAGTCCTGTATTTATTCCAACATGTGTATCTGAGGGGCCTGGAAGGTAGGGAAGTGTGATAAGGGGTATAGGCAGAATGTGTTCCTCCTGGAGCCCAGAGGCATAAAAGGGGATTAGATGTGTAAAATTATTAGAGTGAAGATGAACTGACATTCTAATTCTCAGCAAAAAAATTAAGTTGGGCTTTTAACTTTCATAAGAACATTTAACTCTATTTTTACCCTGATGCTTTTTTAAGTGTATGGTTTAGCATCAGCCATACAGAACAAGGAGTGATTAGATCTGTCTGGATGTAACAGGGACGGCAGCAAAGAAGAGGAGTGTAGCTTGTTCTTCTTCTATCCTTCCTGCCTGACAGTTCTTGACACAGGGCTGATACCGTGTAAATACTTCTAGGATGAACAAATGGTGGATGGATGGATGGATGGATGGATGGAAAAGCTGATTCGACTGAAATTCACCTTGACTAAAGGAAGCAATTCCAAGATTCAGAAGACCAGGATTGGAGGCAGTGTAAGTAGTACTGAGGAAGTGGTTCTAAAAATATTTGGAAACTTTTTCTTCCAAAACCAGAAATCTACTGGACAGATCTGATTCTCTGACTCCTCTAGAGCCATAATGTAAGTAAATATTCTAGCCCCTTCCATTGTCAGAAGTATAATTTTTAGATGAGTCCAGACTCTTGGGAGCTGTACTCTTCAAAAAGGCTCATTTTAGAGATTTTTGTTTCCTTGGTTTAGATTTAGGGAACCAGGGGACTAATTACATACATGAGCTTTGGGATTTGGGGGGCTCACTATTTCTATTTCAGTTGGAAACACATTTTCCATTCTCTCATGCAGGTTGTTCTTTTTACCAATGGTTAATATGTATTTTTAGATTCAGGCTTTAAATACCTTTTCTGTCCAAAAATCAAGTCCAGAGCCAATCTTACCCTTTCCTAATTCCAAAGTCATTCATTTTTTGGAAAGGGAGTTATGTCCTTAGGGTTTTAAAAACACTTTTGCTGTTAGGGAAAAGATGCCTGTTATAATCTCACCTCTAGGTGATTGGACCTTCTGGAATTAAACAGCTGTCTCTCAAACCAGTTGTGTGATTTAAAGGAAATTGTAAGGAAATTCCAGACTACATGAGGCTCGACAGGCTGTAGAGGCTGCTTCCATGATCACTGTAAAAGGCAAGAATAAACCCTATTAATAAATCTCGGGCTGCTTTCATTGAAATGGATCATTGCTTCAAGAAAAGAGTAAATGTAGGTCTACCAAAACAGCATGCCTCCTGCTTACTAGAAATTAAGAGCAGACTTGGCCTACTTTTTTTTTCTTTTTATCTGCATTACTTTGCACTTAACCCTTTGAAAACTCAGTACAGAAATAAAGTAGCAAATCATTGATTGTGATGTATCTAAACACACACACACACACACACACACACTGGGAAGGTGGCTCCATAAATTTGCTTAAAAGATACATAGTCAAAATATAAAAATATCTTTGAAACTTAAAAATATCATGTCCCTAAATCTTATTTGGAATCCAGCCCTTAATCCCTTTGGCTTTGTGGGTGGGTAACTCAAGGCAGCCTTGGGCCACTGTACTTGGGAAAAGTAATTTACAAGGTCCTAACAGCCACTTAGGCCCTGCATTGGCTCCCACTGATTCGCTGAGTGTGGGTGTGCTCTCCCATGCTCTCTGACACACCTCAGATGGGTGCTGGCTACCAGAGGAGCCCTGGGTGGCCGACATCCATCTGCCTGCCGCATTTACATGCTCTCTCTCTTTCCCTTTCTGCAGCCTGGGTGGCTGTCCCTCTGTTTTCTTAGAGCTGAGCTAACCCTGTTTATTGGCATTGGCTTTTCATTCTTAAGGATAAACTCCTCACAATGAGAATCAGGAATCTCAGCTTTCTAGACTTGCTCTTATTTGTACGGAGCAGTCAGAGATCTGTTGGTTTCACAGCATGCTGAAGAGGGATTTCTTTCACTTCACTCAACAAAAGCTTATTTCTTTAAACTCATTTTTTTTTTTTGGTGCCACAGTTTAAGTAAAAATAAGAATTAATTCTCAGTTTTCCAAATGAGATAGATATTAGCATGTAAAGTTATGTCTAAGACCAAAGATGGAATTTTTTGATGGTTTATTGAAGGTGGTATAGTTCTTGCTCTTCAAATTATGGTCGATGGGGAAAAGCACATAAACAGATACCTAGAAAATCTGGAATCTTGCATAACTGAAGAATCTCAGACTTGATCCCAGACATATTGAATCTCTTCAACTTTTTTTTTAAACAAAATTTCCACACACGTGCATAGTAAAGTACGAAGCACTGATTTGGATAGTGTCTTTCACTGAAGCCAGAGCAAACTGGTTCCTAGTGGCATTTGGCATTGATTGGAAAATGAATCTATATGAAACTCATACTCTTGACCTGCTAAGAGCCAAGCATCTTTTTTTGCCCACGCACCTCTAGAAGCTTTTATGGTTCAGCTCTCATTACTTATCCATGAGAATCATCATCCAAACTCTTTGTGAAACTAAACTGATCTCACCAAGGTAGATGAAGAATGTCTTTGAGTAGGTTCCTGTGTTGGACTTCAAGCCTGAATTTCCCATAAAACATTGGAACTTCCCCTTACCAGTAGTAACATCTTGAGTCAAATAATTTCAGGTAAAATTTGTAATTGGAACATTTTATGAATGAGTTTAAACATCGCCTTAGAAGAGTCTGAAATGTGTCCTCTATCGTAAGCACTCCTGACACAGTGGGAATGTACAGTTAGCTGAGAAATGAGTGTCTGCTATGTCTTCACTTGGCCCAAGCTGTGCAAATTAGCTGGAATTAACAGACACACTTATGGGAAGTTTTAAATTAATTTCTTGCAGCAATAAGAGTAATATTTTTAAAGATAAAAAGCCTTGTATTTTAACACAGGGGTTGGGAGTGTAGCCAACTAAAAATATACATCATAGCCACCTAAGGATGAAAAGTATGAGAAGAGAAAAGGAAACAGACTGTTTACCAGAATCGAACCTTGGATTAAGGTATATAAGCAGAGGCTCATGTACTTAACTTCTGTAAAGACAGTGCTCGTATGGGGAGAGGTGAGTGTATTTTCTACCGAACACTTATTACTTTTAACATGTGCATTCATATATGTAGGTTTCTTTGTCTTATGACTGCAATTCCTACTACTTGTGGCTGAGGGAAGTTATAAAAATATGAAGAGTGGGTTCTAAAGCTCTGGAGTAGATCGGTACCTAATGCCGTTCACTGTTCCATCATTGTCCTCAAGAAAAGATAGGGACAGTCCTTAAGGGAGGAAAAAGATACTGTGCAGCTGAGCCTCTCCACCAATGCAAATTGGTTGTAGTCATCACATCCACCTTTACATATTGTTCCAAGAGTATAAACCTGATCAAAGTAATATATTAGCAATTTATTTTTAAAACATAACTTAAAACAGGTTTATTTTTAATATCTAGCTGGGGTTTAGGTGACAAGAGAAGATGTGAAACTGGGTAAGGAAGATAGGAGAGTCATGACATTCGAAGAAATGATGGTGAATCAAAGATCTTAAGAATCTGTGACTTCCCAGGTAATGAATGGTCAAGAAAGAGGAAGGTCTCAACACTGACATACTAGAGAAAGGTGTTTCCTTTGCCAGCTTGAGCATGTGCTCACCTTCATCTGAAGAATGGTCAGCTTTGTAGACCACTACCACCAATAACAACAAAGACTGTACTGTGTACACGAAAGTTTGAGGGGAAATGAAGCAATAAGCAAAAAGAAAATCATACAAAAACAGGGTAAAGTGCCTGTAGCTTGCGGAATAATACTCATGCTCTAGCTCTATCATCCCTGTCCTTCTCCAGGATACAATATTTCCGGGCCAGGACAAGAGGACAGATCTAAGCTCAGATATTACATATTTAACATGTAAGTTAGAAAGCAAGCTGTGTCTCCTCCTGTGCAGGCAGCAGGCCAGGCCAGAGCCTGAGAAGGACGTGACACTCCTTAGCCGGGGTGAATCAGGAGAACCCGGCCACACTCAGGACTCATCAGCCAGTACTGGACTCCCCAGATCAGGAGAGGGCACTAAACTCTATGGGGTGTCAGGCCAGGTAGATGCCTTGCTCCACACCTTACATTTCCAGCCCAATTTTTCCAAATACCACCACTGAGCAGATGGCGAAGGGAAACAGAAACTTTAGGGAAGCCAGTTTGTCAAAACACTACATGTGTGATTTGGGGTGCCCAACATTACGCTAAAGCACCCCTCTTTTGGCTTTGATTGTAACCTTCCCACATACCCTGTACACTTTCAGCAGGCACCCCCTGTCCTCTGGTCTGGGGAGCCCAAATGGGCTCCCCAAGTTTTCTCAGGTCATTCAGATTGGCTCAGTTTTCACTCTCACACACGCAAACAATTTCTTGTAGACACACTTTCTGTGCAGTGTTTCAGATGTGCAAAGACACTGAGGCATAGGACACAGTGACCTTGATTTCTGATTTCCAAAATTAATAAATTTCTGTTGTTTAAGCCACCAAGTTGGAGTTATTTTGTAGGGCATTCCTAGCAAACTAATGCAACAAGCATTCTCAAAGATCTTATCACAATTCCTTGAATACACTTTAATAAGATGATAATCACACTGCATACTTAGGATTTCTGTGTCTTTTGGTGCTGCTAACTTGTGATTCTTTTACCTGCCACCATTAAATGTGAAGTCCCAGCACAGGGCCTGGCACACAGAGGTGCTTAATAAATACAGTATGGACAGATGAATGAATGAATGCATGAAAAATTGGGAATGCTCATGCAAAAGGAAAAACTTGAAAGTGCTTAATGAAAAGTTTGAGTGAGGAAGGAGCCATGATGTGAAGGGAGGGGTAAAAAGGCACAGTGTAAGCATCATTATTGTACTGCAGCCTAACGGGAACTTTTTTAAAACTACCATCTGCACTGATTTTGGTACTATCTTTATTTTAGAGAGCGCCAAATCCTGACAATTTTTTTTACCATTTAAAAGCAAATGATTAATTTTCCCTATTTCTTAATAACGCCTCTTAGTTCTGATTTTGCCCCTGATCTAGTGCCTGTCAATGACTTGGTCTCCTTGACCACAGGGAAAAAAAATCTGCTAGGACCTCTAGAGGCAAAATCCAACAGCTCTCATTATGTTCCCACACTCAGGGCAAGAAAACAAGCTCTATTTGCAAAACAAACTTTAAGGGGCTATGCAAAAATATAGCCTAGGGGAAATGAGAAGAAATGAATGTTTTTATAATAATCCTTTCAAAGGGGAAATGTCACCTTAATTTAACTGGGGCTTTGCTATTAGGTTTCTTCTCTATCTGTGACACAGTTAAACTCTATTATCTAAAGCACTGACCCAAGATGAGCTACTTTTTCTCAAAAAAAAAAAAAAAAAGCGTTCCTGACATCATTTTCTCAATGTCTTTTGTGAGTTCCTTGGTTCTGAATTAATTATTCAGAGAAAAGGAAAGTGAATCAGAATTTCACTTGGAAGATCCAGGGTATACGTAGTTTGAGAAGCACAGTTTGGTGATAAAGTTTGTTTCCTAGAAAAATAATTAAATGTTTTAATAAAACAAGTTAGGAAAGTAAAAAAAAAAATGAGTCCTTATGAATATGGGTTGTCAACAGGTATCTTCTGAGCATCACCAACTCTCTAACATATAGGATACCCCCAAGAAGAATGCTGTTTATCCAAATCTCAAGCTTGAACATGGTGATACATTATTGAAATGAGGTATGTGCTTTAGAAAATAGGCCACCCTAATTTTTTTCATTTCCCTGAAAATAATCCATACTTGCCAATACAATGGAGTTCACGTCTATTCCCAAACCTAGGAAATGTACCTGTTACTTTGGGCAGACATTCTCCGCGACTGAAATTATACTTGCCTCCTGTATTGCTACTGTTTACCAATGTTTTCAGACAAGGAAGGAGAAATGCTTTTTGATCATAGGGAGTAGTTGCTATGCAAACACAGAGGAGCAGTCATAATGTTTGTTGGAGCTCTCACAGGAGCAGAAAAACATTGCATAAATGTCTTTACAGTACCAACAGAGTATTCCACACTAGTTAAAGGATATTAGGGGCAGATGTGGTGATTATTCTTTAAATTTAGGTGATGCATTGTTTTGGATATTTCTTCCTGAATTAAATTATAAAATAGAACATGATCATATGAATTTTTAAAATTCTTCTATTAACAACATTCAGGTACTTAAGAGTTGTCGATCTCTTTCACTTTTTATTTAAATTTAAGAGATGCATTCTAAGCCTGGTGTAGTGGTGCACACCTGTAATCCCAGCACTCAGGAGGCTGAGGCAGGAGGATCACTGAGAGTTCGAGACCAGCCTGGACTACATAGTGAGTTCCAGGTCAGTCTCAACTACATAGTGAGACCCTGTCTCAAAAAACAACAACAACAAAAAATTAAAATAAAATATTAGGCAGCTACCTGTCTATAGAAAAGATACAAATTAGTAGAATAAAATAACAATGAATCATTCAATTTGAAATCTCAGAAATTGCACCTAAATAAATTAAACAAAATGTATGTAGAAGAGTAGGTTTAGTTTAAAGAGACAGATAAATTGAACCATGGTAGGAACTGCTTCTCAGTCACAGGTTTCATCTACTTCCTCCACAATGTTGCTGCTGTCATTGTCCAAACATGGGGAGATTCATTAATGCTTTTTTTTAAGTGAATTTGAAGACAAGAACAAGAAAGTAAAAGTTCTTGTAGGAAAATCTAAAAAGTAAAGAGGATAAAACATTAAAGCAAAACCGTAAAGAATGAGTTCCCTTTATTTATACAAGTGTACATTTCATTGTTTTCCAAAAAGTAGAACTAGCCTCAGATTGGACTCACATATCATATGGACTTTTAAAAGAAACCAGCCTGTTTAACACACTTGCACAGGCTATGGCTGAATTTTATATGTAATCAGGAAGCTCAGTATTCAAAAAGTGAGTCAGCGTACATGGACCATAGACCTGCTTTTAGCAGTACAGGGATGCTTTTCCTGTACCTCAGAGTTCCACAGTTCCAATGACTAAAGGCCATCTTCAAAATAAAAAATGAGGTCAGAAGAATAAGTGCATTCATTCTACTACCTCTCAGAAGGGAACTGTATTATTTGTTCCTTAACCTACATTTTTTCAGACTTAAAATTGACTAATTTCTTGCCATAGCAGTAATGTCATAGTAGAAAAAAAGAGAGGAGCTCTAAAACTTTTTAGTGGCATATGCTATAGGTTTTTTTTTAAAGTGGTCTAGAAATTGTAAAAGATCAACTTCAAAACTCACCAAACCCAATTGATCCCCAAATTAAATTCAATGTCCCTTATGGGTATTCAGAATTACCAAGAAATGAAGAATAAGGAAGATGAAGAAAGAATAGATATTATATAAATGGAAGAGACTAGAAACATTATATAAAGGTACTCCCACTCCCATCTCTTCCTCCTTTCAGTAATTTATTTTTTATGATATTTTAGTATATTTTATTATATTTGTTATAATATAATATTTTATTATATTTTAATATTTAAATTTATTTAAATTAATATTAATATTGATATTTAATTTATTTAATATTTATTATATTTTGATATTCTATTTAATTTTTAACTTTTTTATTTTCCTGTTGCCCTATTAGGAGGCTTCACAAAAGGATAGATTTTTTTTCACATCTTCTGATGCAAAAGTGTTTAAACAGTGTCTGGCACACAGTAGGCATGTTATGGGTATTTGTGGAATCAAAGGATAATAAAGAGTGAGAGATAACATGTAAATAAATGACCACACAGAGACTACATTTTCTATTTGCATTTATCTAGAATAGACTGTGGTGTGATGTGCCTTCAAGGACTACCAAGTCATGTTATAACAGAAAAATTAAATTAAATAAAATTTCTATGGCACTTCAGCAATTTGCAAAATACTTTCTTGTGCATTGTCTCATCTGATCTCGCAGGAGCCTCCTGGTAAGATTTCTTTCTATCCTTACCATGCTATACAGGACATTATGAAAGCTCAGTGAAGCTGCGAGGTGTATCCCACTCCACCAAAGACAAAAAGAGCCAGAGCCCAGATGTGAGGCTGCATTCTCTGAAACTAAAGTTTGTCTAATCTCCCTCAGCTTCGCAGTTCAGGACTTCTTTCAGGCTGTGCCAGAGGTGCCAGAGCTACCCTGTATGCAGCATGCCTGTAAATGGGCATTTCAGGGAGGAGAACTTCTTATTGTGAATGTTTCCAGGTTGGGCTGCTGAATGCCCCATCATCTGGGATAATGCAACACCTTGTTCTCATTGAAAAGATGTTGCCAAATTAATTCATTTCATTGGCTGCTGGTGGGGTGGTTTTCTAGGAGACTGTTTCCTTGCAATATTGCCACACTGTTCAATGTGACCTTTCAGCACACATCTTAGTCCATTTTTACAGCTATAACAAAGCACCTGAGACTTAGTGAGTCATAGCAAGCAGAAATTTATTTCTCCCAGTTATGGAGGCTGGGGGCCAAGTTCAAGGCTCCTGCAGGTTAAGTGTCCACTGATGGCATCTTCTCAAGGTGGCACCTTCATATGGCAAAAAGGAGAGAGACAGGGCCTAAACTAGTTCCTCCAGCCACTACATAAAGCTCTCATCTACTCACAAGGGTAGAGCCCCATGACTGAATCACTCCCCTAAAGGCTCCACCTCATAAAACCACCACAATGGGAATTAAGTTCCAACATGAAATTGGAGGAGACAGATGATAACAGCATGAAAATCACAATGGTGCGTTCAATTTCATGACTTTAATGCCAATAAGATGGCTTCAATTTAGAGCATTTTGCCAAAGAAATCCAATTGCTAACAAAAAGGCGTCTGGCCATTCATTCTTCACTTACTTTGCAACCACATCCTAATAACGGTCAGCTTAATGCATTAGAATGCTGGGGCCTAAGTTCTCATAACTGTAAGTGGCTACTCTGGTCATTTTGACACTGCAGATCATAGAGTTATCCTGACCGTCCTCAGTTGGGATACTTTTCTGTGACTAAAATGTCAATTTTCCTACTTTCCTGAGCTCAGACTTAAACCCTGTATGCTGAAAAGTATCTAAGAGTCTCATGTAGGTTTGTGGTAGTGTTTAAAGCACCTGTGTGTATATGAATGATAGTTATAATTATCATTCGCATTTACTGAGTACCAAGTATGAACCAGTCATCAAGCTGGGTACTACATTTGTGCTATCTCATTTCAGATTCCTATTAATAGCTATGGGATGTAATTATTCCATCCTGAGTATTTGCTCAAAGCTACACATTGGAAGCACTAGAATTCCAATGTATGTTTATCTGGTCTCAAGCTTTACCCAGGCTGTCTCTCTGCTCCACCCCTACACTTTTCTAAGGAATTCAACTATGCTTACTTGATTATAACAATAGTTAATACACAGCCATGGCTATGAGCTGGGCACTGTCAGGTTTATGCTTAACACTCAGCAATAAAGTAGCACAGTTGAGGAAACCAAGGTGTAGAGTGTTAAGGATCTTGCCTAAAAGCACCCACCTTTTAAGCTACAAAATTAAAAGTTGAAATCAGAAAGCCTCTGCTGCAGATTTTGATAATAATCTCCGTATTGCACGGGATTCTCCATGTGTCAGACACCTTTCAAGACAGTTTTGTCAAACCATCGGAGCTACAAAAAGTTATTTTGAAAACACCTGTATTAAGTCTTCACATGATACTCTACACATGCACACATTTGCATACCTCAGACACTTTTCTTAGTATCTCCATCACAGGAATCATTTATATTTTGAAACTTACTCAGCCAAAAATATCCCTTCTATCTACAGAGAATACATCCAAAATTGCCCCTCCTTTTCACTTCCTCTACAAAGATCGCTAGGGACACCAAACAGGCCTTTAAAAAAAAAAATGGAGCTCTACACAATTCATTTCCAATCTGCCAGTTTACCTTCAGTGGCTCGCTGTGAGATGAGGGCAGAGAGCTCATTTCTGAGGCATCCACCAGGAAGATGGTGGGACGAAGGGCTGGCCTGGAGCTGTGAGTGCTCAAGGCCGGCCTGGTGCTGAGTCCTGTGTGTCATCTCTCTTGTCCCAGGACCCTGGGACTTTGGGAACACACCTATCTGCTTTGTTCTGTTCCCCGGCAAAAGTGCTAGTGATCTATTTAGGGCACAGCTCTGATTTGGATGTCAAATAAAACTGATTGATTTTATGGTTCTATAAAGGTCGCTTGAAAAGGTGGAGTGATTTCTGCGGCAGACAGGCACCCATAAATCCAGGCTCTTTGTGACAAGTCTTGCCCCACTGCAGGAAGACAGATTCTTGGACCTGTGTCCAATACTAGAAAAGATACCACATTGTGCACTGGATTTGGCTCAGGAGCTTATGTTCTTTAGGCATCAGGAAAGCTTCTATATATGAAGACAGCATAGTTAGCTGCAAATTGTTGGTGATTGATTCTACAATAGAATGGTAAGGATAAAAAATTAAATTGCCACGGCATTCCTTGGCAAAATAAAAGGATACTTTCTGAGCTTCTCATTACTTTCAGTCAAGGTTCCTAGAACATGGGGCCTTCAAATGCCCAGAAAGGTCAGTGTGTGCCTAGAACCTGTCCCTCCTCTCCATCTCTTCTAAAATTCCATGAGGGAGCCGAGTTCCTTTTTTTTTCTCATGAGTTTATTGGTACATTTTAGGGATACAGTACAGTTACATTCATTATTGGGATCTTGTACCTCTATATGACAGGTCTTGGTTCTCATTTTTTCCCCTTGCCCCTGCCCTCCTTCACCCCCCCTCCCCTCCCCATTTACAAACATTTTTTCCATTTTTCATTTTCTCATATTTTTTTCTTTTCCCTTATTACTTTTCCCCTACCCTTCCCACTTTCCCTATACCTTTAGCCCTTTCCTTCCTATTTCACGCTGTCAATTATTTCATGAGGATCTTATGTACTATTATAGTTTTTTACACCAGAGAAACTATTCAGTATTTATATATATGTGTGATTTATTTATTTTACTTAGGAGTATATCCTCAATATGTATCCATTTTCCTATGAATAAATCTATTTTATCATTCTTTATGGCTTACTAATATTCCATTTTATAGAAAAGCCACATCTTCTTTATCCAGTTTCCAGCTGATGGGCAAATGGGCTGTTTCCAAGTTTTAGCTATCACAAACTGTGCCGCTATAAACATAGGTGCACATATATCACGGTGATATGATTCTTTTAATTCTTTTGGAAAGATACCCAGCAGAGGAATGGCTGGGTCAAATGGAACCTCCAGTCCCAGCCAGCTCTTTGAGGTATCTCCATAATGATTTCCACAGTGGTCACACCAGTCTGCACTCCCACCAATGCCAAGTTTCTTTTTGACACTTTCCATTTTGCCCAAAAGAGGCCTTAGCACATTTTATGACGATGGCCATAAAAGCCCCTTCCAAGATTTCCTCTTAAGAATCATGCTGCTATAATCATGGGTATGCAACTATCATTGTAATATAATATCTTTAACTGTTTGGGGAAGATATCTGAGAAAGGGAATAGCTGGGTCAAAAGGAATATCTAGTTTTAGCTTTTTGAGGAATTTCCATGCATTTTTTTTTATAGTGGTTGCCTTACTTTACGTTCCTTCCCACCATGCAGAAAGGTTCCTTTTACGCAGCCTTGTTGGCATTTGTTATAGTTTGGTCTCTTGATGGTGGTCATTCTTTCTGGGGTAAGATAGGCTCTCAGTGTGGTTTTAATTTGCATTTCTCTCATGACCAGTGATGTTGGACATTTCTTCATTTATTGGTCATGTGCCCTTCTTTTTCTGCAGTAGTAACACACAACGGAGTACTACTCTGCCATAATGGATAAACTTGAGTCATTTGTAGGAAAATAGATGAACCCTGAGACGGTAATATTAAGTGAAAGAGACACAGCTTCAGTGTCACATGGTTTCTCCTATCTGACAAACCCAAAATATAAATAAAGAGCAAAATAAAAGCTAGATAATAGGAAGTTAAGAGATAGATGTTTCTCAAATGGGAAGGGGATCAGACATAGCTGGGGGCCGGGCGTGGTGGCGCACGCCTGTAATCCCAGCACACGGGAGGCTGAGGCAGGAGGATTGCTGTGAGTTCAGACCAGCCTGGGATACATAGTGAGTTCCAGGTCAGACTCAACTACATAGTGAGACCCTGTCTCAAAAAACAAACAAACAAAAAAGATAGTTGGGGAAGAGGAGGGACAGAAAGGGGACAAAGAAAGGAACTGCGATGTGCTGTGTACATGAACCTATTCCACATGAGGACTGTAAACATTTTGTCCTGCAACATACAATAGACAAACAGATAGTCCTTAGCATAGAGGGATACACAAATAAATGATTAGAATAGCCTGGATATGTAAGTTTATGACATATTTCATTTATATTCAACTTCTAGATATCATCAGAGTTCCTTGGGATCACTGGGCCAGAAAAACGAAGGGAAGGAGCATTAGGAAATAAGTAAATATGGTTGGAAAGTGAAGGGATGAAGATATGTATTATGTGGCACATGTGCACACACAAGTGTTCGTGTGCGAGAACCTGCAAAATAACGTAACAAAGGATGTAGGGACAGCAGTATAAGTTAATCTGAAGCAAAAGATCCACTGTTGAAATATCATTCCAATTTTCTCAGAACAACAGCCAATCAAAAGTAAGACATCAAAGGAACTAGAAGTTACTTTAAAAACGTGCGATGGAGCAGGGTGGGAACGAAGCAACTGCTGTGTGCCCAGTGATACCTTGGGCACAAATGGACCAGGTGATTGTCCTCTCTAACACATGGAACTAACCAAAAGGCAGCAGTTGCAGCTTCCCTTCTGCAGGAAGTGGGTGGGACGGCTTCACCCACTTTTAATTAGCAGGGAAGTGATGATGTGGTTGGCACCCTTGATTCTACCCAATTCCTGCTATCACCAGCCTGGCGCAGGCCCCCACTACCACTTACCAGCCTTCCCTGCCCTCTCCTTAGTGCTGATGGCTGAAATGGTCCTTCTGATGTGCAGGTCGCTCCTCTTCTTTAGTTCCTTGAAGTACTACCAAAGCATCCCATGGCCCAGCCCTTGTATTTTCCCCCCTCTCCCCTAGGGCCACTTCCAACCTCCCACTTTCCCCCTTTTAATTCCCCACGTGCAAGATATTTGCTGATCATTCTACCACCTCTTTCTGAAATGTCTTCCCCACTCACCTCTGCTGCGTGGCTTTCTTGTAATCATCCCAACACTTAGCTGAGAGCTCATTTCCTTCAGGATTTGTGCCTGATTCCCAGGTTCATTTAGAGGCTCTCTTCTGTGTTTGCATAGAATGCTTAACATTCCTGTGCCATTAGATTATAAAAACAATCTTTGGACATCATCTACCCCACTATAGGTTCTTACAGGCTAGAGCCAAACACTTCCTGGTTTTGTACTCACAGACTTGCACCTAGTGCTTATTATAAGCTACATTTTTAGAAGTTGCTTTTCTCTAACCCAAGGAAACCACAAAGAAAATGGACATTTTTTAGGTAAAATTAAAAACGTTGTTAATGAAATCTGCTGTTTTAGTAATATTGCTGGGTGGCAGGAGTGTGACAGGAAAAAAAGTAGAAGCTGAACTCAGGAAGGCATGGCCTCAACTTTCCACTCGATATCCGCCTACTCACCCATGTCTGCACAGTTCTTTCTGCCTCTCTTCTGGCTACATGAAGAGTTAGCCCTCCTCTGGACCAAGGTTGTGCATATTCTTAATCTTCACTCCTTCCAAATCCAAAAGAATAAAATAATACAGACTCATTCAGACAAAGAAAATCAGGAAACAACAGTGGACAAGAAACGTCAACCATGTTCGGAAGATGGAAAGAGGATTGATGAATGGCCATTGACCTAGCAGAGGGACAGCTGAAAGCTGTGAGTCTGCACAGGGAAACACTACCAAGAAGCACATCCATTAGTGTCACAGAAGGCAGGGAGACAGAGAACGGCTGAAAGCAGGACTGGCTGTAGAAAGGGTGGATTCCTAGGTCTCATCTTTATACTCACAGCCAATGAATGCTCTCCCTTATCTCAACATCATGAAGTTTCTTTTCTGAAAAAACAAACTGAAGCAGAGAATCTCCAGTCTCAAAACCCTGAGACCAAGGCACAGAAGAGGTGAGAGTTCTGGAAACAACGGTATCTAGGGAAAGTGCACACACCAATAATGGTGTTCTCAGTCCCTCTACCACTCTGCTCACAGGCTGCTGGCAGCCAGAACTGAGTCCTAGGAAGAAGACAATGGATCTGTTTTTAATGTTTGCTTTCTTTTTGAGGTTCCAGAAACTGCACCTAGGTCCTTGTGCCTGCTAGGCAAGGATTTTACCACTTAGCTACTTCTCCAGCCTCTAGGGCTCTTCTGTTGAGAAATATTTACCTGTGGCAGCTATGGCTCCTATTTTCTTCTACAGACTCTCCTATGAAGGGCATAGTCATGCCGAGGCCACATGTCCCAGATTACATACAATCAATGACTGCACATCTCAGGGATCTGAGCCAACAGAGCACTCTTCTGATAAGCAACCTTTACTCAAGTTCTTCCCAGTAGCCTGACCAAGACACACCCAAACCTTCTCTGCAATCTCCTACCCAATCCTTCCTTTGCTCTCTCTGGTCACAGACCAGGCCTGTGCTGCAGTCTAAAAGATCTTCTGACCAACTTCTTCTGCCTCCTCCATTAAGGTCTGGAGTGAAATGTCCTCCAAAAGCTCATGCATTGATGTCTTGGTCCCCAGTGCAGAAACGTTTAGAGGTGGGGAGTTAGGGAAGTGACTAGGCCATACAGTCTCTGAGTCTCTGACCTCATCAGTGGTGAGATTAATCCATTCATTGATCCATAATTTGATGGTTGTTAAGAAATGTTACAAGATAGAACCTTATGGAAGGGAGTAGGTCCTCCTGAGTATGTCTTGGACTCTCTCTCTCGCTCTCTCTCTCTCTCTCTCTCTGTCTCTCTCTCTCTCCCCACCCCTCCCCTTGGCTACCATGAGGTAAGCAGCTTTGCTCTAGGATGGGCTCCCCACCATGATGTCCAGTCTTGTCTCAGGCCCACAGCCAAGTGGGTCAAGTGACCAGGGACTGTTTGACACAACAACAGAAAGCTAACACATCCTTCTTTATTCCTCAGAGGCATCGATCCTACACAGTTCACCCTGACTTGAAATCTTTCTTTCAGAGTATGTGACACAGTGATACAAGGAGCAGTCTGAAAAAACTGGTGCTAAGTTGGGTTTGGAGACTCACTCATCCCTCTCTCTCTGAGCAGGGGTGGGGGCATACGGAGTCCTCCTCAGAATACAGCCTACTAGCTTCTGGCATGAGGTGGTGGCCCATAGCTGAAGAATCCTCTGGTGGTAACCAAATGTTTCTGTATGACGATTCCAAATAATCAAGTGAAGAACAGTGCCTATAACCACAGCAGAGCTGGCTGGCAATCTGTGATTGGCACTGACACTCTGAAGAGGGATGCTGAGAAACTGAGATGCATGGATGTGAAATTAAAGGACAAGTGTGGGAGCCAGAGGCTCTTTCCTTGTGGAAGCTGCAGGATAGACACAGCCAAGGGAACAGAGACTCGGGGCTGAGGGAGCAGCAGCCCTCCAGAGAGGTATAAATGCACAAGCAGGAACACACTAGGGCGAGGGTTCCAATTAGGAAAATCCAGGATCCGAAGCCTGGAATGGGGATATCGGGATGGATTCCCACAAAGGCTGTGACCCTGAGCATCTCCCTGAGCATCCTACAGCTCCTTCTCATTCCTAGTAAGAGCTTTTTCTTCCAAGCTCACACACGCCCTTTCCTCTGCAAGACAAATGCCTCCCTCCTTTCCTGGTTGCAGGCAGATAATTCAAATTAAATCCCAGCATCATCTCAGTGGAGAAGGCAAAGATTACTCACAAAAGAGCTGAAAGAATTAGCAAGCATATATCAAGAGGGGCCAACAAAGTAATCCTGAGGGTAGATTTTGAGGGTGAGATGAGCAAGGAGGCCAGAAATAAAAATAGATGAGCAAGAATAAGTCGACTTGAGGTACTTTCTTGGAACACAGGATTTAATACCCTGCCTGGGGTTCAAAGTTTGGGATAAACTGACTGCTAAAGAAGCCTGAATGTGCTCAGTCCATCCTGAGGAGCAAGGTGGAAATGCGTGAATTTCCCTGGAAGATGGTAGACGGAGGCATAGAAGGCTGAATAGTGTGGGCCTGCTGGAGTCATGTGAGCTCTGAATTTCTCCTGAGGATTACAGTCCTGAGGGCAGGAGGATACAACACTCACCTAGGACTTCAGGAATCTACTGACTGGAAGGCAAACAGCACCACTAAGAAATATAATGTTAACCAGGAGTGGTGGTACACACCTGTGAAATCCCAGCACTCTAGCAGGCTGAGGCAGGAGGATCCCAAGTGCGCCTGGACTAAGCAACTTCCTGAGACCTTGTTTCAATTTTTAAAAAAATTTAAAAGGGGCTATGGATGTAGCTCAGTGCAAAGGCCGTGGCTTCAACCCTCCGTACTGTAAACAAATAAACAATAAATGTAGAATTTGTGCTGCTTAAGAGACAGTAAACAGGTGGCCTGGAGGGAAAGGAGGGAGGATGACAGAGCGGCTGCATCCGCTGCAGTGTTGTGAGATGGAACTGATTTATTTTGCTCTGGGCTATCCTGAGAGTAGTTTTCACTTCTGCTGGAGAGTTTGTGTGATAATTAATGATCAGCATAGAGAAATGTAATGAAAAAGCAAATAAGCTGTATAAGAAAGTGAAAGCAATAATGCCGTACTGTGGCTGAATATGCATAATAATTATTAGTCAACACTGAATATTTATAATGTTGTTATACAATCATCTTGGCACTATAGGGAAGTGATATGTGTGTGGGACTGCAGGATTTCTTCCACTTCTTCCCTCACAGGGGCGAGTCAACAGAAACATCTGAAAATGAGCATTCTTAGGTCTCAAAATCCCTAGACAAGTTTCGTGTGTTTCCGGGAAGTAGGTCCCATATAGGGGTGGTTGAAGTGGGGAATCGTGCTTGTTCGTATTGGTCTTTGGGGCTGTTTGACTTTTTCAATGTATGCAAATTGCTTCAATAAAAATAGACCATGGAAGACCTGAACACTTCCACAGCAGGGAAGAACTAAGGATAAATCCCAAGCCAGGCGTGGACCAGACATTCCTATCTCAAAGCAAAGAGCAATGCACCTCCCTTGGCATTTGGGCCTCTTTCCTCTACTGCTCTATTGTGTTCTCTTCACAGACCCACATCTCCAGTGCTGACTGATCACTGGCCACTTAGTCGTCCCCTGCCATTCTTACGGACTTCTTCGCTTCCGTTTCCTTATTTGACTGTGTTAAGTAGTCTTCTCTTTTAGCTCACCGATCATAATTTCTCCTACTTCACATCCCTCTCTGTTCACTCCTTCTCCTCCAAAGGTTCCGCTTTTTTTCTCTGAATGGAAACTTGCTTGGGAAAACACTCAGTCTATAGCAAACTCACTTCTTAAGTAGCATAACTTCCCATTCCATCCTCCTAGCCCAAGCTCTCCTCTGGGACCAATCCTTAGCAGTGCCTTCTCTCTGCTCGCTTGGACTTCAATTCAACTATTCCCCACCGGTTCTCATCTAAGATGAGTTCCTCATGTTCGCTTAAACTGTGTCCTGAGACCCTGGGTCTTTTTTATTATTTTTATGCCCAGGTACAATTCCAGGGAGTGTTTCTGGGCCTGAGAAACCAGCCCCTGCTTGTTGGTAGGGTCCAGGGGAGCTTAGTATGTGTGACGGCCCTTCCCTGCGGGGAGAAGATGCATGGCCCATGAAGGAATCGGGAATCAGGAAGTCCAAGGACGCTGCAGAATGGCACTGAAGGGACAGTGACTAATGATGATGCTGGAAAAATGGTCCAGAGATAGGTGATTGAACTGAGATAGAAGACAATAGAAGCTGAAATGTGATCAGCTTACAGACGTTTGCCTTGAAGGGCACTAGAAAACTATTGGATTGTTTGGGGCATGGATGAGCTGTGATCAGATTTCCGTAAAAGATGAGTCTGCATGAAAGACAGAGGATGTAAGATGTGGACGAGAGAAAACCAGTTGCAAATGGTGCAGATGAAAGATAACAGTAGTTGGATTAAGGTGATGACAGTGGGGATGGAAAGACATAATTGAAACCAAGGGAGATTTAGGAGAAACAGTCAGCAAGTCTTGGCGATGACTTGGTTAGGGATGAGGAGGGAAAGACAGCACAAATGACCTCCAGGTTTCCAGCCTGAATAATGGAGAAATGGGTGGCACCATTCACAGATGCAGTGAGCACTCGAAAAGGACCACATTTATGAGAGAAGTCACACATGTTTGAGCTTGAGATGTGATTAAGACAGCTTGTTGTTGTTCCACAGTGCCCATTATCTTTCCAAGAGAACCCTGAATTCCTCCTTGGCAATTATGCCCCATTATGTATTTGGTCTTGGCAAGGATAGTGGGTTGACTTTGGGTAATAAAATGCAGGCTGGCAGGTGAAAGAAAGGGGGGGGAGAAAGAGAAAAAGAGAGGGAGGGAGGGAGAGGGAGAAGGAAGGGAGGAAAGAAAGTGGGGGAGAGAGAAGGAAAGATGTAATTTGTTAAGTTCCACCAAGTATAGATGTGTCTATTTCTATATTTGGAGAATAATGAAGCTCAAGACTTTTATAATATTAATAGAAATATTTGATTTCCCTATTACAGAGTGAATGCATTTATAATTTATGGTACAGTTACTATATAGTTACATCAAACATGGATGTAGTTGTATCAAAATCAAATGTTAGAGGATAGGGCTCTATTATCATGATATCTTTTCAACAAAGAATTGAAGAAATCTTAATAAAAACGTGGCTTTGGGATATTTCTCCAATCTAGCTTTTTGTTCTACGTCCATTGCTTAGTACCTGTGTTCTCAGAATGTCTCCCTGACCAACTATTCCTTTTTATCATAAAATGTATTAGAGGTTGTAGTAAATTCTATCTCTCATGGTAATCACTCAAAATTCAACAGCTAGTCTTCTCAAATCGTAGTTACCTCTGTTCTTTCTCCCACAGAATTTAAGATGACTTTTGTTCCCATTACACCCATAAAATACCTCATCTTTATTTGGGAGACGCTATCTGGCAAACTCCTTTTCATCGTCCTCCAGATCTCTCCCTCTCCCTTTCCTTGAACCCTGTCCAATCTGCCATCACACTCTGCCAGGTACTCAACAGGAACTTCTCTGGGTCCAGATAGCCATTTGCATTCCTCCTAAGCACGTAGTGGCACACACCTGCTATTTTACTGTTTGACAATTTCGTGACCACAGTTGGGCTCGCCTCTGAAAGGACCTTGGCTGGATCTAATCAGAAGGCAAAATACGGAGTCTCCCCTGGACTCCATTTCCCCTCTTCAATTTTTCTCTTCATGGTAATTTTCAACCCTCTGCCCAGGTGCGTGGTGTGTCTTTATCAACCTTCTGATACCACTAAGAGGGAGGATTTATTGTCCTGCTTCTCTGGCATGACCAGTTTTTTCCAGTGGCTGAATTTGCCTGCGTAAACACGCATCTGGGCAAGGGATCTGCTTGTTTAGCCTGTACGGGAATGAGACACTGGGATGTGAAACCAAATCCCCAGTCTCTTTTCTTCCTCATCACGCTTTGGTCTAATCATTCTGAAGAGAGAGTGAAATTGAGACTTTTTAAATAGAGGTTTGAGAGAAGGCCATAAAATATTATGGCTAAAGTGATCATTAGAAGCCAACCAGATCCAAAGTGCACATTTTGAAAATGAAGAAACTGAGGCTCATCTGAAAGAAGTATCTTTCCCACTGCTGAACCAGAGGGAAAGGACTGCTCTCACATTCATTCCGCTCCAGGCACAGCTCCTCTTGCCTATGAGATGAAGTGTCACCCTAGGAATTTAAAGTGTACATTCAAAGTAGTCTAGCTCTCGTTACACAGATTTCTCTGATGTTTGGTAAGAGTCAGGAGCAATCTTTTTTTCTTAAAACAAACAAACAAAAATTGGCAAACGTCACTTGCTCTCATGGCTTCCGTGACATTTGGCTGGCGTCTTCCCTCCCAAAGCAGTGGTCTCCAGCTGCTGTCCTATGGTTTCCGACGTCACCCTTCGTCCCCTCCCGTGTTCCCCTCATCTCTGAAGCTGCTCCTCCACCAGCAATCACCAGCGACCATCTGACCTCCAAATCCCACAGCTCCTGGGTTTTTGTTGTTTTTCACTTTCATTCAACAATTGGCATTAATGGCTTATTCCTTCAGTCTCTTCCATGAATCAAACACTTGGTAATACTTTGGTATCTCACATTTTAAAAACTATTTTAAGTTACCTTTTTAAAATTATGGAATGCTTGAGAATTTGCGACTGGAACCAAGTGTGGCACGTATTTCCTATTTAATATAGCAACAACGTATTCATTTGTTATATTTCCTTTTCACCTATTTTCACATTTCACACCTTATTTCAGTTATTTTTGGTGTTCCTGCATATTTTTCATGCTTCTCACTCTTAAATATTCAGTAGCATATTCATACCTTCATTTACAATATGTGATACCCAAAATAAAGGATAAAATTCATTTTCATGATCTCCTGTGTTACTCTAAGAAGATGCCCCAAATCCAAGTAAGGACAAAGTGTTGTAGCCTACAGTTGACCTGAAATGAATAATTCAGTTCACTGAAGAAATAATAGTTTTACAGAAAAAGTAGATTCAGTTCCCAACTTATGATGGTTTGATTTATGATTTTCAACTTTAAAAGCTATGTTAAAAACCTGGGTAAATCAAAAGGACTTATTATAATAAAATACAATGCCATTAATTCCTTCAAAGTATTCCTTTCTTGGAATACATTTACTCCTTCAGTACTGCCACTTTCTGAAACAGTTCTGGAAGTCCTCTTTGGTGAGCACCTTTAGTTGTGCTGTTGTGGATGCTTAGATGTCCTGAGTCCATTCAGAAATATTTACCTTTTTATGGTTATTTTGACTTTGGACAAGAGCCAGAAGCCACACATTTATTCAATTCCAGTGAATAAAATGGTTGATGATAAACCATAATGTTTTAAGGAGTCAAACTTTCCATTGCATAGCACACAACAGCAGCATTCACCGTATTTTTTATCACACCTCCCAGAGACACCAAAGAGGACTCCTAGAATAAAAGGGCAAGTGTATTCAAAGTAATGAGGGCTATTTTAAGTGGAATTAATGGCGATTTTTTAAAAAATTTAAACATTCACTATAGCCTGATTACACCTCTTATGATGGTGCAAGCATGGTAGGTATTCAGTAGAAACTGTACTTCATACTTTTAATTTGGGTCTTTTCCAAGCCACTCAGTGTGATAACCTCGGGTTCAGGGCAGTAGCAGTGAGCTGCAACTCCCAGTTACCCCACAATCACAAGGGGAAACACTGACACTGCAATTCACTGTGTGGCTAAGATTGAGTATTGGGTATCAACTTACACTGTTTTCAACTTCCTATGAGTTTATCGGGATTTAAACTCATCATAAATAGAGGAACTTCCGTATTTTCTAAATCTGCCATGCCTTTGAAGGGGAATCACATTGTCTAGGCTATGTCTACAATCAGCTGAAATCACCTAATCCTTGGAATGTGTGAATATGTTACTGTATATGGGAAAAAGGACTTTACAAATGAAGTTCAGGGTCTTAAATTATCCATATGGGGCTCAATAGAATCACAAGGGTTCTTGAAGGAGGGAGGTGAGAGACAAGGTAAAGCTGAGGTTGGAAGATGCATTTTGAAGATGGAAGAGGCCATGAGCCAAGGGATGGGAGCAGCCTCTAGAAACAAGGCAATACATTTGTCTGATTTAAGCTGTTAAGTTGCTGGTGATGTGTTAAGTAGCCACAAGAAACAAGTATACTCACACTCCACATTGAAGGCCAAGGTTCTAGGAGTTCCATAAAAAATATCTGTGATACTTTCATGGCTTAGGGTCTCCTTCAGGTCACCTCTCTCTGTTATTCCACTGCCTGCCCTCAGTTTGCTATTGGCCCCTGGGTTTTTCTCCATACCCCACCCTTTTAGATTTGGATTAGTGGGCCAGGTTGACTTTAACCCAGATGTGCTTTCTGGATAACTCAGCTTTTGCCTGTTCAATGACCTCAGTGCCTTAAATCCTAGACCAGCAACAACATCCTGAGCTTCAACCTTGCTAAAAGCGGAGATTAGACAAGGATTTCTGGGTTCATGAGACATAGTTAAGTAATCATTTTCATAGTTAAGTGAACTTTTCTGAGGTCTATGTCCAATCACTTATTGGGCACATCTACCTGGATAGCTCTGTGGATGCTGAAACTCAACATGTCTAAAATGCAACTCCTGATTCTCCCAAATTCTCTTTCCTCCTATAGTCTCTGTCCTGGTTATTGTCAACACTTGTCATATCATCCATAAATTCAAATTAATTTAGATTGCTTCAACATACTCAGACCTAGGCTCCAATATGGAGAACTACTCAATTGTTTGCTTTGGAATACTTATAGATTTCTAGGTAAAATAGACTTTAACTATTATTTCAGTAGAATAAAGCTACTGTTATCTTTTAGTAAAAAATATATATGCTATATATTGGTACAGAAAATATAATACTGAAATGTTTTATCAATAAAAGAGGTGACTATCTCACCATATGAAAAGCATGGGTTCTTACACATATACTACCGTTCCTCTTATACATATAATATTGTTTTCTTCTCTAAGTAGAAAGTTGCTCCAGGCCCTCACTGGTCTAATCACAGCTTCTTTCCTCTCCAATCCTGGGTATTTTCAAATTCTTGTGTAATCATAACAAATCATCCTTTTAAGACTAGGCTAAGAATACAGGTTACTCATGTTTTCATTTTACTGGAACAAACATTAGAAATGATCACCTGGCATCACGCATATGTCTGTCATATTCTAGAAAAGGGGCAGAGCTCTACATTTGTAACAATCTTCAGTACCCACAAAGCATTATCAGGTGAAGTTAGCATATTGAAATTGACCTCAGGGGTTTCACAAGTTGATCACTCAATGACTGCTTTTTTGTTGTTATTGTACAGTTGTTGTTGTTGTTGTTGTTTAGGGTTTTTTTGGCAGTCCTGGGGATCAAATTTAGGACTTTGCATTTGCCAGGCAGATGCAGTGCCACTGAGCTAAATCCCTGGCCCTCAATGACTGCTTTTTGTAAGGACCCACAGGCTATCACTGACTTATTTCCATCCTCAATTAAAATAGTGGGAATTCTGTATCCAAAGGATTTCCTGTCTGTACATTTTGTAATATAGAGGATGACCTTCTTAAAGGTTCCATCTGAGTTTTACTAACAAAAGAATTCTTAGAACTTAAAAATTACAGAAAATGCAGAACCTATGTTCCTTTTGGTGGGTAGACTAGAAAATATGCTATTTTTATTTTTCCAAACAGAATCCAACCTTATTATTTTTCTGTTTATTAAAAATATATTCTCATTACCAAAAAATATAAACTAATAGAGATGAACAATAAATACCATCATAAATCCACCTCCAAGATTCAGTCATGGTTTACATTAGGTTTTCTATTCTTCCAGGATTTTGTCTAAGTAACAAGTAACTAGAAGGTTTTTGTTCGAGCTGGTGAGGGTGGTGAGTGGAGTGGGGAATGAAACAGAAGCTAAAAGGTTCAAAAATAGGAAAAGCAATCTCTTATTTGTGCTGTGGCAGCAAACATAAGGCATCAGAGCCCAGAGCCACGCATAATACTCCCTAATGTAATTAGGAAGTCAAACCTATCTATTTCCTCTGCCACTGGGAACTTTCAACTATGCAGCTGAAAAAAATGGAATTGGCACAATAGCTTCCATGAAATGCACCAAGGGCTGACATATTAGACCCTAACCCACAGAGGATTGATGGAGCCCTTGGTTTACTAGAGAAATCTGCTGAGGAACATTTTGCTTCCCATTGCTGCCACAGACAGATTCATGCCTATGGCAAGGTTATTTTAAGTTTCAGAGGGAATATTTTCCCTAAATTCACCCACAGCACAATTATCGTTAAAATGAAGCTACAAAAGGTGAGAAGATCCTTAGGAGGTGCTTGGGCTGACAAATGGCTCTGCTGCAGCCATCACCAAGGAGACAGGTTGGCTCCATCATCCCAGCAGACCTGGGCTCTCTCCTTTACACAGTGGGGCTGGCAAGCCATCTGCATGACACCTCACAGCACCCTTTCTGAGTGAAAGCCCAGAAGTGGAGATAAGGATGCTCCCAGATGAACACAGTCGCGACAAACATCAGGAATTACCATCGCTCCTGGAACCTCACTTGCACCTATCCACTCAGAATGGTGGGGGACGCACACTACTCACCTCTCCCCCAGCATTTCTGCTCAGATCGTAGAACCCACATCTGCCACACACATACTGAAATATACATAACCTGACCTACCCCTTCTTACAGCTTTCTGAAACAAGCAGTGGGGTGCAAACATCTGCATGCGACTGGTGCATGAATAATTTTCCCCAGAACACCAGCACACGTGAAAACTAAGCCAAAAGAGAAAGAACAGAGAGGCAAGGAGAATACAAATCTGTGAAGCTTTATTTTCACTAAGCCTGCCCTGATTTCCTTCAGGTAGGGAGCCAATGCTTCCACAAGCACTGAGTCTAATCTCATTATCCCGACATCCAATGTTCTCCATTACCCGATTCCTGTCAGTCTCTTCATCTCGTCTTTTCTCATCCCTCCTTCCTGCATTGCCCACTCAGGCACATACCTTCTTTACTCTCAGCCAGAACCACCCGAGATTCCTGAAAGAACCACACCCTCTCAAATCTTCACATCTTTGTCCATACATGCTCACTTTTCTCTCAGGATCCTATTATTCTGCTGACACCATCTTCTCCTTTTTATCCACATTCCTTGATCTGTCACTCCAAGGTGGACGATGTTTCACTTCTCACACTTACCCATCAACACAACCAAGCACTGAATTTGAGTGGTCAGTAGAGCTGCCTGGGTCCCAAATTGGAAGAGGAGGGGACCGTGCCAATCACTTTGTTCTGTGGGGAATGGATACATGGTAGAACTCAGTAGATCCCTATTGTAAAGAAAGGAAGGAGACAAGAAGTCCAAAGGTGGAACTAGTTCATTTTAGTTTTGTCAGCATAAAACAATGTTTTGGTAGAAGAATCAAAATAATTCCTTGTTTCGGTGGAGACGGATATATACAGAGTCCACCCAAAAAAAAGCATACATATTCAGGGAAAGAAAAACTTGTATAAATATTTTAATACTTAATTTACTGAGACATCCTGAGATTATTACAAGTTCCTTTGGCTTCTACAATTACAAGAGGTGCTCAAAGTGGTGGCTGTTAGCTTCCAGACATTTATTACAGAGTGAATAGCTGCTTGGGTAACCGTGGTCAAAGTGTCCGTTGAGATTGCTGCACATGCATTTTCAGTTCCTTCTCTAAAGACCTGCCGGGTAGTGGGTTTTTTGCGATATACAACATCATCTCGGCTCCCCCATATGAGGGTAACATCACTGTTGAAAAACATCATACTATTTTTCTTTTCCTGAAGTGTGTATACATTTTGACAGACTCTGTGTATTACATATATGTGTAATGTATATACATATCTTTATAGATATGCACAGATATGCCTATGTAATATGCACGTCTACATTCCTTGCAAGTCCATGTGTGGCCACATGTATGTATCCGTGCATGGGTATGTATGCATGTGTGTATACTGTACATCTACATATTGCACAAATACACATATGTGTATGTGCGTGTGTGAATAGAGACACACTCTCACACAAACACATAGGCATAGCCTAGTTTTCTGGCTTGTCTAGATACAGAGCCCATTCTATATACAAACTAAATTACTATGACCAGAACTTAAAGGGACAGATATGGATTTTTAAACAATTTTCAACAAATGGTTATTGATGTTTACTTTTGGAACCACATGCACAGTCTGTGCAGCTGGTGACACTGTGGGCCACCTGCTACCTAGTGCTTTTTCAATCATGCTTGATTACCAAGACGTGGAAGAAAAATACCAGAGTTCAACCTGATATGTATTTTATCATTCAGTCTGTGTCTGGGCAAAGGAGTTCAAACTGTGGGCGTCTGCGACCTGGAAGAGGCATGGGGCTCTGGCCACCTGCCGCAGCGGGTCCCTGGTGTGGTGTCCATGTGCTCTGTTAGCGTGGCAGAAAACAAACTCCAACTGGCCACAGTAGGTGACAGGAGCTAATGCTCAGGCCTTTCTGAAAGCAGCCCGTGCTCTTGCTGATGCTCACAGTACTCTGAATATGTTTTCCACTTCCTGCGTTCACTGTAAACAAATTTGTAAAAAGAAGCCCGCATAGGTAGTGGCATGAAAAGTCTTGAGGAAGGCCAGCATAATTATTCCCTTCCCTTTGGACACCACCTCATGGTTTGTTCAGCATTTCACATGGAGCATTTTGTTTGCTCTATCTCAATAGAGGAAGACAGAATGACTTTGTTTTCCTTTTCTTAACAAATGCATGCAAGGAAATTCAAAAACTACTTTTCCAGAATTATCCATGATAAGACTCGGAAAGCCAGGTTTATTAGATATTTATCTGAAAACAGAAGCACTGTAGAGTAGAAAAGAAATGAGCTTAGAGGTGGAAGGTCTTAAGTTTCTCTACTACCTCTATGGGACCAACGACAGTCATTTACTTTCTGTGTACCTGATGTTCTCATCAGTAAGATGGAAACAGCTTTCCTTTATGTGTCCAAAGGACAGTACACTTGGAGAAATGGCAAGGGTTAGATAGTGCTGGCCCCTGCAAGGAAGGACAATCACTATGGTTATTGTCTACTATAACTTCTGTTTTGTAGGAGTGAGTTGAGTGCATTTTGAAGCCTGGAGCTAGACTTACAGTATCTCTGGAAACACCAGTTCCCAACAGCCTATGCAAAGAATAGATTAGACTTTCAGAAATCAGGACCAAACTTAAATCTGTTATTGTAAGTTATCATCTGTTAGCTAAAATAGCTCTGGTTGCTTTCATTACACATAAAGTTTTAATGAGAGATGGGTACTTTCATGAAAAGAAAGTCAAATGAAATTTTAAAAAGAATTTATTTCCTGGGAAATATGTGCCTGTAATAAAGTCACACTGTGGGCTGGGGATTTAGCTCAGTTGTTTCGCCGTCTGCCTTGGAAGCACAGGGACCCGAGTTCGATCCATTTTATTATTATAAATAAATAAATAAATAAAGTCACACTGTTATGCACACAACAGGGAATGATCAGTGCTGGTCAACTAGTTGTCCCAGCACCCTATATTAGAGCTCTTTTCAACTTGCATGACAGTCATAGTCCAGAAGTTTACTTCTAAGTTGGTTGTTTGACGTTTATAATTCAAGTTACATAGAAAATCTTGTTATCTATGTTAGACCAGCCTCTTTATGCGTAGGTAATCACAGTGTGGGCAAATGGAAAAGTAGTAATTTTTCTGTTTTGTATCAAGAAGATTACTGTGCACTAGCATGGTTATTTATTCACTGTTCCTACAGGCCAGTGTATTGGTGAATGGTAACATGAGAGGTAGCAGGACAGCTGGGGAAGACACCATCTTTGCCAATGAGAACAGACTAAGCAAGGGAGACTCCTTCTGCAGCTGCATCAAGCACAGGCGCATGGCCAGAAGGGATCACCCACCCTGCATCTGCTGCAGCTTCTCAAAGAAAAAAACAATCTTTTAGCCATACACGGAGGCTCAGAGTAGGGCATTCCTATATATAGGACATTCATAATTTAGGTGTTTATAGGTCAGAGAGTGGCTGTGAAGGTGATGCATGTCCTAGCTTTTCTACCTTGCTACAGATATGTAAATCAGGCTATCTTTATAAGAGCTGAAACACAGAAATAACCCAACCCCAGAGTGATCATCTCTGTTACTATAGCAGCTTGGTTGGCCTTTATAGATTAATATTCAAATCCTCCATGGGAAGAAAAGAGTAGGAGAAAAGAACATCTTCAGAAATTGAGACAAACAGTATTAAAAGATATTTATGCAGGAAAAATAGAAGATAAAGAGAGAAAGGAAAAAAATCATCATCTTTCATAGAAATATGTCAGCTACTTAATTTATCTTTGATCTGACCCCAGCCCCCACCTTTCCAGTGTTTTCTCTGCTGCTAAAATGGACATGAGCCCAGGCTAAAGCTAATCCACCACTAAAAGAGATAAAAATCAGGCCTGGTCCACCTGGCTGGTGTGACAAAAAAAAAATCAGAGGCAGAAGTGAGCCTAAATAATGTGTCATTGAGGGCTGGGCTAACACCAAAAATTAAGAAAACAATTAATACTTCAAGGATGAAGCTATTGGAAAGTAGACAGCATTGAGGCCCTCAATGAAGACTTGGACAAGTGAGATGCCCTGTTCACTGTCTGTGCTTTGGCAATCAGGAAGCCTAGGATTCTGTGAAGAGGCTAGGAAGAGCCTTTAGATACTAACAGAACTGCTCAATGACTCAGCAGTGGCTATTCTGCTTCAATGGACTTATGGAAGCTTAACTATCTGTACACTGCACTTTGAAAAATATGGCAGTATGCAATAACATTAGATTTCAACCCCCAAACACCTAGATCAGCTAAAAAAAAAAAACACCTAAAAGAGTAAGCTGCATCATAGAAGAAGTCAAGGTAAAGTGTGTGTGAATGGCCAGTATAAACCAGCACTTTCACCTAAAGGTGAAACTTGCCAAGGAAGCTGTAGCTGAAGAGAAGACATTGGTTTATAATTCTGGGCTTTAGTCCCAAGACAATTCAATCAAGAAAGATGTGATGGATATTTTAAAGTGATAATTCTACCCCAGACTGCTGCCCATTTTTGGTATCCCATGTTTTAAGAGCTCCATCATCTTTTTAAGTGAGTGGTTACATAGAAGACAGGAGCTATTTGAGAGGAGTGGCAGTCAGGGACATGGTGGGGTAGTTGAAGTAGATGGAGATTTTCCAGATGAAATAGGAAAAGAAGGAAAAGAGAATACGAGCAGATGAGGAAGCCACAGAGGATGCACTCTCAGAGGAAAGCATCCTCCTAACTACTTTCTCCCCCAGACACTGCCAGTGTAAGAGGAAGATGTACTTCATCAGTCAGCTGTGTTTAGGATCTGCTAGGCTGGTGGAGGCTGAAGGCCTAGAAAGTTAGGACACTGAATGGTATGTTTGCTGGATATCTGGCTGGTGGAAACACACAGGCTTGCCAGCTGCTACTGAGAGTAAAGTTCTGGGTAGTGGGTGAGAGAGCAGATCCTGTAGTCCAACTGAGTTTGCATCTCAGTGTTTGTTATGGTTTATATCTAGATGTTCCCCAAGAGCCTCATGTACTCATGTTGGGGCTTTTGGAAGGTGACAGAATCATAGGGGCATTATAGCTGACTTGCTGTTAGGAGATGGGGTGCAGTCAGAATATGCAGGACACTGGCAGGGTGACCTGAAAGGGTTTATCTCCCTCTCTGGCTCTCTTCTTTTTCTATTTCTAGAGGTGGAGGGAGGGTGTTATGGCTTTGTATCTAGATGTCCCCCATCCCCTCAAAGGCTCATGTACTCATAAATGGGGCTTTTCAGAGTTGGCTGGATCTAGGGCATGTGATACTGGGATTGAGGGTCTGTGATACTAAATTAGACCACTGACTGGAATTAGCATAATTTTGGGTGGTAGTACCCAAAAGGCTGGTAGTCTGGAGGGGATAAAAGGGAAAGGCTAACTGGCTGCTTGCTGCTCACTGCCTGCTACATGCTACCCCATGAACTGTTTCTCCTCTGTGATGCCCCCATGCCAAGCCTCCCTGCATTAGCACCAGCCAATTATGGACTGAAACCTCTACAGACTGTGACCTGAAATAAACCTTTCCTCCTTTAACTTTGGGTGGTGGATATTTTATCTCAGCAACAAGAAAAGTAACTAAGAAAAAAAGGGGAAGAGACAAGGGGAGGAGAATTTAAAAAATAATTAAGATGTGCTATGTATATGTACCAATCCCCATGAAGAATGTTCTACCAACACATACTAATAAAAAATAAAAATTGAAAACAATATAAACCAAAATGAATCCCTCTTCAAGTTATGGGTGTCAGGTATTTTTGTCTCAGTGACAAGACAGTAACTAAGAGTTATCACTTCCTGGATTAAAGAACCATAAGCAAAATATTGAATTTCAAACTATTTGATCAGTAAGATGGAGATGATTATAGTGTCTATTCACAAGGGTTCTGAGGGGACTAATTGCAATAAAGAGACTGGTGATAATTAGCTAGGCTGTACTTAAGATGGGTATTGCTAAATGAAGGAGCTTCTTCTTTGTCTTCTTTGGTCCTTCCCATTAACCCACACTCCTTCTGTTCAAGTGCTTGCTGACCAGTGGCCCAGTCTACCTAGGATTTGCATGTGCTGTGATTGGCACCTTGTTCTCAAACTCCAAGATGCAGTCACTTTGAGATGAAGCTGTTTAAAGGACGTGTCTATACTCTGTCCAACCCTCACCTAAAGTCTCTCTACCACCCTTCTTGTTAAACGGCTCCTGCCAGAGTCTCTGAAGGCTGAATTGCCAAATGGATAGCACCTCTTGGTGAATTTTATGCCAAGTTTTCTGCCATCCCTGGGGCTTAACTGCTCTCTTCTTCTTGGGCTTGTTCGCTCCTTGATGAGCACTTTATAGATGCACCTAATTCTTCATTCTACAAGAAACCTTGACCTTCTCAGTATATCCTGTCCTTTCTCAACTGTCCGCTGTCCCCACACTGCCATTACTTTCAGTCAGGGATCCTCATTTTTCAATCATGTTTGTCCCAGTTGTAGTCACTTTTCCAATGTGTCTGGTCCCCCCTTAACATTAGAATGTAAACCTTTCCAAGTCTGGAAGCCCTGAAGTCTTTCTCTACCTCCCAGGCCTTCGTCATAATTTACAAAATCCACCAAATCACAAGCAAGCTTTTATTTGTACAATGTCCATTTATTATATTTCCTGTCCTACCCCACTTCAAGTGTTCACATCTGAATAAATGGCTTAATTTTGGCCAAGTCATCCAGGCAATTAAGGTAGGAATCATCTGTAATTAAATGCTTCCCCTACCACCCATTTCCAGACTTCAAAGGATAGAAGACAGACACCTCTAAAAAATGCCCACTTCTTGCCATTCTCCTGCCACCATTCAAAGTCTCAGCAGCTGTCAGCTGCCCTTCCTGGTCTCTCTGCTTTAATTCTTGCCTACCTAATCCATTCTCTTGCCAGAAACCAGAGTCATATCATGTCATCTCATGCTTATTGCCTTTAAATGTCTTGCTTGAGCATCTTCAAGAAACCTCAAAACCTTTTGTCTTAGACTTCATAGCCTTCCATAATCAGACTCCTAATGACCCCTCTGGCCCTTCAAGGCCTTCTCTCTGCTTGCTCTTGCTATGCTCCAGCTTTGCTGATCTTTCTGATTCTGGAGCAAGTCAATCTCCTCACAGGACATAATTATACTTGGAACATCCTTCTAGAGTATTCTTTTGGGGCCAGGGATTTAGCTCAGTGGTACCACCGCCTGTCCTGCAAGTGCAAGGACCTGAGTTCAATCCCCAGTGCTGTAAAAGAAAACCAAATCAAACAAACATAGAATATTTTTCTGTCTGTAACACTCTTTATCCCACTCTGTGTATGAGTGACTCATTCTTGGCCTTTCAGTCTTTCTTCAAGGAGATCTCCTGAGAGAGAAGTTTTCTGTCACTATCTCCATTTCTATCCCTTAAAATTCTCAATGCCAGCATCATATTTTCTTCATAGAACTAAAATACTCTCAATCCAATAATATGGTCTAACTTTCAATGCTCACCCCAGTACCCCACCTTTCGTATTAAAGGGAAAGATCTTTTTCACTTAGTCCATTCATATCCTCAATCCCTGCTGCAGTTCCTAATACATGTGAAGATTTCTTAGATACTTGTGAAATGGCCAAATGAATTAAACTTATTAAAAACTTCATGTGTCCTACAGATTATTCAGCACAGGTCAAACCCTTTAGTGTATGAGCCCTGGCCCACCTGTCCAGCCCCTTCTCCTAACATCTGTCTGCATAGTTCTTGTATTACAGCTATACTGATCCCTACACAATCTAACTGGAGGACCTTCTCTCAGTCTGTTACTTAAATTTGGGATATTCTACCTATGCGTGCCCTCCCTGAGACACCAGGCATTATCTCATTTTAGAGTTTAAACCCAGGGTTCCAATCCACACTTTTACACCCTCCCATATTCACTCGTATATGACCCACTTGAAATGATTTCTCTCTCCCAATCCTGCTCTTCTTTAATTGTGTGTGCTTCAGAGATATATTATGTATCACTATACTAACCAGAATTTAGCACTTTACATAGCACATGAAGTGGTGTTCACAAAAATTTATCAAATAAATGAATGAATAAATAAATATGGCTCTCTGTAAGACTTTTACAATAACTGTTTTAGGCTACTCATTTTTTACTGCAATCAATATGTTGATAATTTTAAGCTAGAAATTCAAGATGCATGCAGTATGATGTAACTCATGGTACTAAAATTATACATAATAGCATAATTATACCTGGTATCAGATAATTAGATGTGATAAGTAACTTTAAAAGGTTTTAGGTGCATTTTCACTAATGGTTGGTTCTTGGTAATCTTGGACATTTTAACATTGTCAGCTGATGTGTAACTTAGTGATGATCCATTTTAGTTGTGAAAACCTCATATTCTATATGTACTGTGTTTTATTTCTGTAATAGCCCAGCAAGTATAGTTCTATATATTCATTACACTAGACAGCATCAGTAAAAGGTAACTAGAGATACTCTCCAAGGGCTTCCCTAGTTTCAGTAAGACAAATGTATATAAGTAGCTGCATTTGATTTAGCCTAGAAAACATTAGTTTTTAAATAATTTTAACTTTAATATTTCTCCTCCCATATCAGTTCCATAAGGTAACAAATATTAGCCATATTCTTGTCTGCAAGTTTGAAGTGCTTACTCCTCTGTTATCATTTCTGGCTATGAATAAAACTTCAAAGGCTAAGATGTTACTGTGCTGAGGGCAAGATGGATCCAGTTAATACAGGAAATAAATATTTTTTCCACAGGACCTCTAATTCAGCAATGGTTTCTGTACAGCAATATTAAGATTCCACTACATTTGTAGCAGCAGAGAAAGTATTCTGTCAATCACTGTATAAGAACGCATAGTCTCTCCCTTTCAATTTTTCGTTGCCACTTAAAAATTTCTTATCATTCAGGGAAGAAGAATTCACTATGGTTCAGAAAATATTAGATGAGGTACTACCATTTACAAAGCGATGAGCAGGGTAAAGGCACCTTATAATAAGAGATATTGAGACAACCAGACATGAGCAACAGTAGGAAACTGTGAAGGGCAGAGGGGAGAAAGTGTTGTTGGAACCATGAACAAGAAGTCCCAGAACAAGAACTATGGAGAGCAATGGTCACTTCCAGAAATGAGGCTCAAAACAAGGAAGGACTATCTTCTGTCTGAGTGATTCAGGCCATAATGGATCAACTTCTAGACACAGAAAAATGGGGATGAGGGTGAAACAAAAGGACAATAACCAGCCAAGTTTCAAAATTCTAATGACCCTGATATCCCCTACACACATTCTCCTGAACCTTTCCATTTCCAGGATAGCCTTTGCCACCACAAGATTTTGAAGATCTGTCTTTGAGAACCAGCAGCCCAGAAAGATGCAATTTAAATTGAACATCCCTCCATGGTGTCTTTTGTGATCTTTGTTATTCAGATTGTTTACAAAGACCAAGGGTCACCAATTACTTTGCCCCTAGAGCTAGATTGTGGAATACCAGGAAATTGCTTTCAGTGATACTGCAAATTAAAAAGCAGAGTCACAGAACCTCAAAAGACATTGATTATCCAGCCTGCTCCTTGCAGAGGGAGGTCAGATGTCTCCCATATTAACTCCCCTAACTGTAAACTCAGCTAAAATGTTTCTCTCTGGTTTGAGTAACAAATATGCTTTACTTCTTAGGTAGATATATTGTCTTGACATTGAGCCTCTATTTTTATTTAAAAAATTGTTGCTTGTTGGATGCCCGATTATTCTGCCTTATATCCTAGGCATCGATTAAATCAGAACAAACTGAGGAATAAATTCATAATCTCTACAATAGATTCATATTTTTAGTGAAACTATCCATTACACATCTCTGGTTAAAAGATTATTTCTGGCTCCTAGCTACTAAGTTTCTATGTTTATTCCAATTAGTGTGTCAAACTTGGCTGTACATGTATTCATTTTCTTGGAGCAATTATTAATAATCTCTTGAAAGTTTTCTGCAACAATTGGCTTTCTTGTCATTTGCCCCAGAGATAGTTTTTTTATTTGTTCATGCAGTTCTTTATTAGCTATGTTTTTCCAGCTAGTTGTGCTCATTTTCTATGCTTTCTTTCTTTCCAGGATTTAATTCTCTTGATAAAAATCATATGAGCAGTGTATTTGTGTTCTTTGATCTGCAAATGCACTACTAGTTTGTTTGAGGTACTTATAATTTCCCTAATTTTGATTTCTGTAATGTTTCTCTAGAGAATAATATCATTGGGTATTTCGATTATGCCAGGATCCAATTAAACTAGTTAAGATTATTAACTACTTAAACATCCTTAGTTTGTTTTTGTTTTTGTTTTTTCTCCCTTGGTGGTTATACATTGACTCCCTACTTATATGTTAGATACAAATGTTTAGCGAGTTCAGAACTTGCTGTTGGGAGGACTCGAATATAAACAAGATTCCCAGGTTTCTACATGCAGACCTGTCCATTGAACCCTCAGGCTCATATTAGGTTACTTTCCTCAGAGCACCTAATAGACATCTGTGATGGATAATTGGCTAAGTCCTCCTGCCTGGTTCTTGAGCTGCCCTGATATTTGGCCAAACATTATTCTGAGTAGCTCTGTGAGTGATTATTTTTGATGAGATGACCAATTAACTCAGTAGGCCAAGTAAAGTAGACGGCCCTTGATAGTGTGGGTGGGCCTCGTCCAATCAGTACAAGGACTGAAGAGAATAGAAGACTGCCTTCCCTGAGCCAGAGGAAATGCTTCTGGCTGATGGTCTTCAAACTAGAATAATGGTATCTTTTTCCTGCTTCAGACTCAAACTAAAACATCAGCCTTTCCTGAGTCTCAGTTCTGTTTGCGTTAAGTCTGGAACTATACCATGGGCTCTCCAGGGTCTCTGGCTTGTCAATTCATCCTACTAGTTCTGATTATCTGGAAAACCCTGGCTAATATAGCATCTCAGACTTTGCATGCCTTTCACCAAACTTTTACTTCCTCTGCTAATGTGCTCCCATGGTCTTCCCTATCTCAGAAAATGGCAATTCCATCCTTCCAGGGTATTTGGACCCAAGTTTTGGCTTCTGCCTTTCTATCCCATTGCACAACTCTCTTTCAGAAAGACTTGCTGGATCTATCTTCACAATATATGCAGATCCTCAGCTTTGTCCATCTCCTCTGCAGCCACCACTCTCCCATGCCTGCTGCAATCATAGGCAGCCTCCTAACCAGCCTCCTGCTCCCACTATTGCTACCCACTGTCTGTTAATGTGTGAGTCAGATCAATTACTCTTTGCTTAGAAGCCTCCAGTGGCCTCCCATGTGACTCACTGTGAAAGCAAAGACCTTACAAATTGCTTACTGTGGCAGGCCCAACATGATTTGCCCCGCTGCCTCCCAAACCTCACCCACTTCTACCCTACCCTTTGCCCCAGAGCACTGGCCACACTGGTCTCCTCCAAGTGAACCCAATCTCCGTCTACTGCAAGCTTTGCACTCGCTTTGCTCTGCTCTCTTCCTAAGTTCCCATCCTCCATAGGTCTCACTGCTGGCCCTTTACTTGTTTCTTGTCCCTTATCCAGACAAAACCTGTCCCTTACCATCCTTTTGAGAAGGGCAGTCCTTTATCTGTGACAATTCCCATCTACCTTTTCTCCATAGAAGCTATAACTCATACCTGCTATACTATGCTACACTACACTATACATGCACCTGATCCCACTAGCAGATAAGCTAGAGATTGGTTGCTATGCTCTCTGCTGAAGCTGTAGCATCAAGACCAATGCTTGGCAAAAAAAATAGGCATTCTGGGAATATTTGTTAAATAACTGAATAAATCTGTACCCATAGTAGATAATCATTTATTGACTACAGAATGGATAATTGTTATACATGACTTTTTTTTAAGTCCCTTTTGGCTAGATAGATCAAGCAAGGTTCATTCCTGAGGAACTTCTTATCCTCAAGGAACAATTCTCATTGTCGTGGAATAGGATCAGATATAATATAAACAGAATGAAAACATGGTGAGCTCAATCTTCCTGTCAGACAATTGCATTGAAACCTTGACCTTGCCTCCTAGAAATCTGATGAGCTTGGTCTAGTCTCTTTACATTTCTGACCCTTCATTTAATAAGGAGAAATGATGCCTTTCATTTGAGGTTGAGGCGTGGATTGAAGGAATGATACACATCATGTTAAGCTGGTGTCTGGCACCTGAAGCAATCTTGAGGCATGATAACTCTTGTTAGATAAGCAAAAATGGAGGAGACACTGTACGTGTAGAGATCAATGACAGCAGAAGCCTCAGAAGTGGGAAAGCACAGGATGTAACCTGTGAAGGGTCAAATGTTCTGATCTTTGTGGACTTAGGGGGCACACAGAGGGAACGTGGGATATGATGATGTGAGAGTGTTGGGGACCTTGAATGGCATCCTCAGTGCAATCTCCATTCAAAAATCATCAGAAAAAAGTCACTGCGGGTATTGAATAGGGACTACGCAATGGCTGAAAGGACATGGTGTGGACAAATTAATGCCAGGCAGCATGGAGGGAAGATTAAGACATTTGTGTACAAGCTACTGCTAGAGCATGAGATTTAGGAGACCAGTCTGGCTTCCAGCCCCAAGTCTACAACATTCTAGCAAGTCATAAGACATCTCTTTAAGACCTCAGTCTCTTCTTCTGCTTCCTGGAGGCAGTAATGGTGCCTACCTCACAAAGTTAGTGTGAAGATTAAGTGAGTTACTACATATAAAAAGCTTAATGCTGACATATGGGAAACTCCTTCTCAGCTACTTTCACTAAGGTAGTGACACTGAAATTAAAAGAAATGGGCAAATTCTTAGTACATTTTGCACATAGATGCTATAGGACTGAAACACTGTAACTGCTAAGAATTGGGGAAAATGCTAATATTTTCTTGTGCATGTTTGCATCAGTCAGTGGCTTTCATTACAAGTTACAGAGTAATTAAAAGGCTGATGAGAACAGAAGACTGACTTTGCTGAGCCACAGGAAATGCTCCTGATTGACAGTCTTCAAGCTAGAACAGTGATATGTTTTCTTCCTGCTTCCTGGATTAAACTATTAATTCTATCTATCTCGCTCATAAAATCTCCAGATTATCTAAAGCATCAGGCTTGGAGACTATTTCACAGTAACAGTACACACAACATCCTTCTAAGACCCTACTGTTGCCGTAGAGAATAGACACAATTCACACCTCTGAACTGGACCTTGGAAGTCAGAAGCTCTACCCTTGTTACCAGGAAAGCAGAAAGCTTCTGACTGCCACCTTCATCAGCAAGTGAATTCTAAATTCTTGCCCATTCATGTGCTCTAAGTAGAACTCTTGTCTGCTTACAACTGATGGGGGTAGCTTAGGGCAGACCTTTAATAGTGCTGAAAAAATGATCAAGTGAGAGAGTTTCCTGATGTAGGAAATCTCCTAGGAAGGTTCTTTAAAAGAGGTCACAAATCATGATGGATAACAATTCCTATTGTTAATAGAAATGTGGAAGCCAAGAGAAAGAGCACATTTATGCAGAGGAGAAGAGACATTTTAAAAGTTAGGTTTAGAGCTGAGATTCAAACAGAAATGGAATACATCCAGCAGACATTGGAAATGTGGATTTGGAGTTCAGGAATGGCATTATGGGGAAGTTATACAAACACTGATGATCAGTGAAGCAATGTGAGTGTGAACTGTTTGCTAAACTCTGAGTTGGTGATTGTAGTACATTTGTCCTTGATTTTGCTTCTTTGATTTTGAGACTTTATAGTTAATAATGAAAAGTTAATAATGAAAAAGTGCACAATAAAAATAAAAATCTATGATGTTGGATAGGATTATGTGACAAATTTAATCTTTCTGTTAGCTCCATGATGCCCAAAATGATTTTAGAACCTCAAGAATTTTTGATCCTTAAGTCTCACTAGAAATAATATTAATAATTACCTTAGTGTGTTGAGAAAGATCAGATACAATGTTATATTCAGCATTCAAATCATTTCCTAATTTGAGAATAATTTATTTAAATTTTAGAGAGTAATTTTTCCTTCATTCACTGAGTGAATTTTAATTTTTGAGTTTATTTCCTACCTCATAGAATTGTTGTATCCATCACAGCTTTATCAAGAAGTAGAATTTCAGGGCCAGGGATTTAGCTCAGTGGTTCTGCTGCCTGCCTCGCAAGCACAAGGACCTGAGTTCAATCCCTGGTACCAAAATAAGAAGTAAAATTGCAGTGGGGCATAGTGGCAGATGCCCTTAATTTCAATACTCTGGGAGACTGAGGCAGGAGGATCAAACATTTGAGACCAGCCTGAGCAACTAAGTACTTTAGTAAGATCCCATCTCAAGATAAAAAATAAAAAGGACTTAGGATGTAGCTCAGTGGGAAGATGATAGGTTCAATTCCCAATACCACACACAAAAAAGCAGAATTGTTGTCCAGTACCACATAAAAGAATCACAGGGGTATGAACTTTGTGGACTTATGGGAGCTGATGGAGCAATCTCTGCAGCCTACTGACCCTGCTCGACTATGGAGCGGAATTATGGAGCCTTTAGGTCTGCCAGACTGGTGGGCGGAAAAGAAAGCTGGATGTGGCTGAGATCAAAGGCAAACCGGAACCTGCACTGATGAACTACTGCCCCGCAGTTAAGTGGAACCTAGGAGACAAACTGAAAACTCCCTGTCTGTCAAAACCTCCAACTGGACACTGTGATGGACCTGCGGAAGAAGCTAGTGACTCTAGTATAGAGTTCCACATGTCCAGACCTTGCAGGAGCTGGAGGAGAAGTTATGTCTGAGACCCTGAGTCACACAAACCAAGCATACCTGCAGATCAGCCACAATGGTCCCAGTCAGTACTGTGCCTGGAGCTTTGTGCCAACCTTCACAATGTAGGGTGGGTGCCTGCAGGTTCTCTCCACACCTCACACATCAAGTGCCTTTTCTGGCCATTGTTGACCCAGAACCATACAAGGAAAGGAATCCAGCAAAGCATAGACCCAGCTTAGCTAAATTAACATGCCACACTCACAAGAATTTTTTACTCATAATATTTATGTTTCATAACTCATCACTCTGTACAGAATATTAATCAGCCTCAGACAACAAAAAATTCTCTTCCCAATGATGACTGTAACTGTACTATATACCTAAAATGTACCAATAAACTCATTGAGAAAAAAAAATTCTCTTGAGCTAGATTTTTCATGACTTGACTACAGCTTTAAAGAAGTTTTAGCCTTTGGTTTGAAAGAAATCTCTTTAAAATCTGCAATGTACTTAATCCCTCAACCATTACTTGCACTTAAGTATTATTTAATATCCCTGCACCTACCAACGTCAAGGAGAGATGAATGAAGCCATTGTGCAGAGTTTAAATTAAGCAGCCTCTCACACTGAGAAATGTTAAGGAAGTGCATTGCTCAGCCCTCTCTGCCTAGAGGCAAGTTCCAGTTGCCTCAGGGAGGACTAAATGACTCCTTGGAGACCCTGGACTGCCTGACCTTCCACCCGAGGTCCTGTTGGACTCTGCTCTTACTTATTTCCTTTTAAACTCTACCTTTGTTTATGAAAGTTCATTACTCATCATTCATCCTGATCCTTTTTTCCCTACTTAATGACCTCAGACTCTTTTCTCTGAGGTTATTTCCCCTCTCTCACTCATTAAGCTAATGGACTAAAAAAGAGAGGGGGGAGAACTTTCTTGGAAAGCTGCTTCTTCCTTGAAGTCCTTGAGTGATGAGCTTTTTATGATCTACCACTTTCTACTTGGTGAAAGGAGGCTGGGGGTCAGAGTCATCTGCACACAAGCAGAAAAGTGGAACTTCAAAAGACCATCTTATCTTCAGAAACATAAGCGCTCCTGTCTGATTCTCATCTGAGTTTGCAACTATCACTTTTTTTCCTTCAGTTTATGGCAAAGCAATCGTGCTTATTTATAATGTTGTGTTTGGCATGCTTGTTTCATGTTCTGTAAGAAATAAATAAAAATTTCTTTATGTGCAGTATTTTAAAAACTACTTTAGACATTCATCTTGCTATATATATAGGTGGACATGTGAAGGGAGGGATGGATGGATGGATGGATGAATTGGTGGTTGGTGGATGGGTAGACAGAGCACCAAGGAGAAAGGAGTTATTTAAGTCACTTATCTCTTATTTCTTTTAACACAAATGAGTCTACTTTTAAAATCTAGAAAGCTGTTTCAATTAAGACAACTTAATTTACTAAATAAAATTACTTAACGTTTTATTAATAGATATTTTGGAATTAAAACCTTTGTAAAGTTCTAGAATTTAGTACGTTTCAATTAAGTATCACTGGTAATTCAAATCACTCTTTTCCTTCTCTCTGAATCTGAGGGTGTAAGAGTGTAAGAGATCTACTTAAGCATGAGAACCATATCTTCAACCTAGGCTTTCTATATCCCATTGCTTTCTTCTATGGCACATGGAGAAATACACAGCCTAAACAGCTGGCATGCAAAATAGACTCATGTGATGGAAACACCGATGAAGTACAATGCTGGAACACAAATGATGCGATTAGTGGGTGGCTAGATTTTCTTTCACCTGTAAAAAATCATATCACGCCTATAAGATTATGGCCTTGTAGTCAAACTACACCTTGAGACTGAATATTTAAAACTGGAAACTGTTAATTAATTGTTGTTAATATTTTTAGATGTGATAATGATATCAAAATCATACTTTTTAGGTTCTCTTTTAGAAATATACACTGAGATGGTTACCAATGAAGTGATTTTATATCTTGGATTTACTTCAAAATAATACTGTTCTGGGGAATAGTTAAAACAGGACTAATTTCATGTGGCAATTGTGAAGACTGAGTGATGCATACACGAGAACATATTATGCTGCCCCACTACTTCGGTTAATGTTCAAAGTTTTCCATAACAAAAGGGAGTGGTAAAAACCACTGCCACTGGAGCATTAAGAGGATGGGCATCAGTTCTAGAATAAAAATGAGCGAGATTTTTATTCCAGATCTGCCATTTATCACTCTCCATCCAGAAGATGGATGTAAAATATCTACCTTCTATGATTGTAAAAATTAAATGACATAATGCATGCAAAGCCCTTAGGACAACCTATAGTACATTTATAATCACTCAAGTTTTACCACATATATATTTACTGTTGTCTTTATCTGCAAATATGCCTTATCTCCATAGCTTTTTGGGTTCCTTCCTTACCAAACACAATGTTTAAAATATAAATATTGAATAAATAAAACAAGTGAATGCCATTGTTCTAGATTTTGAAGTAGAAAAAAAAATCACTAAATTTTCAGATGACGTGTAGCAAGGAATTCAAAAAGTTAAACCTCAGAGTGAAAAAAAAGACAAGAAATATTCTTTTTTTTTTTTGGAACCATCGATCAAACTCAGGTCCTTGTGCTTGCGAGGCAGGCGTCAGAACCACTGAGCTAAATCCCCGGCCGAAAATGTTCTTGATTATAAAGCTGAACGGTCACCAAATCAAAATAACCTAGTGTCCTGAAATAAACTGATAGTGTGTCATGTGCCACAATTATCAAATTCCGCTCAATGCCAAAGAAATGTTTCAATATTGACCCCTTTTATCTCCTCTTTTTGTTCTTCACTTCTCTTTCTTCCTCATATATCCTTTCACCATTAATCTTCTTATCCTCCCTCCATGGAGAAGCAACATAGTTAAAGGAATGGTAGACCAGAAGCTCTTGTCTATAAGAACTGTGCTGGAGATGGGAGAGCTATGGAAAAACACGTATGCCTTTCACCAGAATGAAGGATATGGTACTTTATTCTTGATATAGACCACTTCCAAATGAAAAGATTGAGGCCCACTGCTTAAGAGAAAACATTTTTGGGGATCATTACAATTTTCCAGGTGACCAATACTAAACACTGTTAAATGTATAAATGCGGAAACAAATCCTGGTGGTGTAAATTCACATTGAGATTGGTGGATGAGTGGGCTCTGTGAAGAGAGGTTAGAATCTTCAACATTATGTGAGTCTGTATGTGGTTTGGAGCCACACCACTATCCAGCCTCATGTTGTAATTGGTCGGACTACTTTTCCCCATTTCTATCCCGGTCTCACTGTGTTCCAGGCAAAAAGGCCTTGACTTCCAGGCCTTAACACTTGCTCTTTCCTCCATCTTAAAATCTATCCTTTCGTGTGTCTCTACATGCTTCTTAGTGTTTGCTCAAGTACAACTTGCTTGGTGTGGCCTCTCGGAGCACTAACTGATACTCTAAACCACTGCCTGATCCTCTATTCTTCAGCCCCTTCCTCTGTTCTTTCTGTCTACATAACCGTTACCAGTTTTCAACATACTGTTTAACTTTGTTAATTAATTATCATTCTCCCCATTCCCCGTAAAGGTGTGTGTTTGCACCTTTGTTATTCTTCAGTAGTTCTCTAGTGCCTAGAACACTGCCTTGCACATAGACAGAAGTAAATAAATATCTATTTAATTGAATGAATGATAAAGGAATACAAAGATGACCCCAAAAGAAAAATGAGCTTAAAAATTTACAAAATGGAGCTCATTCATTTTTTCAACATATTTTTGTGATAAAAACTCTCAACAAATTAGGTATAAAAAGAACATATTTCAATATAATAAAGGCTATATACAACAAATGCATAGTTAACATCATACTGCATTGAAATCATTTTCTCTAAGATCTGGAACAAGACAAGAATTTCCACTTTTACTACATTGATTCAGTATAGTGCTAGAAGTCCTAGCCAGAGCAATTAAGCAGGAGAGGGAAATAAAGAGAATCCAAATTAGAGAGGAGGAAGTTAAATTATCTCTGCTTACAGACAGCATGATCTTATATATAGAAAAAACTAAATACTACACACACACACACACACACACACACACACTTCTCACAAACTATTAGAACTGATAAATTCAGTGAAGTTGTAGGATACAAAATCAACATACAAAAAACAGTGGCATCTCTATGCACCTCTAATATAATTCCTAAAAAAGAAATTTCAAAAAAAGCAATCCCATTTACAATAGCTACAAGAAAATACCTAGAAATAAACTTAAGTAAGGATATAAAATAGCCCTGTAATACAAATATGTTAACATTGATGAATGTTGTTGAAAATGACACAAAAATACAGAAAAAAAACATTCCTTGTTCATGTATTGAAAGACTTATTGTTAAAATATCCACATTACCCATTATTCAATCCTTATGAAAAGTCCGAAGGCATTCTTTACAGAAATTTTTAAAAATCATAAAATTCATATGGAACCACAAAAGACCACAAGTGGCCAAAGTAATCCTGAGTGAAAAGAGCAACTCAAGAAGTATTCCAGTACCTGATTTGAAAACATACTATAGAGTTATAGGAACTAAGACATCTCACTGGTTTTTAACAGGCCACAGCCCCAAAGGCCTGTCTCCCAGGGTCCCTGCTGTCCATCTGAGGATCTGATATATCTACACATGGACAACAGTGACACATGCTCTCTTTCTGGATCACAAGTCCAGGGTGGCCTCCTGTAGTCCACAACCTAAGATCACTTTCTCAATGCAACAATCCCACCTTCCCATGGAAGACACATAAGCAAGGTGAGGGCTGGGGTTTGTTAGGCCCTCCCACAGTTTTTCTGCTGAGAGTATTGAGGTCTGGACTTGGATTTAGTGTCTTGATGGGCTATTAAACATCCTAGGAAAAATCTTATCTAAAGTATTAAAATATCCATTTACAAAATAGAGGTGGGGATGTAGTTCATTGGTAGGGCTCTTGCCCAGCAAGTGTGAAGCCCTGTGTTCAATTCCCAGCACTACAAAAGCTAAATAAGTAGATAAATAAATCAGTATTTACAAATATATTCAAAGTAGGACCTATGCATTAACCTAAGTGCATGTAAATAAATCAAGCTGTTAACGAAGTATTATCAATATAAGAAACTTCTAGCTTTGTTTCTTGAACACATAAACTTTATTTTTGAGGGGAAGCATTTATTTGCATATGCAGTTTAAATATACTGTTTAAGGAAGAAAAAAATCTATTCTAGGAATGTTGGGGAAATGTGTTAATTATGTCGCAATTAAATTATGTGTCGGCTATTTAGAGAACCTTTTCTTCTTAAGGAGCAGGAAATGGGTTGCCACCTAACTCATGTCAGCCTAATTTCCTCCGTGGTGAGTCCCCCAAGTTCGTGCAGTTGTCAATAAAGCCACCTCTGTGCTTTCTACAGACTGTCTACATATAAAATGAAGGACAGAAGTACAGCATTTCCCTTGATCTTCTCCCCTTCACTTCTGCTCCTGCCTAACAATAAGCCGGGATCTAGAAGACCAGCGTTGTCTGAGAGTACTCTTCTGATGGCCTCCACACGACATTACTGTTGGACAGATACTTGTATCAGGTTTTTCCAAGGGGGGAAAAAAACTCATTCGGAAGAGGATCTTTCAGGAAGTGACAGCTGTTTTTTGTTGGATGCAGAATTAAGTAAACAGTTAGGACACTAGAGCTTTTACTAAGATGATTTAATAAAGCTCATTAACGTTGTTGATTTACATAGCTGACCCAGATAGAATACAAAATTCAACTCTGCGTTGCAGCAACATGTCATCAGAATATATTGATGTATGCAGCACACTCCCAACACTAAACTTTAATTTTAAAGTTAATTAAATTTGTTAAGACAAAAGACAGAACATAAAAGGAAAAATATTGAGGAATATTTAACATTTATTTTCTTTCGTTTTCTCACCCAGGTAAAGTGCTTGATCCACCTCATTAGGAAACCGTTAACAGCTTCACTCGTACGAAACACACACATGCTAAATTATTTCTGAGACTAGAGAGCAAAGCTATTAATACAAAGTTGATCAATACAAAAGTCAATGGGTCATTAGAGAAGAGACTTCACATTCAGGAAACCTCCCTTTGTCCCTGTTTGTTGTATTCACAGTAATGAATCAGCAAGAAAGCATTTGACCCAGCAAAATTTACCCTCTGTCTGCACTGTGATGGATTCAGTTCTGATCCTCAGAAGGAAGAAATAAACTTGAATATTCTCTATGTTCTACTTCCATGCCTGATTATGTCACTCTGTGCTTACCACACAGCAATTCAGGATATCCTGCTGTCAATTTGATAAGTACGTGGTTCATTTCTCATCTGTTAGGGTCTCCAAGACCTCTCTCAGCTTTATGGGAGAGGAATTATTATTTTTTCATTTGGTTTGAATAGCTCCTGACAGTTAATAACGAGGCTTTGGCTGTACAATTTGTAGAAGATAAGAAATGACCAATGCCTCATGGTAATAAAAGCAGTGGTCAGTATGCATTGGCTATTTACTATTTTATGAGCACTAACTCCTTTAATCTTGTCAAAAATCCTGTGAGAATGGCTATTTCCCCACTGCAGAGAGGAAGACTCCCTGGAGAGGAGAACCCAGGCAACATGAGATACGAACAGCGGAAGAGATGGACTTGAACTTGAGCGATGATGGATGCTGCACTCAGCCACAGCGCTGTGATACCCGTCTGACTGCAGTGATACCCATTGTACTGGAGCATTGTGCCAAATGTGATACAATGGAAAGAGTGTGGGTCAAGCTCTACCCCAAGCTAGTAGTATGACCTGGAGCAAGTTCCCTAACTTGCCTGAGCCGTAGGTCCCTAATACGTAAAAGTGGGTTTCATAAAATGTGGCCAGGTAGCAAGGGGGGCCTTCCTGGAGTACCCTTTGTCTCTCCTCTGTGTCCCTTTTCCTTCCACTCATTCCCATCTCCAGTCAGACCTTAGGTCCCTCTCTTGTTTCCCTCTCATGTGGCCCAACTCATTGTGTAGCTACAGTGTTTGTGGGAACCTCTAATACAGGAAGGCTAAAACCAACTAATCAGAGTGAGCTCAGGGGACAGTCTTAGAAAATCATTGCTGCTGAACTTGTCCTTTTGCAGATTTGTATCTCTCAAACTACATTTTTTTTTTTACCTTAATAGATGTTATAATAATAAAATGTTTTAAAATACATGAAACATGTTTCTTGCTGGACTTCTCAGAGTCTTCACCATGCTAATTCACAACGTCTATCTCCAAGGGACAATGCAGCATGTGGTTTCCCAAACAAACCTAAAGGAGGTTGTCATGTTCCAAATCACCTTGTGGGACCAGTATGCAGCAGGGAAAAAATATGGGAAAGTCTTGGACTTGGAAGGTACCAATTAACAAATGGAGGGCTCAACAGCTGAGTATTGTTTCTGTGACTCAGAAACGAGGAAACATACCTCGAATCCCTTTGCAGAGTTGGAACTGGAGCTTTGTGAGGAATATGATGCCTGGCCCAGAAACTATAATAGAATCTGATTGTTCCTAGAACTCTAGAAGAAAAACTGAACCTATGGGTTATCTCACCAATCTCCTGGGATACAGAGACCCTAGTCATTTGTGCTCTCATTCCTGGGGACAGTGTAGAGAAATATCCATGGGGGTTAAGCATCTGAGAAAGACGTGAGGAAATAATGAGGAGGCTAAAAAAGAGCCAGAGGAGAAACACAAAGAATATCCAAGGCCTGTAAGTGTGGCCAACCCTAACACTATCTATTCACCCTCAACCTTCAGCTCAAGCCGTTAACTAGGAAGATGTGCATGGTTGAGCATATGTGTACTGTACAACTCCAAGGGTTCACATACTTCAAGAATGTGGAATATGAAATAATGACTATTACCTGAATAATATTCTGGCGATCTGGACACATAGTGTACATGTTATTAATACAGTGGCCCTGGATGTTACCTCTACAAACTGAGTAAATGAAGAATATGGATTTATACAGTATCATTTCAGTCAGAGTATAATTTGTTTTTCAGTTAAACATTATCCTTAAAGTTATAACCAAACATACCACCCAATCAGCTAAAAAGACACAGGAAATGAACTCACATTCCCAACCCAAGGTCTAAATAAAGAGCAAAAAACAAAAGAAAGATAAATAATAAGGAGTAGAGAGATAGATCTTCCTCAGTGGGTAGGAGATCAAGAGATAGATGGGAGGGAAGGGAAAAGGGATGAGAAAGGGAATTCATATGTGTTACATATGTGTACACTGCCACCCAAGGAATGTAAACATTATGTACTGCAAACATGGACTAATAAAAATAAATAAATTTAAACTGTAAAAAAATGACTTGCTACATTCCTTATATTTTTAAACTAAAATCTCCATATTTCCTTTAGAATATCAAAGGAAATTTTTTCTATGTCTGTGTTTCCAAGACAATTCCACCACTTTCTATTTTCCTTGGTTTAACAAGAGAATCTACCAAAATTTCACTCACCAACTTCCTGGCCCGAACTTCCTGTCAGTTGGGTGTGGATATTTGCTCAGCTTTCAGAACCAGATTGTCCGAGAATTTGATCAATTTCACACAAAAGCTACCTTGCCTAATTGATAGGTTCTTTGGAGACCCAGGATTGTCTTCAAACTTCCTTTGCCTCAGTTTCTCTATTTGTAAAATTTAAGAAAGTGACTGCTTAGATTGAGTATGAGGTGATAAATTATTGTAAAGTGCTTTTCAAAAAAGCATGTGCAATGAATGCTTAACAATCTTTCCACTATTGAAGACATAAATTAGGCAGGCCTTTTGTCTCCTTCAAGAGAATAATGATAGTATTCTTAGTTGAGTGCCAGTTAAGGCAATAAGTACTTGCTAGTTGACTCAGTATGAAAAAAATGTACTAATTGCCCGTTTCATAAAATTTACTGTTTTCTACAAATTTGGCAACCCTATTGTTGGCTATTTTCAATATTAAAAAATCTTGAAAAGAAAGACATTAATTTCCAACCCAAGGAGAATATTCTCATTATATTTAAACACGAAATCTTGAAAACAGAATCTTTTGAAGCATAGTCCAAAGTATTAGCTCAGTGATGTTACATAATTCAAAGCATGTATCTATAAAGCAAAGTCATAAATGCTTAATTATGTTAAAAATAACTTGTAAGATTTAAATAGATTAAAAATATCATCTGTGTTTCTTAGTCAGGAATCCAACAAATTGAGAACTTTTAAAACTACTTTTGGAGGCTGACGGTTAATGTGTGCAGAGAGCTTACAAAGGAAGCCTTTGTCTTTGATGAACAGCTTGTGGTTTTGAAAGCCCAGTGCCCGATTTGGTGAAAGTGCAGTGTGTATGGGGATAGTTGCCTATTCAGTGATAACACATTTTTTTCTTGTCAATATACAAATGTTTATGATTGTAAATAAATACAACTCAAATGATTCTCTATATACCATGGGTCTTTAAATGTTATTTCTTTTGGGGCCAAGGACAATATTGATGCTTCTAAGTGAAGGCCTCCCAATCCAATTTCTGGGGCAGGACAAATTTCTGGCTGCTGCAGTTCAACAAGTTGGGTGTATAGAACTTTGCGGGTGGAGAGGACTGGGAACAGAAGGACAAGGGCAACAGGGTTGAGGGGAAACATAATATTTGCTGCATGATCTGACACCTTGTGAGAATCCTCACTGAAGTGTTGAGGAATCACAAAATTACAGGGAGAAAAAAAATAATTTCTGTCTTTCATAAAATCCAACTACAGTAGACCCTCAAGTTACAACCAGCCAGACATATGACCAAGTTGGGTTATGCCTGGAATTTTAGTTTTAATTTATTACCAAAGTCTTGTTACAATCCGAATGCAGGCCACTTGTGTTTCTGAGTGGTCTCAGATACAGATTTACCCCTTAAAGAGTTCTGAAAGGAACATGACAGCATCCTTTCCTGTGTGGGATTCAATGAGAAATCCTGGGCCAATGCCTGTCTAAGGACCCTGAGATCTGCCTGTGTACAGGAGAGACTTTGAAGGCTGTGCAGAGGAGCCTGAGCCTTCAATTGACCAACTTGAGTTACAACCAGCCATTGCAAACAAACTGAGTTCTAAGTCAAGGGTCCACTGTATTGTATCTGTTTCCTCTCCTTCAAAAATGGGACTAGCACCTAGCAAAAGATTTCTTCCAGCCATAGGATCTGTGATTATAATCTCCCCATAACCGTCTTTGGACTGGACTGCTCAGCAGAATAAAATCATGCCATTTGTAAGTGATCAGGCTTGATGGAGGGACTGGCAGTCCCAGGGGTGTGTGGGCCAACAGCTCAGAGAGCTGAGGTACAGGCAAAGCAGTGTTATGCACTGGAGAAAGTAGAAAAAGAACAATTCCCATTTTGTTTTGCAGTAGAAGGGAGACCTGCTGACAGTGCTCCAGATGAGAATGACTCAGTGAATATTTAAATATGGTTATTTCTTTCTTTTTCATTAAGGCTTTTAAATACAAAAGTCTATGAAGCTGTGGTTTGAGATTTTAGAGAAAGCACACAGTGACAGGAGGCCAGATGATGTAAGGTGGTGACATCGGCGTCTAATGCTGTTGCTAAGGTGAGCCTGCTTTTTGCTCTAATAATTGCCTGTTTCTGGCAAAGGATATATCCATGACATGGTCCCTTTTCTGAAGCAGATTAAATGAAGCCAGATGCTTTCTCTTTGAGATATATAAAATATATAATAAAAAGTTGTAGCATAAAACATAACGTATGTATGTGTCCTTGAGAGAATATTCAGAACAGTTTGTGTGAGTTTGAAATATCTTTATCAAGAATACAACTAAGACCTAAATGGATATTAGGATGAGATTGTTTAATAGATCAACCTGATGAGAGGTAACAATTTCTTTTTAATTTAGTGAAAAGGGAGATAGGGAAATACAGAAGGTAAAACTGAAAGATCTACAAAGTTGTGGTCATTGACAGAAAAAAGGCAGTGAAAAGAGATCCAAATGTGATGGGACAAAAAGATAGACACTGCCATAGTTCAGCTCTGAATAATGGATGTGGCCCAGCAGCAAGTTTAAGAAGCAAGAGGTGCCATTTCAGGACGAACTGGAGTTCAGAGCAGTGGAATGCAGAGGTCACCTCACAGGAATGTCTCTAGAGTTGCTCCTGGGTTTGTGTCTTCTGCTTAGAATATGTTCTTCCAGAGATCCTGTGGCCCTCCTCACCTCTGCAGACCTCTGTCCCAGGACCCTGGTTCCAGGAGGGCTGACCTGGCTATACAACTGTTCCCTCCTGCTTCACCTAGGATGTCCGATCTCCCCATGCATGTCCCACTTCTCCATATTTTTCTGTGTGTGTGTGTGTGTGTGTGTGTGTTCTTAACACTTTACCCTTTCTAACTTACCATATCATTTGAGTATTATCTCTAGAGCTAGCATGTTGTATGGTGCTTCCAACACTGACTAGCTGTGTGGCATGATGAAGTCTCCTTTATCACTCAGGTAGCGTTTCGCATATATAAAATTGGAAACTTAATAGCGTAATGGATTTTCTAGTGCTGCACTCAACACATAATGATCACTATGCAAATGTTTAGCAAATAGACTGTCTCTCCCTGTGCCCATGCCTCCGGGAGCTCCCCAGAAGTGCTTGTCATGAGTGGTATTAAGCAGAGAGAAAAGGTGAGTAATGAATGCATTTTCTAGAAATGAATGCTTCTTTTCGAACCTTGATTTAGATAGGGTTGAGATTTCCAAGGACACTTATGGGCATAGGTCACTACACAGCTATGAAGAGTTCTCTACCAATCAGAAAATCCTGAGTAACTTGTCTCCAAAATGTGCCCAAGAGGAAGGACTGAGAAGACTGGTCATGAAAATTTTGCCAAGATTTACAGAACCTACACAGACTTCCAGGGCAACTGAACAAAATGAAGAGAGCTAGCATGGAGGCATGGTGGGTGTCCCACAAGTTCATGGCAATGCTAAGGACCCTGACGACATAAAACAAAACAAAACAAAAACACTGCATCAAGGAAAGGATGTTGAGCTGAGTAAGGTAAGCAGATACAGACATGGATGGCATGGTCTCTTAAAGAGGAAAAGAAAAAAAATTGTGTCTAGGCCAGGGCCAGTGTTTCCCAAAATGAAACCCCAGAACACTCATACTAGTTAAATGTGTTTTGAAGACAAGTTCTGTCATTAAATTAAATTCTCAACTATGAGCTATACACTCCCTCTTGGAGATTCACCGGACATATTCCCAGAATCAAGGCTCTAAGAAGTGCCTCAGTAAAAACAGATTCAGTTACTTCAAACTTTGAAATGTACTTGGCCATGGGTCTTTTTCTTGTGGAACATTTGGAAATAGTGTCCACAGATCTGACTTTGGAGATCATTGTGTAATATGTGACCCTAACATCCTTGGGGTCAGGTCTTTGTCTCATTTATCTTTCTATCTCATAAATCTTGGTTGGGACCAATAATCTATGAGTATCTGACAACTTGTAATCAAACAATTGAATATCCAGATCAAGACAGGGTAGCAATGCCAAAAGAACTGGAAGGAGATGAAGACAGGAACCAGGGCATTGAAAAGTCTATTGTAAAAAACATTATATTGCAGGGACTAAAATCAGTCACATTTACTTTTTTTTGATGTGAGCTGGCATCACAGCTGTGAAGGCACACATGCCACACTTTCTCTGTCTCTCAAGTCTGGTCCACACTCACTATGAGGTGACAAGGTCCCCTTCAGTCAACAGGCTCACATACTCTCACTGGCACAAGTGCCCATCCATGTTCTCACCAATATCTTCTCTTACCTCAAACCCACTTACTTCTAAACCTTTTTAAGAAGAGGCTGTTTCCATTGCATTAATGACACTTTCTAGAGACCTGTTCATCCAACAGCAAAGAAACATAAAAACTTGACTCTGCAGTAGCACACAGTCTGGGGACACCAAAATTACACTGTCTTTGGATGGTTTGACTTTTCCTACCTCCCTGGTTTTCAAACAATTGGCTCTAAGGACCTTCAGAAGCCCCTCAGTAAGTGCTCCTTAGCTTTGATGCTTGGCTTTGTGTCTCAAAATCCATCTTCTATTCATCCTGGACCACATTTTGGTGCTCCAAAATTTCACTGGTATATTTAACAGATCTCTATTGTGAGTCCCTGATATGCTGACAAAGAGAACATGAAGGTCCCTGCCTGGGGCATGGACGTCTTCACAGAGTAAACAGATAATGGACAAAAAACACCAAGTAGATTATATGGGTAAAAGTAGTAAATGCCATGGAAGAGTGAGGAGAAGTTGAACAGGGTAAGTATATTTCCTTCTACCCAATTGCTACAGGATTGGGCTCCTCACTCAGAAGATAGGAAAATATTATGGACGGAAAAATGCTTCCAGGAATCCACCAGGAGAGAAAATATGCTGTCCACTGTAGCATTTCAGAATTGGAGGGTTCTTTCTTCTATCAGAAACAAGTCTTTAATATATGGAGGAAGAGATGGGGTTCATCTTCACTGTGGGGGCAGAGCCACATTCTAGTGAACGCAACATTAAATGAGTGAGGCATAGTGATCTCTAGCTAGCATAGAAGTAGACTGAGAATGAGCAGCAAAGACATGTGTGGTCCTATGGAAGAGGAATAGCAGGAAAGATATTGACGCAGCTCCTTATATGCACTTATTTTCGCAGTTCACCACATTTAAAGGTGGACGGGCATTCAGGCGTCCCCCTGGCTAGAACAGCTGGCAGCCTAGCGTGTTCCTTGTCTCACTCTCTTTTTCTTTCACCCACACATATCTGCAGCTTTGGAGAACCATAAACCACACCCATTTATCTGAGGCTTGTGAGATCTCAAACATCTCAGCTGCAGGGCTGAGCATGTCCAAGAACCTCTGACCTGACTTTTTCTCTGCAACTTCAAATGCCCTTAGGCCTGAGGACAGGAGGCATAAAACAACTATTACTCCAAAAAATACGAGACATTGGCTACCTGTTAGGATTCTTACCTTAGTACCATATTTCCCAAACTGTGCTACTGGGTACCTTGGAAACAGTAGTGAGCTCACAAGGATTTCATGGGAGATTTTGCATTTCTAAGGGAACTAAGGCAATACTCAGCCTCTTGCAGGCCCTGTGCAAACTACTAGTTCAAGGTAATTTGCAATTTCTGTGTTAGAATCACACTGCCTTCCTTCTGAAGACATTTTATGCTTTTGCAAAGCTCAATTGTTCAGCCATCACTAAGATCAAAAGCAAGTACCATGCAAAAATCAGTGTGGAACAGTAAATGAAAATAGTGCTTCCAATTTGATTACAAGCTTTGAGAATTTTGCCCAGTGCCCATCCATATGCACAGCCCATCCATAACTAACTGGGGTTAAGAATGTGATAAAAAGATTATTTCTTTCAAATATTTTGTATTAACTTTCAAATAGCTACTAAGTCATTAAATCATAAACATGGAAGTGTTTGGATATAACTAATAAGTGGAATGATTTTGTATTTCTTTCGGCCAAGTGAAAATACTCCTGAACAGCAATGCTTACCTTAGTTCATTACCATTGTGCTGACATCTAGTAACCTTTCTCCAGTGGGACCCCTCTGAGAGTCTGGAACCTAGGGGTCAGGATGATGGCCATCATGAGGGCAGAAGTAGTAATGGTAGAGCCAATGTGCGCTCAGCAGTAACTTACCAAGCTTTGTGTGGAGGGTCCCTCACATGCTTTATGTACTTTACTTCATTTTATTTTCCTTAACCCCCCCCCCCAAAGAAAAAAGGTTTTTCCCAGAGTGTTCTGCCCCTGGACTTTTAGAGGAAATTTAGAAATCCGTGAATATTTCCTGTGAAAATTCCATAGAAAACATTATAACTTTTTCTGACAATTATAAAACAAATTTTCTATTCCCTGCTGCATTTTCAACAACCCACACATTAGAAAAAAATACCAGTCTCTTCTAAAGTTCATAATTTTTTCTTCAGAATTCTAAATAGAAATCAATCAACCAAAATAAATTCAGCAGTGCTCCCTGCTAGGCATCATGGAAGATACAAGATAGTAATGCTCGCCCTCTTCCCTCAAGGGGATTAAAACCTAGTCTATTCATGAAGCAATTAGAGGGAAGTAAGAAAGAGTCCATTACTAATGGACTAAACATGGAGGTAGAAGGTACAAGTACACTGAGAGAGAAGTGATCTCTCAAATTGAATTGTCACAGACTGGGTCCCTCTGCCTTCCTGTCTCATTTCTCCCTTGCTATAAACATCCTTCCCCTCCTTCCTAGACACCATTTTTTTTTTTTTTTACTGGGGATCGAACTCGGGTCCTTTCCTTATCTGCCTTCCTGTCTCATTTCTCCCTTGCTATAAACATCCTTCCCCTCCTTCCTAGACACCATTTTTTTTTTTTTTGTACTGGGGATCGAACTCGGGTCCTTGCACTTGCAAGGCAGGCAGCAGCACCACTGAGCTAAATCCCCGACCCACACCTCTTCTGTTAAATTCAATACTTCCATCTGTTCTAAGACATACTTTTCACTCCAAGGGAGACTTTGTTTTTCTGGAAATTACTGCCATCTCAAACATTATCAAAAATTAATCTTCCCCTTACCTGAAAGCTTGCTAACTTTGGTACATCTATGAAAGGTGATGGTCTCATAAGCGCGTGTGCCTTTCAGCTTTTATATTACCTCTCCTTTTCTTCCTACTCAATCTTCATATATAGGCTATGGGCTCCATCATCTCTATAGCTTTCCTATGTGTCTTCGGAACTTTCGCACCAGTGCCATTTTCATGTTCACCCTTTAATTATTCAACAGTTATTCAGAGCCTTCTATTGTACAACTGCATGTACCAAGGAAAAAACCAATGACAAGAAAGGTATGGTCACTTCTCTCACAGAGCAAATAAGACATATTTATAACATAATTTCTATGATGAATAAAATTTCAAGGTGCCATGGAAGTCATAGCAGTCAAGGAAGGCTTTCTCAAGATGATATGGAGTGCTGCTAACAGGAAACACGTTAGGTGGGTGTGAAATGAATAGAAAATGTTTCAGGTAGAGGTAATCCAGGTCTAACTCATCAAGGATGTGACACATTCCAGGGACTAGAAAGAATTTAGCAATACTGAATGTGAGTAAGAGGGAAGTGTGTTTGAGAGGCACAATGAGATTTTATGCTCAGGAAGTAAGCAGAGGATTTATCCAGAAGATAACGGGAGTGATGGAAAGACTATGCATCATAAGACATGCATCATGAGATTTGTGTTTTCTTTAATTTATTCTAAAATTGAAGGGCCGGGGATTTAGCTCGGCAGTTCGGTGGCCTGCCTTGCAAACGCAAGGACCCGAGTTCAATCCCTGGAACCAAAATAAAGAAAGAAAGAAAGAGAATTGTTATTTTCTTTATTAGTATATTAGTATTTGCCATATACAACGATAACATTCCGCATGTGAGCTGGTATATGCACATAACACAACTTAATTCTTTTTATGCCCCCGTCCCTTCCCCCTCCCTCCTCTGCTTGGTGAGGCAATGAGGAGAGTGGAAGATGAGGGACAAGATTGAGTCAGAGGTGAGGAGTGGACAAAAGGCAGGGGGAGCTTGAATTAGAGATACAGTGGTGAAAATGGAGAGCAGGGGTGGCCTAAGACAGAGAAAGGACGTGGGAGCATTTGGATATAGTAGGAAGTGAAAGTGAAATAAACATCAATGATAGCAGCTCCATTCAGTGAAGTGGTAAACATGAGAGAAATACATTTGAATGAGTAAAAATTATTTTAGTTGGAGAAAAGGTGAAGATGAATTTATCTCTAATACATTAATGAAGAATTGGGCACAGAGACCAAGAAAAAGGGAGGGAGGGACAGATTTGGAATTCATCAACCTGTACAAGATAACTGACAAATCCAAAGGTTTTTAAAAAAAATTTTGATTCTTCTAGCTCTCACTTTGTGTCAGACACAGTCGATCATCTTAATACTTATTCTATGTTTGCTTTCTTAACCATTCTCCTTCCCATTTGGCATATTGTAACCTCAATAAAGATTAAGCTTCTTTCCACAATTTGAAGAAATTCATGTTGAGTTACAAAAAGAAAGGGAGGGAAAAGGAGATGAAGAAAGAGAACAGAGAAAAGTCCAGCTTGTGTCTGTAATGCATCCCATCAGTCACTTCGTTTAGAGGAATTTGTTATGAATCCCACCCCCGACCCCTGCATGAAGATTAGGTGCTGCAGAAACAATGGTGACTTCCGATGCCAACAAGATGGTTGGGTAGATAGACCTGAAGTGAACACCGAATCAAATGAACCTATAACCATATCCAGTAGTACACGCTCAGAAGTGAACAACAGCTATAAAATCTTGCTATTCAAAGAGTAGTCCAGGAACTGGCTGCTTCAAAGCCACTTGGGAGCTTGTTAGAAAAGCAAAACCTCAGTATCCACCCAGGAAATACTGAGATCAGATCTGCATTTTAACAAGATCCCCGGGGGATTTGCATGCACATTAAAATTTGAGAAGCACTAGTCTGGAGTCTACAGGGCTGTGGGAGAAAACAACAGGTGGACCTAAATTCACCTTGTGGGTCAGGGAAAGGGTCCCTGAAGAACTGGCTTCTGAGTGGGCCAGAGAAGAAGTCAAAGGTCAGGTGGTACCCATCCTGGAGGAGAAGGTCATCATGTTCCTAAGAGCAGCTCTAACAGATTTAAAGACTGTTTGAGTCTGCCCAGGCTGCCATTTAAAAATGCCATACACTAGATGACTTGCACTGCCCAAATTTGTTTTCTCTCGGGAAATGAGATATACTGAGATCGGGGATCAGCGTGGTCACATTCAAGGGAGGACTCTTCCTGGCCAGCAGAGGGCTACCTTCTTGCTGTGTCCTTATAGGGTGGGGAGAGAAAGAGACCTTTCTCTGGGGTCTCTTCTGAGAGCACTAATCCTATCATGAAGGCCTCATGCTCATGACCTCACCTAGTCTTTACTTTCAAAAGCCCTGCCTCCAAATGCCATCACCTCAGGGTTAGGACTTCAACATCTGAATTTAGGAGACACAATTCATTCTACTGTAAAGGTTTTATGGAAAGGAGTGTGGAAAAAAATAAGATTTCTGTTTTTGAAATTGTACTCTGGCTGAAATGTGCCAAGGGGCTTGGAGGGGATCTAAAATATACTGTAGGAGACCAGCTAAGAAACTAGCTCAATGGAAACAGTTAAAGACACCCACAGCTTGGACAAAGCTGTATGGGTAGAGAGGGAGCGAAGTGAAATATTTCAGAATATTCAGGGATTAAAATTGAATAGTCCTTGATAATGGCTTTCAAATGGTGGTTGGGGAAGAGGGTCAAGAAATTCTGTCCGGTTTTCAGCTTTTTCACTTGAATAAAGATGTTATGAATTTTTTTCATTAAATTTCATTACATTTTTTCATTATTGGTACTTTTTACACTTGATCTTAGCCAAAAGGCCAAGAAGCAATTGTTGGTACTTTTCAGGTCTACAGTGCAGTTACATTCATCATTCAGATCTTGTACCTTTACACAATGTATCTCGGTTCTTATTTTTTCCCCCATTATCCTGCTCTCCTTCCCCCACCTCCACCCTTCCCTATTTACAAAGATTTTGTTTCCATTTTTTCCTTTTCTCATACATTTTCTTTTTCCTTCTTTCCTTTTCCCTCCCCTTCCCAATTCCCCTAGTCCTTTAAGGATGACATAAATTCTTGAGATAAGAATCATGAAATTATCAAGTTTGTGCATGGTATCTATAGAATAGTTAGCATTTGGTAAGCATTTATCATGTGCCACTCACCGTATAGATGTTTTGCACACATTATCTTAATTACTATATGACACAAACTTTGCCTTCTGGGATGCAAAGGTCACCTCAGACAAGCTAGCTATATAAGACTATGTCGATAATGACTTGTTCTTCAATTTTAATTTTTTATTAGTGCACGTTTACGATGCACAATGATCACATTACTCTTGGGGAGTCGGTACATATACATGACACATCTGATTTCTTTTCATCCCTTTCCTTTCTCCTTCCACCCTCTCCCTGTATTTCTATGTTCCCTTACCATTAGCAAAAGATTTATTTCCATAGTTAGTATTTATCTTTTATTTTGCTTTTTATTTATATTTTGGATTTCTCATATAAGAGATGTTATGTGATATTTAAGGATGTCTGTTGATTTATTTTACTTAACATTATGTTAAGGGTTTAAAATGTTCTGGCATAATGAATAGTTCAGAATCCTTTGAAGAACTCCAGAGAAGCTATGAAGAAGGGAAAAAAGGGATGTGAACTGAGCATGCCAGGTTGAGGAAGGCAGAAGTAATCACAGCAGTGGAGAGAAGAATGACTTTATTGACAAGTTCTTTTAGGAAAACTGCAAAGAAAAAGTTGGCCAGGAAGGGAGGGGCCAAATTGTGAAAGCTGTTGAAAGTCTGTAATTTGGATTTTATAGAGGGAAGGGTTTGAGTATGAAAGGAACATGACTCCACAGGACTCAGGAAAACCTGTCTGGCAACAGAGAATCTTGAAGTTAGGAGGCTTGAGTCCCAGAAGCCATTAATTAGTGTTTGTACCATGAGGGTAATGGGTCAGAGTTCTGGGTTAGCCTGGAGAAAAAAAATCAATGAAACTTCATTTCTTGGGGTGAGAATGAAGATTAAAGGGGACTGAACTTTTAGGAACAAAATTTTAAATACAGTATCAGAGGAAGATGAGGAAGATGAGAATCATAAACCTTGGATCACCAATGTGCAGGAGGTATAGTATTATGTATATTAATGCATTAAGATAACTTTCTATGTGTTTCATCACAAAGCTAATTTAAATTTCCAGAAAATTATACCAGATAAAAGACTGAAGTTATGATAGTCAAAAGATTTACATAGGAAAAAGAGTATTGTTCAGTATAAAAATCAAGGGGAATAAAATATGGTATTCACTTGAAGAAATTGTCCCCAAATCATATGAAACATTGTGTTTTGTAAGACTCAATCGGTAAAACGAAAAGAAACCATTACATTCCACTCTGTTACTTCATTCCAGATGTACTAAACAGTTGCTTATTTTTCCAGAAAAATGGTGTTGGGTTCAACCTTTCAGATGAATAAGGGTTTTGTTTCTGACTCGGTCTAGTCATGGAACCATCATACTTAATTTTTAAAATTCGAAATGTTGTGTTTAGTGGGAGGAAAATGTGTGCTTATTGTGTTTTCTAAATGCCATATGTTTCTGTTTGCAAAGCATGCAGAAATGTTGTTGATTGGGGGAAAAATAAGTAACCTTACCAACCTTCTAGTTTCTCTTCTGCTTTATCTCAGAAAACCCGGGCACCTTGTAAAACATCCTGTGTAGAGGGGCACCTGATGGTGCCCTTGAATCACGTGCCATGTGTGTTCAGCAGTAAATACCTTCCTGTAATCATCGCTCCATTAACGACAGTGTGGGCCAACGCAAGGTATTTATCAAATGGCATCTAAGACGGTTAAGGTGCACCTAATCTTTCTGTGGGAGTCTGCCAAGACCTCCGAAGGGTAATGTATACATATCAATTTGATTGTGCAGCATTCCCTAACTGACGTCCCCAGTGGTCTGAAAACTTAGATGAAAGATATATGGGCTACAGTAATTAACCACTGCAATAACAAATGTTTTACAGGAAAACTGTGTGTGCCTGGGCTACAAACAGGTCTTGACTGTGAATATGTACTTGGCTGATATATTCTCTCCCAAGAGTGGAAATCTTACGTAAATGTTTTGTAAGGTATCACTTTCCATGGCAGGCATGTATTTTTTTTTTTAATATACACATACGCCTTCTTAAATGGAGTAACGACTTCAGTTTCAGGTACAGCCTGCATTTATTTCTTTGGAATCTGCAGAGTTCTGTTTTCTGAAGTATTTACGACGCAGCTCCCAGCTTCGGGCTGGCTGTCTTCGAGCGTGTTTCCTGAGCTACCCCTCTCTGTGCTCTGCCAATTATGTGCCACTTTGTCTTGGTGCTATGATTGCTTTCTTCTGAGAGGGAAATTCCCCTTTCATCAGTATGGATGCGCTGTTTTCAGACACTGCAAGCACTGTGTTGCCGTGTCAGTCATCCTATGAGGGCCCGCTTCAGAGGAGGATGGCTGACGAACTGGCTGCCGATTGGCTGGCCTCGGCGGGGCGGGGCCTGTCGGAAGGAAGGGCTGCAGCTTTACAGCAACAGAGTTTAGACTGTATGCTTCATCATCTGAAGGTAAAATTTTCCAGATACGGCAGACGGCGTTCAGAGTACAATAAACAGGGAAGGAGAACTATTGGCATGGAAATTTCTTCCTCATGATGCAGTGGAGAAGCCTGGGCCACTCGATTCTGCCAGATATCCCTGGGGTTACTGTACAGGGGGAGGACAAGCAGAGCTAAACAAGGTAGGCGACCCCCACTCTCCTTTTTTGAATGTTTAAAGAGTTTGCTGCAGTGTGCTGCATTCCATGTGTGTTGCTTAGGGAAGCCAGGGAAACCGGATTCCACTAATTCAAATGTAATACTTGCCGGGAATCCTGGAGTTTTACGTAACGTTTTGATTTGAGAAAAAGAAATGGCAAAAGCTTGAATCTTCGCCGCCTATTTGGGGTGAGGCATACAGCTGAGTTTTTATTCAAAGAATAGATCCATTTTTTTTTATCAGTTGAAATCTTGACGGCATTCTTATTTTCTTGTCATAGGAAATTTTCAAGCTGCCATAGTTAGTTCTGGAATAGGTAAAGTTTACAACGATCCTGTTATTTGAAAACAAACTTCCAATTAACAGTTTTTAAAACTTAATGGTAAATAATCATCAATTGACTGCTTGGGCCCAAAATACATCTGTGTGTTGGAAATTAGGGACCTCCCTCCTTCTACAATGCTATGCTTTAATTGAGTTTCAAAGACACGTTTTTAACAACCTAGCAAGAGGTAGCTTTCTGGCAAGTTTTTGATACTGTAGTTCAATGTTTACATTTCTTTTCCTGGCATGTCCGAGCCTTTGTTTCCAGCTTTAAAGTAGAACCATTATATTCCAAAGTAAAGCTGGGTTAATAATGCTCACTGCAATTATCTGATCTGTATGCATTTTTAATGAGAACACACAGCCAGCAGAATAATTTAATGAGAGCAAGCTAGCTTTTAAAGCTGTGTTTTCACCACGCCGAACCATATCAACTTTCTTGAAGACAAGCAGCAGTGAGAAATGATGAAGAAGATTTATTTTTAACACACTTGGCCCAGGAGAAGGAAAGGATATATTTGTTAAAGAATTCTTTCTGCCCTTTTCCGTTTTAAATTTCTGCCAGGCATGAGGAAACTGTGCTTTTTTGTTAGGCCTCGGAAGCATGTGTTTACAATAAATGTGTAACATTTTTAGAATAGTTAGCAAGCACTGAAGCGAAGGAAGAAAAAAAAAATCCTGACTCGCCTAACCACAACTGTGAATGTTCTTCAAGGCACATTATTGTCCCTTTACAAGGCAAAGGTTAAGTGGAAAGATATTTGTTAATTGTACATTTCAGGGACAAGAAGGTAGAAAGAAAAAGGCAGGGGGACATCTTTATAATCTTTACGTAAGAGGAAGTTTCTTCAGCTCTCCTGCTCGTTTTTGGAGGGCAGCAGTGCTCATTTAAATAACGGCAGTGCCACGTAGATTCTTCTAGACCCACTGTTTTTACTTTCAAGGAGAAGTGCAGGACACTAGCCCAGAACTTCTGACGTCATCCCCCAACTATTTCTGCTGTGTGTTCTTTTATTCGGGCTCCTGGAGAGGAATATTTCTCTAAGTCCCGGGCAGGAACATTCTAACTCCCAGTGAGCACGACTTGAGTTATGTCTTCAAATTTTAGCTTGTTCTTTGTAAACCCTAAAGAAATCCCCTTCGTAAACAGAGCATCATCTACTATTTGCCAGTCAGCCAAGGTTTTCTGCAGGGTTCTAGCTTGGCTGGTAAAAAGTAGTAGGAAGCTGAACTTGGCTTTTTTTCTGGCCTAACTTCCCCCTTGGTACACCCCAGGACTGCCACCTGTGTGGACTGTCCCCAGGGCCCTATTCCCAGTCTCCCAAGAGCTGTTGTCTAGGATGCAGGTTATGCCACCAAGTTCAAGGCTGCTTGTGATGGTGGGAACAGCTGCTTTTATAGATAATGCACCATGTTCTACGGCAGATGGCCCAGAGGAAGGAAAGTACAATACTCCCCGCTGTTAATCCTGTGTCACAGGTGGCACTCTTGGTCCTGTGGATAGGGGGACGATTCATGCTTACTAAGGATCCTTTCAAGACAGAATTTTGGTCAGAACACATCGGAGTTCCCGGGAATTCCCAATGCTAGTCCGCGTCCTCCTTCTCACCACTCACTGAGCCTTGAGCCAGTGCCTACCTAATTTTCCCAGCTCTTAACAGAAATGAATAATACTTTCTCTTATGATGCCAGCACTTTTGGAGACCTTGACCTTGTACCAAAAAAAGAAAAGAAAAGAAAGTTGTCTCTTGGCACAGTGAGCTATTTAAAGTACAAAGGGAAGAAACCTCAGAATTAAGAAATTGTTGGTAATGCCTTGGGGTGTTAGGATACCTAATCATA
>NW_022900918.1:31234785-31242725 GCF_012274545.1 Fukomys damarensis
TATATATATATATCCTTTCATCTTGTGCTCATAAAATTTTTCTAGAGATATTTATCCTTAGACCAACAATTATATTTCCAAGGAAATCAGAGAATTGTTTGCATTTTCTCCATAGATCTAGTCTAATATACTAGAAGCTGAGCAAAACAGACCGTTCTAAGGATAGGCCTTGTAGTGCCCAAAGCACTTAGTGCTATTTTTACTCTGGCTTTTGTATTAAATTTGTGAAAGTAAAACGAATAAGGAAGAAAACAAGAGGAAGGGAGAAAAATATGCTTGTGAAATATACTGGTCATGTAGCTTTACTGCTTAACAGCCTGCCTTCTCTCTGCTGGTTGTTTTAATTTGCTGTTGCTATGGTGAAAACAAATCAATATCACATGGCTACCAGCCAGTCCTGCGCTCGGGGAGCGCCATAGAAATTTAAGATCTGCTACTCAGGCTTACAAGCAAGAATTGGGAGAAGAGGATTTAGATATTGCGCTGAAAACAATTCCACAGAGTAGAATGAGTAGGGTCAATCTTATATGCATTTTCTCTTTCGTTCTTCCTACACTCCTACCGATAACAAGAGATGGAAAGAAAAGCATATGTTTACATTTTCTAAAATAAAACAGTATCAACATGGAAGTAGGTAGGGGACATTGCAAGGGTTAAAGGACTCTGATTAATGAAAAGATCCTATAAGTGCCAGACATATTGGTTGTTGAAAGCATAGTCTGGGGGCCACTGACATCTCTAGGTGCACGTCAGAGCTGGCTGGTTCAGGCAGAGAACTCCAACAGCAAAGCAGCTGCTGGGCAGTGGAGACGAAGGCTGTCGTGGGAGGGTGGAGAGGCAGGACCTCAAACACAAGAGAAAGCTGCAGTCAGAAGTTAGGCCAGGTGAGCACAGAACCCCAAGGACATGAGAGAACAGAGACAGAATCTTTTCCCATTTTCATAAAATCTGCCTGGAAAGAGGGGAAGAGGCTCCCAGGAGAAGAAGTCAAGAGTGGTAAGCCCAGGATCCTTCCTGGAGTGACCTACTGAATCAGACAGACATGGATGCCTACTGCGGTGTGGAGCGAGGAACTTGGTATTTCATGCTTTGGAAAAAAGCCTCTTGGCACGATGAAGTAGGAAGTCTTAGCCAGGCTGCGTCCATCATTTATAATACTATTTTTTTCTCCTTGTTTTTCTTCTGTTCAGTTTTTGTTTTTCTTTTTGCAATTGTACATAAACTCATAGAAGCAGCTGTGGTAATACTCAGTCAGGAGTCAAAGGTGATACAGAACTCGGTTTACATTGGGCCCAGGCCTCCAACTGCCTGGCACACTGTATACAGAGAGTCGTCTCCGTCTCCACTGCTGTGAGGGGGGGGGAGGTAAGGCCTTTGGGTTTTCTTTATGAAACTGAGCTCCAAGATGGACGGTATTTTGGCTGCCCTCTTCCCCTCAGTATGGCAAAAACACTTGCTGATAAAAATGGACTCCACAATGTACCTTAGTGCTTCAACAAAGAATTCATTGTCTGAGGTGTCCTCAGACAGCAGATTCCATCTGTCAGTCAACAAGTGTTTGTTAAACACCTCTTCAGCTCACTGGCTGTTGCTAATTTTTGGTTAGAACACGAAGACAGTTATCCAGGACCTGCCTGCCTTAGTGTGTGTGTGTGTGTGTGTGTGTTTGTGTGTGTGCGTGCACACAACTATGCAAGGTATAAGACTGTAAGTTTGAAAGACTTGAATGACATTGTGATTGCCTGATATTAATTTACACCATTAATCATTAGACATGGTGTCTAGGTTTGAGGTGGCTTTGGTGTTGGGAGGAGAACAAGAATAATTTTGAGTTTGAGGTATCTGTCTGTACTTCTTCTAACCTTTATTATATTTCTTAGCATAAGAGCTGTTTCAATAGTATACAGATGGTGAGATGAGCGATACAGAAAATCCTAAATGTGAAGGAAAAAGAAAAGAAAAGAAAAATCCTAAATGTAAGGCTCAATCAATCACTGCGTCTCAGCAACCAGAGTTTCAGCTCTAAAGTGACTGGGACCATGGGCATATCGTTATAAAGCCTTCAACACCCACCAGCTAACAGAAGCAAATCTTAGACACTGTCCCAGTCCTGTGCTGCAGGGTGCCCGCCAAAGCCCCTGGTGTGATTAGCCGCCTGTCTGTGTCCTCAGCAAGGAAACCCAAGGCCTGACGCTGGAGGATGATACTCCCCACTTTCCTCCTAAAAGCCGAGCTAGTTTTAAAATTGATTTCTTCTTTAAATATCAATCAGCTTGTCTTCTTGCTGATGTTCGGTGGGGTTTTTGCCCCCTAACATACGAATTAATACCCATTCTCTAAGCAAAGACAAACTACGAGGTTAAGGATCCTGTTAGGGGGAAGAGCTGAGAGAGGAGACTGAGGAGGAATTGTCAGTCCTGGGTGTTGGCAGAGAAGAGTAGGTCCAAGTTGCTGAGAATCTGTGGCTGGCTGGTTGTTACTGAAGGACTTTGGGGACAGGAAGTCCCTTCTAGGGACTGAGAGAGAGCAGGCAAGACTCTGCAAAACGCTGCTGGTCTCCCTCCTGGGCAGTTTGCAATCCACAATAGCCAGGAAAGGAGATACTTACAAACAAGATAAGAATAGTTAAGCACACAAATGTCTTCAGAAGGGTAATTAACATATGTGTAGCTCCTTGCCCTTTACAAAGGGCTTTCACTGGCACTATCTCAATTAACAGTTCAAACAGAGAGGTAACAAGTAGGAGCCTAAAATTAGGGCACTCTGGCAAGGGTGAGCGAGGTAAAGCTCCTTCCGGACAAGAGTTATAAACTGGATTGAAAAATCTTTTACTCATTGATGCTTTTCAGTGGTTAAGTGACTTGAATTTTGAAGCACAGGACAAGCTTAGAATTGAACTGGGTAGGTGGGTGCATGTCACCATCTCTTGTCCCCAAATGCTTTCTTTCTCTGCAGGTGCATTTAGAGTAGGCTTTGGGACCTGGAAGTCAAGGCAGAGCTCAAAAAGAGGTTGACTTCTCAGGTCTGACTGCTCAGAAGGTATTAGGGGACAATACATGTGCCTCCGCCATGTCCCAAGGCGGGCACAGGGCAGTGAGGTGCTTCTAGGACCCACCATTCATTAGTGATTATAAATGGCTTGCCTCCAGGCCTGGAAAAAGAAAAAACAAAATCAACAAGGAAACCACAATTCGAAGTATTCTGTTTTCCCACGAGAGCATCTGCGTTCTCTTAAACCTGCTGAAAGGCTGGGGAAAAAACAGTATTTCAGAGTCACGTGTCATAAACAAGGGCTTTGCACACATAGCTCATGTAATTTGAGCCTCAGAAGAACAAGAGAGGCCCACAAGATTAATGTTCTTCCCAGTTGGCTTATATAATCAGAGAAGCTCCCAAGGACTCAGTGACACACTTGTGACCCCACAGCTAACATGTGGCAGAGCCACATCTTAAATTTGGGTCTGCAAGATCCCTAAGCCCTCTAGGTAGGCAGCATTATGGCTTCAGCTGAGCAAACAAAATGGAGAAAATAGAAATAATTCACATGCAGGAAGATATTCAAGCTCAAACTGGACGTGGAAGGTCCATTATTTTTGAGATCTCAGATGTACCTGATAGTTTATATTATAATGTATAAATAAGAAGTGTAATTGTGGTGGTAGCTTGTTACGTGTATGTCACTTCGGGTTTTATGTTCATTTTTAAATGTCCCTTTTCTCCTGTTTTACAAATAAAGGCTGGTTTTGAGTGAAGTTAAGTAATATGCTAACAGTCTTATTAGCCGAAAAATGAAAAAAAATATACTCCTCAAATCTGTGGAAGCCCAAGTAGATGCTATTTGATGAGATAAATGGAATTACACTGCAGTGTCACTTGGAGTTTTCTTGTAAGGCATGTGGCATAGTTGAGTAGAACCCAACCCAAGCAATTTTGGGAAGACAGTAATGTTTTTAATTAAGAGATTGAATTATTCTAAAAATGTATAAGTTTCTGGCATCTTAAATGAAAGTTTCAATTAATCACACTAAAAGTATCAGTGAAGCATATATTATATAAATGATTTAGTGCTTGTAATTTTAATGTTCTGTGAGTTCAGGAAAGGCAAGTTCTGTTTGGGTTGGAGTGATAGATAAGGTCTTGGAGAAAGGGCTGCTTCCTCTGGATGGAATGGATATATTTCATCTAGATCAGCATTTCTGATGTGGAATAGTCACTCCCCAGGCCAAGAGCAAAATTATTCACTACATAAGGAAACAGTCGAACTGATATATTATTTGGCTTATCTTTTTACACGTAAATTTTTATGTATGATATTGTATAGAATATATAAGTATTGTTATGAAGTCATACCATTTACAAATAAGTAGCTATCCTTATGATGATTGTTTCTGCTAAAAATATTTTTCTGATAATATGTGATTAAAAAGTTTACAGAAGCCAGTGATCAAAAAAATCTCAAGAAGGAGAGGCAGGATGATGTGGGGTGGGGGCAGCGAGGCTAGATGGAACAGCTGGAATCAGAATGCAGAAGAGCTGAAGAGCCCTGTGAAGGAGTTTTATCTCATCCCCTGTAAAACAGACCTAATACTTTATAAAGATTCATCAGGATTAGGGCTGGGGATTTAGCTCAGTCGCAAGCGCAAGGAACCTAGTTCGATCCCCGGTACCAAAAAAAAAAAAAAAAAAAAAAAAGACTCATCAGGATTTGTTAGATTGGGTAAGAGGTTAGAACATTTGTAACAAGGGATGTCAGTGGCCAGAAAACTTTTGCAATATTCTGGGCACAGTGTGTGAAGGAAGTGGATGAGCATGGGAAGTGTGAGAATGCAGAAGAAAAGGCAGATCCAAAAGTCATCTTAAAGGAAAAATAATGCAAGCTATCAAGGGCCTGGAAAAGCCAGAGTGATATGACACTGCTCTCAAGAGAAACCCTGATGGTAGACAGTATGAATGAAATGGGGGTAGAGGGGGGGTAAACAATGGGATTAGGAGCAGAGGAGCAAGAGAGATGATGAGTTTTGGGGTTAGGGCCTGGAGATTTTAGTAAGAGATGGGACATCCAAGTGGAGAGATCTCATAAATATATGACAATGTGGAGAGGAAGAGCAGTCTAGACACCCAACTACCAATGTCAGCCTGAAATGCAACTGTGTAGCAGCTATTGTTGAAGCCATAAATTCTCAGAACCTCATGGAAGGTGGGAGCATGAAGAGAGACGAGCGGATGACACAGGGTGAACTTTTGGGAACAGCCAGGGGTCTAGGAGAAGAGCTAGCAAAAAACCAGGAAAATAATCTCCACAAAAGAGAAAAAGTGTTTTAAAACATAAATAAGAAGGGCCACAGCACCACCACACATGCCTGGCAAAGTCCTGAGTTCGATCCCCATTACCATAAAAAAAAAACAAATAAACATTACAATTAAACCATAGCCCAGTCTCCAGTACTGCATGGGGAAGCAATGTGGCCTTCTGCATTGCACCATCCTTGCGCATACTTTACCCTCTTTGGCAGCAGTCAAATATTTGTCCAGGGCAGTGATGGTGCACCTTTTGGAGCTTTGAATGATACAAACAGCTCGCTGTGGCACACGTGCCATGAGTTCGCCACCACTGGTCTAGGGGCATGTTTAGAGCTTTAGAAAATTGGAATAGAAAAGGGAGCCTTTGTTGCTGTATCTTTCATATTTATGTGACTTTCTAATAAGTAGATCTCCATTAATAACCAAAAGACACCATTTAAAATCAACAATTATCAAGACTTCTGCATCTGTCTTTCCAAAGAAGCTATTACTGGTTAGAACAGTAATTCCAAAATGACTGGAAATAGCACTAGACACTGGCCATCTTGTTCTCCAAGACCCTGGAGTTTATTTTTCCTGGATCTAGTGGCTCATACACGAAACCAGCCATAGGACTGCTTTGAAGAAACAAAACTTCCAAGATGAAAAAGTACTTGGACATAACATACACAAACGGTTGCTGCCTTCATGCCAGGTGCCTCCAATGACTAAATCAGAACAGCACTTCTCAAACTTTCCTGTGCCTGCAGATCACCTGGGGATCTTATTAAAAATGTAGATTCCGATTCAATAGGCCTGGGGAGAGGCCAGTATTCTGCTTTTCTAACAAACCCCCAGAGGATGAGACAGGGCACATCTGGGAGGCTCCATAATACAATGACTGTGTTGCAGCAATGTAAGGGGCTGCAGATGCTTGGATCCAGAAGGCTGCTTTGAAATGCAACCCATACGGCTGGAGGCAGCACCTAAAACTTCAGCCCAGGAGGCCCACCAGGCTGCCTCAGGTGCAGGGTGGAGCTGAAGTAACCAGCAGCCTTGCACCAGAGCTGCTAGGGCCAAGGTCTGAAGGCAGGGACTTCACTGGGGTTGACCAGCTCTGTGGCTGCACATAGCCTGTCTGTGGATATTGTCCCACACCCAAGATGTCTGCCTGCTCTGTGACACAGACTCAATTCCCCAAGGGATTTGGTTACCACCTCCAGGAAAGGCTGGTGTGTTTACACATCTGCTCCTGAGATTTTTTTTTCCCCCTAAGAAATACATGTGCTAGAAATCAGCCTTAGATTCATTTTTTCTGGGGGTAGAACTGGAGCCCAGAGTCTAATGTGTCTACTTTCGTTATCAGAGCCTCAGTGAGCCAGTTTGGGGAGTTCTGGCAAACTCACCCATTCAGAGTTAGATAATGCTATTCTGTTCTCCTCTCCCCAAAGAATATGAAAAGCATAGAGAGTGTTATATGCCATTAACACTGCATTTGTTTAAAAATGTTAGATCGAAAGTCTTGTGGCATAAAATGAAGACTTCATTAGAGGAGATTATGCTGTCTAATGGAGTTGCCTCTGTGAAAGTCCAGGCCTAATCCCAGACATTTTCTATCTGATCATAAGGCTCCTATCTTGTGCCTCCATCTGCCCTCTCTCTGCTGGGGTGCTTCTCTTCTCTGTGCCCTGCGAGTGACTTCCTCTTTCCTAGAGCCAGGAGTCAAACTAAACTGATTTAGAGGAAATCTTCCCTGCCCAGATGCCCATGTAGGCCACACAGATGGCTGACGTTTTTACGAATTTTTAATTTACCACTAACCTTTTAGGAATGAAACACAGCAAATGTTTACTGAGTTTCTTGAGCGCCTACTATATGGTGAGCCCTCTGCTGAGAGCTCTAGGCACGTCATTTCCTTTAAAACTTTTCACAAAGAAAATGAAGCTTAGAGAGACCAAGTTACTTGCCTCGGTCACACACTAACCAGTGCCAGGAAGAAGGGCAAAACCCACGTTGTTAGCATACAGACACCCAGACCTTATTCCAGCAATGACTGATTGGGGGTTGCAAAAAGAAGGGACATTACTTCAGGAAATCTTTCACAGTTACAAACACGGGTAGCAGAATTCGCTAAATAGTTCAACAGAACATAAACAAGCAATTACTGGCATACTGTGCAGGCAGGAGTCCAGTTTTAGCCGGGAGTCCCTCCTCACAAAGGGACTTCGTGCATCGCCAGGGATGACGAGGGCCTGGTCTCCCTTATGTGGCCTTGTCAGTCCTCTCCAACCTCATACGTGTATGAGCATGCGCAGGCGCGCACGGTGACTGAGAGTTAAAGAACCCGACGGGCCTCAAAGGGTAAATACCTCAAACATAGAGGCCCATACAAGTACATGATCAGCAGCCAACCTTCTGGAGGGCGAGTTGTTTTGTGCTGCCCTGACTCCTAGGCCTTCGGTGAGAATTCTTAGAAACCCCGTCTTTGTCCTCAACTTCCCTTCCTTTTTGGCACCCCTACCTGTCTTCCACCGAGGGAGGCAAGTCTCCTCTCTAGCTACACAGGTGACTGCCATAGTTCGAGTGACCTCCTTTCTCCTCTGCCCTCCCAAGTGTGCACCTCTCATCCACATGAACCCCCCCCCCCCCCCCCCCCGGGG
>NW_022900918.1:31242814-31247381 GCF_012274545.1 Fukomys damarensis
CCCCCCCCCCCCGCCCAGCTGGGGTCCTCCTGCATCTGACTGGTGAAGGGATGACTGATTGTGCCCCAAGACAGCCATCCTCCAAGCCATGCAGTATCAGCTTCCTGGCAGCCACCACAAAGACCATCCCCTCAGGAAACAAAACAAACCCTATCTCTAGAGTTTCCCTGTTCCTTTTCTTTAAAGTTCCCTGGTGCAACTGGGCTGCAATTAAGAGGCTGGATGAAAGGGACTGTCTGCCCCTAGGGCCCCCAGAGAGCTTTGATCTTTTTAACTCTTTACCTGTCAGGACTTGCTACTCTAGGGGCTGCCTGGTGGATTCAGGCATTCAGGTGCCAGCTTGGGGGTTGCTGTGGGAAGACACTTTGGAGTCCTTAGAGTCCAAAGGAGACCTCTTTATTTACTAACTGCTCGCCTGCTAACTAGCTTGTATCTTTCCAAGGACTGTAAAAACCCAGCCCCATTGTGCATCCCAGCCATAACACTGGGTGAGAAAATTCTGTCCAGGGCTGCAATGGAATGCGCCTGCACAGTACCTTCACTCCTTGCTCTGATTTCTAAGTACTTTGGTTTAACTCTAGGCGGATCCACTGAATCTCCAGCAGGCCAGCCCTTAATGCATTTGAGGATGTCAAGCTTCCTCCAACAGGACCAGTATGGCAGCTACCTTATTTGGGGTATGATATTGTATTTATGCAACCCAGGATATTCTTGGTTTTTCCACCAGCTTTGGCTCACAGTCGGCCGTACTGAACACTAAGTGGTGGTAGGAAGACATTGGGTGGGGCACCTGTTTTTCCCTCAGCTCTGCTAAGGCCTGAGCACAGTGGGCAAAACCAATAGGTGAGAGTGAAATGGAGAGGGACAGACATGATCCATAATGGCAAGGGATTCTTTAAAATCGTCTTCAGTCCTCACTACAGACCAGTGATGGAAAACCTTTTAGAGACTGAGTGCCTAAACTGCAACCCAAAACCCACTCATGTATCGCAAAGTGCAACACTGCAATCAAACCTGAAAATTGAGATTTTGGTTTAGAAAAAAACTATCACCCGATGCTTGGTTGCTGGGGTGACCTGGCTCGTGTGCCAAGAGAGTGGGCTCTGCCTGCCTGCCGCAGAGTGCATGCTGCAGGTTCACCATCACTGCCATGGACTGTGACCACCTCCGGAAATACCTGTCAAGGTGCTAGACACTGGCTTGCAGAATTAACCCACGAAGATGACAGAGAGATAGATAAATAGAGATTTAAATAAGTGTGTGTGTGATATATGCACAGAGAGTGATAGATGGAGATACATCGCCACATAATTTGAGTAACACATGAAGGCAGTTTTCAGAGTTAAGATACATGGTTTTGGGTTTCCTTTTGTTTTGTTGTTTTAGTTTTTTGGTTCATTCTCTCTGTGATCATATTAGCAGTAGTCTAGCCTCTCCGGGTTCCTCTTTGGCTCTCACCACTGAGTCTTCAGCAGCTTAGAGACAGGTTCACTCTGCCAGTAGATGTCAAGGTCACAGAAGGATCTAATTAACCCCAACTCCAGCCAACAGCCAGCCACCCTCACCTGCACACCTTCCTTCAGACAGCACCAGAAAGGATTTTCTCCCTCAGTTCCACCCAGATGCAATGAAGGAACACCCCAAGTAAACACAGGGAGGGCAAGGAGGGCAAAGAGGGCAGGGCCACTTCCCTACCCTGTGGCCTGGTTTTCATCTAGAGGAAGCAGGAACCTGCTGCATGGTTTTCGGACTTGCCCTGAGACAAGCATTTCAGTTTTTCTTAGGAAAATCTTCAGGGTAACATTTAACTTAAAGATCCTTAGGCCCCTACTCTATCACACTCTGCTTCTCTTTTCTTTTCTCTTTCTCTTTCCTCTTCCTTCCCTCTCTCCCTTTTCTTCTCTCTCTCCTTCCCTTTCTTTCTTTCTCTTCCTTACTTCCTTCCTCTCTTCCTACCTCCATCTCTGTCTTCCCCCTTGCTCCCATCTGTTAATATTGTGATGTCCTGTAAACTTTTCCAACAGCCTGCCTGCCATGTTTTCCGGGTGACCACTAAAGAGCATGCATTCCCCCACCTCAGGATGAAATGTCTGTTGTATAACCCAGGCCATACTAAATAACTGATCAGAAAAAGGAACTGAGAGGAATGATTTCTAGAAGCACTGGTAGCCAATAACCAAGACAGAAAGTCGGAGAATGTTGCCGCTAGCCCTATGTAGATATGGTGGATACATGTTGGATCATGAATTAATTGCTTTGTGGCTGTGAAGTTGCATTTGATGTTCTGAACTCTCCCTTCCAGTTTGATAAATTAGCACAGAAAGGCACGGCAGAGAGGGGACGGGTCTGTGTGCACTGTCACGTCAACACAACAGCACCCCTCTCTGAGGCTTCAGTGACACTGCATTTCCACCCATGCCATCTGTGGTCCCTCCCTCCTGGGACCCCAAAGCTGCTGAGCCTGGGGGTTTGGGGGTCATGGTCACCGGAATAGGACTTACTTCCCCATTACAGTTTGTCAGAACCCAGCAAATCCTGAAGTTAGGTCTGAGACACTCCATCTTACTGGTTAAAATCAGGAAAAAAAAAAAAATCAAAACCATATGTTCAATACCATATCTGGCTCCTAGTGAACATGTCGCTATTAAATAATGGCCACTGGCCTGTCTACTGACTTGCATGTCAGGGGCAGGAGGCTGGCCAGGCTGGGGAAGGTGGGGAAAGGGCCACTCTGTTTGCTTCCTTCCTCAAAATGTCAAAGGGGCTGCATCCCTTCTAGGCCCTGGCCAGGGAGCTGAGCCAGGACCACATTAATGGCTTGACTTCCCTCCATCACTATTTCTTCTTCCCCTTATGTCTCCAGGACTGAAAATTAGAAACACTTTTCTCCTACACACAAAATTACTCCCTCACACACATTTTTCTTTCCCCTTCTTTGAAATGGCAATTTGCTGCCAACAAAAGCTTGTTGAAAGAGAGAGCACATGCCATCCTGGCCTGAACAGCAGATTTTGCTTAAAATGCATCCAGCAAGGGGGTCAGATTGGGGGGTAGGGACTGAAAGGACCCTGGGGGAGTAGAGCTCCCTAGGCCCACAGATATTTTATTTCTTAACTGAGGTGTGGATTTCACAGACGTGTTTGCTTTGGGAAAATTCAGGAAACTGGACACTTAGGATTTGTGATCTTTTCTGTTTTTAATAAAACCATTTTTAAAATATAGTTGGCAAGCTGGGCATTGTGGTACATGTCTGTAATTCCAACACTCTCGGAGGCTGATGCAGGAAGATGACAAATTTGAACCCAGCCTAGGCCACTTAGCAATTTAGTGAGACCTTGTCTCAAAATTAAAAACTTTTAAGAAGGGCTCTGGGTGTAGCTCAGGGGGAAGGCCCTGGGTTCAATCCCCAGAACTGCAGTTTTTTTTAGAACAATCAGCTGCCCACAGTGTACTGGCTATGCTAAGACAGAGGGAAGGCTCATGGGAAGGGCTCCTAATCTCTTCTTCTATTCCCACTTGGGCCTCTCCTCCTCATCTGTATCTCTTCTGACCCTTGGAGCTTCCAGAAGTGCTCTCTTAGGCCCCACAAGCATTACTGATCTCACAAATAATGAGAGTCCTGAAGGACTACAATAGCCAGCGCGTCATCTGCTCTGGGCTAAGAGGACATAAATGCCTCCTATGTGGAACTTGAAATGAAGAGAAATGATCAGTGTTAAGCAATAATAATAAGGAAAACAGTAATAATAATCATAATCATCATCATCATCACCACTCTATAATCCTGCACAAAATATCTCCCTTTTTCTCTGTTTTTTATTTAAATATGTGAAAGCTTTGCTTGAAGGGCTTTTTCCTAGCTGACATCAAGACTAGTGGAAGGAAGGAAGCACCAGAGGGCTGCAGATGACAGTCCGGTCCCCTTTGACCTCTGCCTTTCTCTGTATGTAGCCATAGGACGTGTCTGTTCATTTACAATCTCAAAAAATAAGTAAAGGTGGCTAAGTTAGATGGCAAGAACCCATAGCCCAAGGGCCATCAACACAGACTTAAGTCCTGGGCTCCCGTAGAATTAGAGACAATTACCAAAGCTCCCGGGACTTTGTTTACTTCTTTTGCCTGTCAATATGATCATGCCCAACTCTCTCGAACTTTACGAAGACCTGATGACTCAAGGTACAGAAGTGCCCCACAAGGTGAGGGCCCTCTGTCAGTGGGTTGAGACTGATAACACTGTCAATTTAATCTTGACCTGCTCTGACAGGACAAATCTGTTTTACTTAATGAAGTCATTGGGAACTATAGATAAATTGTGTAATCTCCAGGAACCCTTCTGGGCTTGCCTGGATGGCAGTGTTCTACTTACCCTATACCTCTCTGTGGCATGGGTGACCTTCACCATGGTGACTATATATCCTACTTGCCTCACGAGGGTAATAGAGACAGGGAAGATTTAAGACATACTTTTTTTTTTTCCTTTTCCTACACTGTTCCTATGGTTTGTTTTGTTCTTTTTTTTTTTTTTTTTTTTTTTTTTTTTTTTTTTTTTTTTTTTTTTTTTTTTTTT
>NW_022900918.1:31248149-31263566 GCF_012274545.1 Fukomys damarensis
TTTTTTTTTTTTTTTTTTTTTTTTTTTTTTTTTTTTTTTTTTTTTTTTTTGCAAATTTATCTAATGTCCTGGAAAGGACAGCATTTGGCGTGGCCTTGACATGACTTTGATGTGGGGTGTGAGATGCAGTCCCAAGAGCACTTGATGTGGACTACTTGTGGATGGCCTTGAATGCCAGCCATACTGTGGACTTCAGAACTCATTCCAAATGCAGCAGAGTTGCCACATGTTAGAACAGATGAGATGGGGTCAGACATCACTTAAGAGGAATTCCGAGAGTAGGATTGCAGTGGAGAATGACACACACACACTCTTCAGTGATGAAGGCAGCACCTGGAAGAGTGACAATGAGAACCAGGCAAGAGCTGGTGCCCGGTGGAAGGTGCAAGTCACTAAGCGCCTGGGCAGAATGTAAGAGGCCAAGGGAGAGGGAGCACATCAGAGAGGACCTGGAGACGCAAACCTTGGAACTAGAAACATCGAGGATGCTGATGAGAGGAGGATGGGAAGGGTCAGCATGTTGGTTCTGGACACTAGAAAGGTGAAGAAGAGCTGACTGTGTTCTTGGAAGTGTAGGTCTGTGGTTTGTGGCATGCAGAGCTAGATGCTGATTGGGCTTCATCCATAGAGAACAGATACTTGGACTCCTAGAGGGAGATGTGATATCTAAGGAGGTAACTGTCATCTAGAAAAAGGTTGATGACCCAGCCTTGGGGAATGCATACACATAAGAGGGCTTCCTAGGCACATTCCAACTAGCAAAAGATTCCAAGGGAGGCAGCATTTCGCAGAGGGCACCATGGAACAGGTATCTGGGCCTCCTGACCTTTCTCGCTGCCTTTGGGTTATGAGAAGGGATTCTTCTGTTTACTGTGTCTGATATTAGAGTTTCCTGCACCCAGGTGATAGTGAAAAATAATGCCAGATCCTGCAATTCAGTAAAGATGGGGACAAGGCCTGGGACCATGACATGTGGAAGTTAGGGTGACACCCCTGACCTCACTTTTGGAAGAGTGGTTATGAGAAGATAAACTGCAAGGAACAGAAAGCAGGAAGTGAGAATGTTTAGAAGAAGCTTTGGAATAAGTAGGGCAATCAAAAGAGACATGGCAGTAAGTGAAGAGGAAACAGGGTTAAGCTACAGATTGTTTGGGTTTGGGGGGAAGGTGTGCTGGCTTGGCAGATGGCACCTGGTGTCACTTGGAACCCAAGGAGGCCATGAGGCCAGGGGCGGGGGCTGACGCCACAGGGAAGAAATGGTTTTTATGAATTTGTAGGGATAAGTTTGCTCTGCGGTAGCAGGAAAGGTGAAAATACCAGATAAATGTGAAGGATAGTGCAGAGTTAAGGTCTAAATGCTGCTTCAGGAAGCTCCCAGAGGCTTTTGCCTTGAAATGAGTTCTGCAGTATTCAGAATAACTGTAGCAGGGACAGGCCAAAGAGACTGCGTCCATCCCCAGTACTGATGAAAGATGAGCTTTGCACCATTTCAGGCTTAACTAAATAGAGCAACTGCTGCTTCTCTTTAAAGTGCTCTACAATGTCATTTGTTGTACTTCGTTTACCTTTTTATTTTCCTTAGCTTGTTGCTTTCATTCCACTGGGTTTCAGCAAAGAATAATTCATGATCCTAGCACTCTTCCCTTAATGAACAACATCTACCAGTGTAGATGCCATATGTGGAATGATGTTTTAAGTGCCTTCTGACTGTAGCATTCCTTATGCGTTTTAATCTTGAGCCAATGTCTGGTAAAGTAGTAGATATTCAATAAATGCTTATGAGATGCAATTGAATGAAGTGTGTTGTTTCTGAGATGTACATTTCTATGGATGATTATTAAGTATGAGTCGGACTCACAGAAATCTATATTCCATCATCCACCTAAAAAGGGTCATAATTTCCCATTACAAAGAAAACAGAAAACATGTAGCCCCTGGGAGAGCACCATTTCTATGAAGTTGTACTTTAGTACTAAAGAGAGGCCAGCTAAGGCCCAGCCTCTCAACCAGGTATTGCTTTACATTTAGACTTCAGTGAAGAGGTGCGGGTGCTGAAATCAAAGGGCAGAAAGACTAGGGCCGAAATACATAAACTGGGAATTATCTGAAGTGTCCTGAGTTAAGCTAAGTTTGAGTTGTGGACTGCTGTGAGATCAGGCAATGTGTCTCACAAGATGGATCGGCCTATTTCTATGCCAATTAAAAACTAAAGGGCAAGACATTCACAGTTAAGGCCAAATGAGATTTGCAGCCATGGCACAAGGTCAGATGTCTATATGACACCCCAAGAGGTGCAAGAAAGATTTTCTCATCATACCCATTTACTTACCAGTTACTCCAAAAACTGGTTTTGTTCTCTGTTAAACTCTTGGGAAACTTGGTTAAAAAATAGATTTATTGGCCTTTGCCCCCAAGATGCTGACTTGGATACCTGGCTTGCGGTCTAGAAATTTATATTCATTGCAAGAATGCACAATGATTTAGTCACAAACTTAACAAACTTGCTGGCACCTGGGTTTAAACACTATTTGGATCCAAGGAAGGGATGGGGGAAACAATAAGAACCAAGATATATCCTGTAAAGGTAAAAATTCCCAATGATGACTGTCATATTGTATACCTAAAATGTACCAATAAACTTAATAAATAAAAAAAATGTGTGGATCCAACATTCATATTCCGGCCCTGTTGTCAACTAGATGTTCAACTTCAGGCAAATGTGAAAATATATTGAAACTTTAGTTTTCTCCTTTTTAAAATGGGGTAGCAAGATCCAATTCACTGAGAGACAATTAGGATTAAATGAAATCACCTATGAAAAGGATTTTCTCTACTACACAAATAAACACTCAGTGTATAATAGTCAAGACATATTTCCTGTGGCAAACATGAAACAATTAGAGAATGACCTCCAACTAATGCTGCAGGCATTCCAAAAAGAGCAAGGACTTAAAATGAGGATTTCTCCAAATTCTTAAAGAACTGCTGTCACTCATGAAGACCTTATTGTTCTTGTAGCAAAATGCAGAAGGCTATATATTCTACAAAAGAGTTTTTTGGGAGTGTTTACCCTTGGTAGGAATGGTGAGACCTGGAGCAGATTATCCAAGACTAGGGGAATCATAAATCATATATTTCTGAGATGATTAAAATGGAGTTGCTTTTGAAAACAGAAAGGCTGGGCTACATTTGGAAAGATTCTTTATCATGCAACAATGAAAATGGATCATTTGAACAAACTGCATGGTAGGCTGGAGCTGTTTTGATAAGGATAAAATGGATTCTGTACTCACCCAGGCTGTTTTTAGGTTGTTCAAGCATATAGAAACTGGATCTTATTAGTACTAAACTTCTCAATTTAAATTTTTGGAAATGAATGAATGAATTTCCTTTGGGGCCACCAAAAAGTCCCGTAACATTTGCCAGTCCATTATGGCTTCTGGTCAGCTAAGGAAGGTAAGCCATGTTGTCACCCAGAGAACAAATAACCAAGGATGCTTCAAGGTGCTTCTTGGAAGCAGACTTTCCTTCCTTCCTGGATATGGTGACCCAGTTGCCTGTGTTGGAAAATTCAATATCACATGTTCTTTTTTTCCCACTGAGAACCCATCAACAGCAGAGAGACTTTCACGACTTAGGTGTTTGCTAGAACTCTGGGTCATGAGATTTGGGTCACACACAAACAAGAAGAAAGAAGTGTGGTATGGAGTCCATTTGATCTATACACAGGGAGAAAATAAGAACAGGAAAGTGAAAAAGACATTTAAAAATAGAGAAAGGAGTGAAAAGGGAAATGTATGATACCCTGAGATCTAAAAGTCTCAGCTTCAGCTTTCACTTGAGAAAGATTTTCAAATTTTTCCCAATCAAAATATGTCTACAGATCTTCAAATCCATTGTGAATCATCTTCAAAAGGCTCAGTCCCTCCATTCAGAGTACTGATCAAACTTCTTGTGTCTAGTTTGTTGTTATGTAAAGGAAACAAAATAAAAATGATTGGCAGACAGCAATCAAAACGAGAAGTGAAGACACACGTATATGTGCATCACCTAAGGACACACATGCATTCACACACTTGCACACTTACATGCAGATGCACCCACAGCAAAAGCCAGCAGAGAATACTGAGACTGTCCTCCTTTGGACTAGTTCCTGGACATTTAGCGCTTAATATAAATGGGTGGATGGGAGAGGTCTGCCCAAGTCGGGCTAGTTGGGCATGACTCCAACTGGGGCAGGCCATGCACCAAGTTTAGGAGGATGCTTGCATTTAGATAACTGCAGAGGAGAGTGGCATACTTCCCGTATCAAAGGAAACTGCTCAAACAAAAGCCAATGGGAGGAAATGAGCTCTTATTGTGTACACACATGGGGTTCCTTGAAAAGGAAATTGCCTGATTTGGGACACTTCCGATGCCTTCTGAAGCTACAAGGAAAGGCTGGGCCTGTGCCACCAACCAGAGAAGGCATCTCTTTCAACCCCAGGTTAGCTGCAAGGAAATGGGTAGGATTCTAGCAAATCCAACCACACTCCTGCACTTACAGAAACTTCATTTGCAAAATGTTCTTGAGAACCCCAAAGGCAATTTCTATGCTCTTCCTTGTACTATGGGGTATTCTGAGCTAGGAAAAGGAGGAGAACAGGCACTTGGCTCCAATATCTTGCTCTCTACAGCCAAGGCTCACCTCTTCTTTAGAGCCTACCAGCCATGAGAGAACTGTCTAGGCCCTGCAGGGCCCCCTCTCTGCAGGTCCCTTGGTGTGGGCCAGGCCAGCTTGGCTGAGGCCCCTTGATTGGCCAGGTTGGGGGTTACCTCCAGGCCCTTCAATGGGACAGTAATAGCATCAGCACTCCTGTTACCTGCCATTGTCCATCAGAAATATAACCTTGGCAATGATCTTTTGGTTTTGGAGGGTATAGTATGGAACCTGCTACATGTCCCAGGCAACAGGGGGAACCCAGGGACATTCCCAGTCCCCAAGGACATTAGGTATAGAAGAGGAACATCTGTTCCAGTTAACATAACAAATGGAATTTCTTGGATTCCTGGATCCCCTAGGTTTTGGGGGCTTAGGAGCACCTAATAGTCTTAAAAGAGTTTGGCTAGAGCAGGACTTGTTATTTTTTCCTCCTTTGTGTTGCTTGATTGACAGTTTGAGTACACTTAAGCTTGGATCAGTGGGGATGCTCCTGTAACTGGCATGTAAGATGGAGACATTTTCCACTGACATCATCTTCTGAAAGCGGTACTCTTGGAAGGAAACCCGAAAGCAGACTGAGGAGGCTGAGTGGAGGTGTGCTGGTGGAGGAGGTACCACCTTCCCTCTGACTCTGCCTCCAGTACCAGGCTTCAACATGAGCTCTCAGTGTTACGGACCCAGCCATCCTTTCCATATGCACTCCCAGGAGACCTTCTGCAGCTGTGGCCGGTAGCAGATATGACCAGTGGAAGTAGGAGAGAAAATGCATCAAGATAATGCTCTTGAAGGGCATCGAGTTCCATTGCAGTTTAGGTAGATAGAGTTTTGGTTTATTCTGAAAAAAAAAAAAATCTAGGTCCTCACTTTTCTAGGTCTGCACTCAGACATTTCATTTATTTAGTGTGCCAGGTGCTTTTCTGGGTTCTGGGCTGCAAAGATGCATTGGCCTTGTCCTGGGCTCAGTTGGCTCAACTTCCAATTCTAATTAAACCCAACAACAACAAGGTCACCCCAAGGAGATGAGGACGGTAGAAGGGCCACTGGGGTCAGGGCTGTCTGAGGGGAGTGGGGCCAGGGAGCACAGTTGGGAATGATTTTCCAAAAAGAGACGTGAACTGGGCCTTGGCTATTGCACTGAGTGACAGAGGAAGGAGAGAAGGGTGTCATAATCTCACAGTTGCCTTCTAATTAGTACACTCCTTCTAATTAGTTGCTTCTGGGGCTCATCAAGTCTCATCTATAAACCAAAACTAATAGGCAGTTGAGCATTGAACAGTTGTCTTGCTTGCTTCTTTCCTCTTCAAGGGGAAACCACATGAATGAACAGTTAAATTTGCCAGCAAATAGCATAATGTGAATGCACAGAAACAAGACTGTTTTATTCAGCATGGGTAGCTGCAGATTTTATCCTGCAGCATGGATCTTGTTGTGCTCACTATTCCTCAGGAGCGACAGAAAAAAAAAATGTTAGAGTAAAACTCTGTGGATTCCTGCTTATTCCCCCAACATTTCTTTCTTCTGCAGCATCAAAAAGGCAAGCAAAAGAACCACACCCTTGTTTTGGGCCACAATGTAGATGATATTTTACCCTCCCTTCTGGCTAAAAATGACTCGATAAAAATACAGTTCATCCCACATGATCTTGTATAATGGCTGTTCCAGAATTCCTCATAGTTTAAAGGCTAAATTGCAGGATTAGGTCATAGAAATTCTTGTAAAATTCCAATGTGATTCTTGTATTTATTTCAGAGTCCTAGACATCATAAATTTTAAAACTGACAAAACTAACTTGTAAATGATTTTATGTTTTCTTGCATCACCCTCATGACTTTTCTAACCATCCTGGATAAACACAGGCTGTAATTTCAAAAGTGACAAATTGGAGGACATAGAAAAGTAGGCTAGTACCCAATAATACTGCTGAATATATCAAAATCAGGGAAACATGTCATGTGCTAAGGAAAACATGAAAACAAATAGAGACAAGTCCACTTATATTCAGGATGATCCCCCCCAAACCACTGAAGTTCACTGAAAACCATGCAACTTTGACTTTTTCATGTATTAACAGTGCTTTTGTGCCTTTGTTTTATAATGTAGACCAACTGATAATGTGACTCGTTCCTCATTGACTTTGTAATCTTATTCTTTGCCACACATATAATGACCTGTTTGTTTTGCCGCTGGTGCATGCAAGCCAAAGAATTAGACATTTGTTTCCCAGTACTTGTTTTGAAGAAATCAGTTCTGGGTACATCTTTACACTGCCCATAAAAACAGAGGCTTATCTGGGTGAGAGATACATCAGATCTGCACTAGGATAGGCTTACATTTATCCACCACTATAGAAAATGAAGTTGAAATATAATAATACTTCATTTCAATCTAATTACCAAAGAGCCTGAATTATAGACTATTCATAAAGATGTACAGTTTTATTAATTATAATGTCACACAGCAATTTGAGCCAGCCAAGGGTATTTTATCTAATAATGACCCTTAAGAACCTCTTATTAATGAAGAGACAGGAATGATTTATAAGTAGTGTTATAGGTATTTATATCTAACTAAATGGTAATGAAACTCCTGACAAGTTTGGTCTCATAAGGAGGGTAAATATTCCCATTGGAATTAAGACTGGTAATTTATTCAGAAAGAATGTCCCTTACACTCTTTAATTTCATAAATGGTTTAAAGGTAAAGTCTGGCCTAGGCCAGGGGTGGTTTCAATTCATAAAGGAATTCTCATCAGTGAGTGGTAGCTGTCTGCCTGGAAACCCATTTTGAGAAGTTGTAGGATGACTCACAGGGAAAGAGTGCTGGGATCAATTAGTGATGCCTGCTGTGGATGGGGAAAGGGGCAAGACTGGACCAGCCAGATGGCTTTCATTTGCTACCAGTGGCAAAGGTCCTTCCAAACCATTGCAAAGCAGATTCTCAGAAGTCATCATTATCCTCTACAAAATGATAGTAATTTCTGTGTTGCCAGTAACAAAGTTCCTGGGTATCTCCAAAATCCAGCAGTGGAAGAGTCTTCTATTAAGATGGTAGACATTTAACTATCTTAATTGACACACTAAATAAGAAAATTAAAGTCAGGGCTGAGAGTGTGGCTCAGTGGTACAGCTGTTGCCTAGCAGGTGTGAGGCCCCGGATTCAATCCCCAGTTCTCAGGAGAAAAAAGGGGTGGGGGTGGGGGAAATTGGTTAAATTTAAATGTAGCTATGTAAAATGCATTTTCTTTTATATTAAGGCGAGGAAAATTTGTTTTACAACTCTTGTCTTATGTGTTATTTAGGCAGAGGATGAGAGCTTTCACATTAAGATGAACACTTTGAAACAGTTTAATATTTTGTTTTAATTTCAACTGTGATTGTAATGTTAGTTTTGAAATAAAGAGAGTAAGTACTTATTTCCCTCCACTAAAATAAATCTAAAATTCAGGTCCAAGCCCACATAGCAGCACTGTGTTCTTTTAGCTTGAAGTTAAATAATAGATAATGTAGAGAGAAGAGCAGCACTGTTATGTTCTAGGCATGTTGGACATTTACTTTAAAAAAAATTGAATGTAATACTCCCAGCTGCATGAGAGATATGTGTTATGGTCCTATTGCATAGATAAGAAAATGGGGTTTAGAGAGGTCTGGTTAGGAGTTCATTGTGGAGCTTATATTGGAACTAGCCTGTACAGTTGGGTAAAACTTGTTTGGAATTTAGGATTTAAGCACATGCCACGTGTCCCAATTTTTAAGCAGGACTCTGGTGGTGAGGTTTTGTGTACTGACTAGTAAGAATTTGAGAACTTTAACATTTTGAGAGCCCTCCACAATTGTTAGCTGCTGCTATTTCTCATACACATCACACATACAGACACACACAGACACACATAAACACACACACACAGATGCACATAAATGCCTATTTGAGCTTCAAACATTTGTTGCCATTGCAAACCACTCTGCCTTCTTATCTAAAAAAGAAAATGTGAATGCATACGCTTTAAGTTAGACTATTATCTAAAACCTAGAAAGAGGAAATTTTTATAGGAGGATAAAGACTGTAAAGTATACAATAAAATCAGCAGTGTGTGTAAGAAACCAGAATATCATTCTGACATTTTATTCAGTACATAAATTGAACTTTTAATACAGAGGAAGTCTGCTTTCAGTTTAACCACTCTGAATAAACTCCTGGCTCTAGAATTCTCTCTGTGTCTTTTGGTCGGCTGGGGCCATGAGGCTGGGTGCTCCCCGACCCTCCACTTTCTGTCTCATAGAAGATTTTTTTATTATTAATTTCTGTTCCTGAATTTTTGACCCTGTACAGCAAAAGAGATCCATTGTACTGAACCACACTTCAGGACAGACTCCCCAGACAGGCTTTTTCCTTCCTGCTGAAGGACACAGGTATCGGCTTTATGAGCTGGTTACAGTCAGCTTTGTCATAAAGCCGGTAGATTTTCTTAATATACTTATTACTGTTCTGTAAATAGCACAGGGGCAATCATGAATCTGAGTCACTTATGGAGTCACAATTAGACTGGTACTGATAATCTTGGGAAAAAGGTCTTGAGTAGCCCAAATAATCGAACTAGTAATTAGAATTATTTCTTATTGTATAAGCCGACAGTCTCAAAAACAATGTGTTGAGTACCTAATGTCTACCTCTGATATTTAAGGAGATAATGCATGCTAGAAGTCCTTTGTTTACTGTATAAAATTCTATGTAAATACCAGCTGGTGGTATTAGTGATAATAATTATATTAAAAATTTTAATTAAGACATGTAGAGAGGTCCAAGACTACCCACCGTATTTCTTTATAAAGATAATTCATTTAAAACAGCAATATGCTAAACAAAGCTTTTGTGTATGGGGAGGGGCGGGGTGGTGGAAGGGGAGGAATGGGAAAAAAGAAGAGTCAGGATATGTCATGTACAGGTGCAAATTCCCTATGATGAGTGTTATCATTATGTATACCTAAAATGTACCAATACATGTTTTGCTAAAAAAACAAAAAAAGAATACTTAGAAGAATGAGCACTTGAGTCCTCACCTTATGTTAATAATACAAAAGCTTGCAGGAAGTAGATCAAATGTTTTTTCCTTTAAAATGATTTTTCAAATTCTGAATTGCCCATTGAACCCTTTAGAGACAGGACAGAATAGCCAAGCTCTAAGGCCTCAGACTGAACACCACTTTTAACTCTGGCATTACCGTAGTTCTTCGTGCTCAGAGGCAGCTTCGTTGCTCACATACCTGGTCCTCTTGTTTATCGACTGCTGTTAATGATCAGCCCAAGGCCGCAGCGCATGCATTTTAGTATAAAGCGATCCAGTTGTCAAAGCAGCCATTGTGGCCAATACTAAAAGTATTTAGAACTCTAGATATTTTCTTTAATTTAGTTTATTTTTTAAAAAGCACAGTGGTAAACCAATTAACAACACCTTTTACTCCATGTTCTCATCTCATTTTGGTTCAGTGGCATCGTTTTTATTTTATATGGCTTTATAAGTGGTCAGTATTTGAATCTGCAAGCTAATTTTTCCACCTGTGACTTTTACCCTCAAAATAGGCTTACCAAAATCTAGAAAACAATCTGAATCAAAGCACATCTGGCAAATCCTTCATTGCACATTTTAACCTTAATGTATCATCCATCAGATAGCCTCTTTCTGGTTTGGTATCTTTATGCTGCATTAGAAACAATGCTTTATGGCAGATATTCTTTCCAGTATTTATTACTCCTGGGTTTAACATGTAATTATTTATTCGTTGCATAACAATTTACTTTTCATAATATTTCACAGTCATGGTTGCAGCTCTTATGCGTGGCTGAATAGCTGAGCTGGTAAGAGTCTGAAACAGTGATTACAGGTCCCTGATAATCACACTTGTGTTTCATCCCAAACCATGACCTGCCACTCTGGAAGTGTGTGCTATGGGTCCCCAGAGGGACCAAGACCTCAAACAGTATATCCATTTAAAATATAAGCAGAAACTTTTTGCTCATTATTGCTCTTAAAAATAAAATCAGGCTGGGGTATAGCTCAGTGGTACAGAACTGTACTTGTCAGGCATGCACGAGGCCCTGAGTTTGGTCCCAGGACCAACAATAAAATAAAAATAATAAAATACTTGTAAATTGTTTTCTTAGAATTCCCCCTTTTTCTTCTAAAGTCTTATGAAATCAAAGGAGATGAAGTGAATTCGGAGCAAAACCCTTAATACAATGTTCAAACTGTTATTTATGGAACTTTAGTGGTTAATTTTATATCAGTTGTGTTTTATTATTAGAAGCAATAATAAGCAGTTATAATTTAACATTTTATGTGAAGTCTATGAGAAGTGTTATGCAAATTTTACTATTATTAGAAAGCTACAATTTGCAAGCCATTGTCACTCCATTCTTTTATTTAATCTTTTCTTAAAAGTTGGTCAAACCCCACCACCTGCACAATCCATTTCCTGAGAGTTAGACTTACTCAGATTATCAAGTTGACTTATTTCTCAATAACATGTTATTTCTAATAAACAGTTTGGACACAAATTGTGATATATAAATCGCCAGTTTTAACATCTGAATGAGAACGGCCCACAACAAAACTGTGTACAGACTCAGTAAAATAATGTGATTTCCCTGTTTCTCTGCTTTCTTGCAATTAAGGATATTCAGCCTGGAAAGTGTGTCCATATTTTATAAATGATCATCCTTAGATTGTAGTCACATTTGACCTGTTGTTCTGTTTTATATGAGGAAATGGCATGTGCACAACCATAAAAGCCCAAGAGGCATTTTTAGAATTTTTGTCTTAGGCTGTTTTTGTTTTAGTTTATTTTCCAATGAAAACATATTTGCTTTCCCAAGAAAAAATATAACATTTAATATCATATGGTAAGCATTTGGACCTGACAATCTACATTGCTAGAAAACAGGATTTTAAAGCTCTAATAATATGATACCATAACTTATATTAGCATTTTTTGTTACTAGCATTTACCTTGGTTCTCATTGTTTATTTTTATAGACTGCGCTGTGATTAACATCCTGACAGGTATTTAATCCAATTTGTAATTTTTTCTCTTTAATGAGATTCCTGGAAATTTGTTTTTTTAATTTCTTACATATCTAAGAATATTTTTACATTTTTCACATGGGAAATATACTGTGATTGAGTACGTTACGTGGACTATTAAATTTCTCCCTCAAAATGCTACAGATATTTTCATGTTGAGTTTGTGTGTGTCTGTGTGTGTGTGTGTGTGTGTGTTTTGCATAACAGAAATTATAAATCGATCAATTCATCCATAGTTAATTGATTTGGGCAGAGGGTTAATTCATTTTGGAAATCTCCCATTGTGTTCATGATTGCTAGGAAGGTCCAGCTTTGTAGAGTCTTTGCAGGGTCTAGGACCCACAAACCTCTTTGGATCTTCTTTCTCAGCTCCTTTTTGAACCTCACAAGATTTCCTTAACTACTTTTTAATTATTGCTTTCATTTCATTTGTGCTTTTATTTTTTTCTCTCAATGAACATTAGTGATTCTTAGGTTGGGTCTTTTGTTTTCTGACTCTGTGTTTGTCAATAGTTTTTGGATCATTTTAATCTCATTTCCATTTTTTTCTATATTGTGTAAATTAATGTTTCAAGCATATTCTCTGTCTCATTGATACCACTTTGTACACTGACTGTGCACTTTACTGCATCAAATTCAGATTTCAATTCTGCTTTCCCCTAATGCTGGGTTTAGCCCTGTATGTCCACCAACTGCCTCACTTATTTCTGGCTCTGTTATTTCCTTTTAACTTAGTCTGTTATTGTCTCATCTTTTCTATTTTATATAAGTGCAGCTTTCTTTTTTTCTTAAGTTTATTGATACAATTTACATATACATAATGGTCACATTCATCATATAAAATTTGTACCTGTACATGATATATTTTAATTCTTTTTTTTTCATTCCTCTACCATTCCTTCAACCTCTCCTCTCCTCTCCTCATTTACAAAAGCTTTGTTTCTATGTCACATTATCTCTTACACATTGTGGTCCTTTTTCACACTTTCAGTTTCTCATACCAGAGAAACAATGTGATATTTACACACATATGTCCTATTTATTTCACTTAAGAGTATGGTCTCTAGGTACATCCATTTAGCTATAAATGTCTCACAGTTATCCTTTTGCATGGCTGAGTACTACTCCATTGTTTTTTAAAAAGCCACATTGTCTTTATCCATTCATTGGTGATGGGCATTTAGGTTGTTTCCAAGATTGAGCTATTACAAATTGTGCTGCTGTGAACATGAGTGTGCATATATCACTGCAATATGATGTTTTTAATTCTTTTGGGAAGATACCAAGGAGGGTAGCCGAGTCAAATGGGATATCTAGTCCTAGTTTTTTGAGAAATCTCCACACTGATTCCCACAGTGGTTGCAAGAGGCTACACTCCCATCAACAGTGGTTCCTTTTCCCCCACATTCCTGCCAGCATTTGTTATTGGTTAATTTCTTGATAATAGCCATTCTTTCCGGAGTGAGATGGAATCTCAGTGTTGTTTTAATTTGAATGACCAGTAATGTTGAATATTTTCTCATATATTTATTTGCCCTTTGTTCTTCATCTCAGAACTGTGTATTCATTTCAGATGCCTATTTTTGGATTGGCTCTTTAAATTAGAGGGGTCTGATTTTTTTTTTCAGTTCTTTATATATTCTAGATATCAGTCTTTTGTCTGAGGAACAGCTGGCAAAAATTCTTTCCCACTCTGTTGGTTGTCTTTTTGCTCTGTTGGTGATTTCTTTTGCTGTGCAAAAGTCTTTTAATAAGATGCGATCCCAGTTGTTGATTCCTTGTAATATTTCCTGTGCAATCAGGGTTTTGTTCATAACGTCTTTGCCTATGCCTTTGTCTTCAAACGTTCTACCTATTCTCTATTCCAGCAGATTTAATGTTTCTGTTTAATATTTAGATCTTTGATTCATTTTTATTTTAGTTTAATGCATGGTAACAGACGTGGGTTGAGTTTTAATCTTCGGCATGTGAAATGGCAGTTTTTCCAGCACCATTTATTAAAGAGGCTTTCTTTCTTCCCCGTGAAGGTGTTTGGCCCCTTTGTCAAAAATAAGATAGCCAAGTGTGTTTGAGGTTGTTTCTGCATCTTCTAATCTGTTTCATTGATCCTCGGGTCTTCCCCACCCTCCAGTACCGTGCTGTTTTATCCCAGTATTTCTGAAGTATAATTTCAAGTCCGGGATTGTGATGCTCCCTGCCTTGCCTTTGTTGTCTGGAATTGTTTTTGCTCTTCTGGGCCTATTCTATTTCCAAATGAATTTCAGGAATGTTTTCTCTAGTTCTGTGAGGTATGCTCTTGGTATTTTTATTGGGATTGCATTAAATCTGTATAATAATTTTGGGAGTATGGCCATTTTCATTATGTTGGTTCTACCTACCCATGAGGAAGGGTCTTCCCATTTTCTGATTTCCCCTTCAATCTCCTTTCTCACAGTACTGTAGCTTTTGATGTAAAGATCGTTTACTTTGTTAGACTGATTTCTAAGTATTTTACTTTTTCTGATGGTATTATGAAAGGCATGGTTTCCCTCATTTCTCTGAGTTATTTGTGCACAGGTATGCTATTGAATTTTGAGTGTGGACTTTGTATCCAGCAACAAGATTTAATTTGGTTAATACATCAAGAGCCTTTTGGTGGAGCTCAGCTTTCTTGATCTTCATTGAAAGCACAAAAAGTAAGATGTTGCCTGAAAATTAATATATATATTTTTGTTTGTTTGTTTGTTTTGTTTTGTTTTGTTTTTGTACTGGGGATTAAACTCGGGTCCTTATGCTTGCAAGACAGGCCACTGAACCACTGAGCTAAATACCCGGCCCTATATTTTTAATAATAAATCTTCAACTCTCTCCTTGACTCTCCTTTGGTTTGCAGAATCCTTCAGTTTCTTATTAGATCTTTATTGTATATAGAGCTGTTTATTTCTTTTTTATTCATTCATTCATCTTGAGAGAAGAGAGCCTGCCCATTCAAGAAAGGGTAGCAAAATCTTTTTTACAGCATCTCACTCACTGTTTGACTATCAATAAAATCACCCATATTATATAGAAGACTCTTTGATGTACATTTGATTTCGTTCAGGGGTGCAGGAGCTTCAGAGTAGCGTGAAGGGAGTTCTGCTTGTGGTATATCCAGTGGGAGAACGCGGCATCTGCCGGGTTTCTCATCATTAGAAGTTATTTCTCCTTATCCAGCTTCCCCCTTCACTTAGAGTGGATGCCAACGATGAGGTTGCTGTTTTCACTGCACTGAGAAGAACCAGCAGATTGTCAGTCTTTGATTTTCTGTAGCTACCAGGCAAAGTTTACAGGTTTTCATTTTAACTGGTAGAAGCACCAAGGCTTCTAAATGTGGTGGAGACATTTTCTTGTTTCTTTTTTTAATTAAAATTATTTTATTAGTACATGTTTGCAGTACCTAGTTCTTTCTATAGAAATTTTTGAGAACAGTTAGATCCATGTTTATGCTCAAGTTAACAATAGCAAAAAGTCAGGAACTTTTAGTTTAAGGTATTGAAGCCTTTAAAGACTGATCTTTAGGGCTGGGGCCTTAGGTCAGTGGTGCTGCCTCCTCCCTCATAAGCACAAGGTTCCAAGTTCGAACCCTGGTACCAAAAAAAAAAAAAAAAAAAAAAAAAAGAGA
>NW_022900918.1:31263728-31289421 GCF_012274545.1 Fukomys damarensis
AAAAAAAAAAAAAAAAAAAAAAAAAAAAGAGTGATCTGTTATTCTTCTTTGTTTGCATTATTTTTTAGTCTTAGAGAGACATGTGCTTTTTATCAATGAGATATTTGCCTATGTTTGTTGTTATTGTCCTTTTATGCTTTTATGGATTATCTTTTAAAACCAGTTGGTTAATCAATTAGGGAATTGATTTATTCTGGGTTTTTTCCCCCAGCTTTCCAAATAATACGTACTGGATGAGCATCCTTTCTCCACATGTAGTATTTATTATCTCGTATCCTAAATTCTTATGTATACTGGGATCTCTTTCAAGAAATATTTAGTCATTTGCACCAATTTGTCTGTCTCTTCCTTCTCGAGTAGCAACCCACCATTTGAATTGCTGTAATTAATCATAGATGCATCCTGATTTACTAAGGCCAATTCCATATATGTGATTCTTTTTTAAAAATGTATGTCTTGTTATCGATTTCTTCTTCCAGAGAAATGCCCAAATCATTTTTCAAGTTCTTCGCCATACTTCATAACAACCTCCCCCAACAGCAAAAATCCTCTGAGAGTTTATTAAAATTGTGCTAAATCTACAAGTTAATGTGGTAAGACTGAATATTTTTTTAAAAAGAATGGTGGGGGGGGAGTAGCTCAGTGGCAGAACACTTGCCTACCATGTGAGAGGGCCTTGCCTCTATCTCCAGCAATGGGGGATTGAAAAAAAAAAGCCGTCAGTCCTAGGTTCAATTCCCAGAGCCACAAGAAAAACAAGAAAAATAATGTTAATCTACACTATCTCTCAATTTCACTCAAACTATTACTTTATATCTCAGTAAAGTTTATTCATATTTGTTTTTCCAGTACATCTCCTGTTAACATTGTTCCCAGCTGTTGTATAAAGCTGTCATAAGTGAAGTATTTTTCTATTATGTATTCTACCTGATTATTGCTAGAAAGAAGAAAACTATTGGTTCTATTTAACTTTATTTAGTTATCTTATTTCTAGCAACTTCACTGAACATGCTTTTTCCTTGGGAAGATTAAATGTAATTCTCTTGAAGATTCTTGGCAAATAATCATATCTGAAGATAATGTTAATGTTATCTCCTCTTTCCTGATAGTTGTGCAATATACTCCCATTTCATGTTCATGCACTGGCTGCCCCGTTTCTCAACTTTCTGAAAATTTTGAATAGCTTATCTTTTGAACATTCTCAGAAATAAATGGTTACTGATAGAGGCCTCTATTTTGTATCTTCTTGTGAATGTAGGATGCCCAAAGAGAATTTTAAACTGATCAGATCAACCAGGAGCAGCTTTTCCAATTTGTTAACTGAAGGCTGGGACACTTAATCATCTCATAAATATTAGTTTCGTGATATGAAAATTTGACATTTAATTATTAAATGTTATTAAACATGACATTTAAAATTGATTGCATATACATTTCATGCTTTATAGAAAATATGGCTTTGTTATATACATTTAAAATTAACTTTTTTTGCTTTTTTTAACCCATGCATACACTTATCTACTCAAGAAATATTTATTGAGCCTTGTACTTAAAACAAAGAAATGAATTAGTTGCAAACTGCAACCTCTCAGCCTAGCCTTATCAAGGATTCACAGTTCTGTACATATAATTGTGCCCACACAGGTGCCTGACTCAAAAACTATTATCATGTGAAAATGAATATACTTATTAAGTTCTTGTTGTATTCTAATTACATACTTAGAAGTTCAAACTTGATCCTTTCAGATAGAGACACTTGTGGCAGGTTAGTTAAACAGGTGTCACTTGTGAATCCTGTTCGCTCTTTACCAGTCCAATTCTTTGTGTTGGCAAGGTTTCTCATCTGAGGAAAGTTTGGAGCTATACAGATAATAGAGAAATTAAACATATTTCAAGTTTGTTAGTTTTCTTACTTTAAAATCCTTAATATAATTATTTCTTTATAAAATAAATAGTGCTTCAACCAGTAATGCCATATGTATTACTACTCCTAGTAATGATCATATAGTGTTTGTTGGATGTTTATATTCTAGAAAATGTGTTTGGTAGATTTTTCTTGGGAATTCTGAGGGTGTTTTGTTTGCTTGCTTTAGATTTTTGCAGTATTGGTGATTGAACCTAGGACCTTTACACTGAGCTACATCCGCAGAGTTTTTAAATTTAATTTTCTTTTTTTTTTTTTTAAGTTTTGAGACATGGTGTTGCAAAGTCACTAAGTTTCTCAGGCTGGGCTTGAACTTGGGTTCCTCTGGATTACAGCAGTGTACCACCACCACACCCAATATAGTAAAAAAAGTTAAACATGTAAAATTTTAATTACTACATGCTGCTAAGTAAGAAGGATTTAGACAGATTAAAATATTATAACACTGAATTGTTTGCAAATTTAATAATGTTTCTGAATTCTCTGTAAAATAAACAATAATTCACACCTAAAAAATCCTTTGAAGTGATTGATACTAATTTTTCATCCATCACAAAGGATTCTGTTACTGTGTGATTGAAAAGTATTTAGCAATATTCTGAAAGTAGGTCATGAAAATTTTAGTTATAAAAGTTTTAGTTAAAATAAAAATCTGTTATTAACTCTTTCTCTAAAATGGCCATTTAAAAAATCTGCAGAAAATTTCCGAATAATGTTTTAACCTAAACATCTGATTGGAACTTGCCTTTTGACTTCTTTTGACTCTAAATCAGGCTTGCCTTCCCCTCCAGCCCCATATTTGACTCTTGTAATTGTAGGAATATAGGATCCTCTACAGTTCAAAACTGGCTTTTCAATTACTGTGTTATCCTCAGCTATAGTAAAAATTTTTAAGGAAAATAATTTAATGGACTTTTTAAAGCACTATTGACCCTTGTCAAACAGGAGCAAAAACAACTGAAACCAGAGGATGTTACTTGTTGGTGGCGTGAACAGCCAATTTATTTATTTTCCAGTAAATAAATCCATATGTCGGATTTCTCAGCCTCAGAGGTGATACCAAAGGCAGAGTGCACACCAAGCTGTCAGGCACTTAGCTCGGGAGAAGCATTATTTTCTTCTCTGAGGAGTGGTAGCGATTTAGCCAAAATCATTAGGCTTAATGAACCTTGCCTTGTTCTCCAGAGTTAACAAACCAAACCCCGTGGGCCACAGTCCTCTCTCTCAAGATCCCTCCCTCCACTGGGAAGAAACACAACTCCTAGCACATCTGAAGAGGTGGGGACCTGGGATACCTTGTTGCCCAGCATTTTGAGTTTTTCCACTGTGTCATCCTTTCAGCAGAGGAAAGAGAAGTTGGAAATTTTAGGCATAGAAGCATTAACAGAGGTTTCCTTATTTATATACAAAAATATCTAAATATCGAGATATATGTATGTATGTATGTATATTTGTAATTGGTTACCACTTCCAGGTATTAGACTTTCTCTTTGGCCAACTTTATAAGTAACATCAGTACTCCTGTAAGTTGCACCTCAGCTTGACAACTGCTGCCTTGTCCACTGTCTTCTCTTATGTTTGGGTAAACTGAGGCCCGGAGAGAACTATGACTCCCAGATAGTGTGTGATGTGCAGGATTAACATTCAGTTCCTTTAACTCCCAGTGACACCCATTTTCTGATAATCAAGCTACTCACAAAGGGCAGCCAAGAGTTTATCAGGGCATCTTTTTATAGTTTTCCACTTTGGAAAAAGAAAGGGTAGTTGCCCTTTCATTCTAGAAACTGCTTGGAACCTAATGGGCTCAGCTGTGTTTTAGGAAGAGGCAACTGAACCGATAATGTGTGGCACAGCCCTAACTCACCTACACTCTTGGTAACAAAGTGCTTCTCTTTCTGAAGGAAGCCATTGGAAAGCCTAAACCATCCATTTGGAGGGTAGCAGCAAACCCTCAAAGTGGCCAAGAGGGTATGGAGCTTTACTATGTCTTTTTTTGTTGTTTTTGTTTTTTAACATTGGGACTATTTGGAAGGCTGGCTGAAACTTTAGAATGCCTGTTAGCTGGATGATGAGTTGGAGGGTGAAGAATGCATCATCAAAGGTAACAAATAATTCCAACGATGAGTCATTTCACTGGAAAAAGTGACAAAGCCAAGGACATGCATCCCTGCCATTTGCTGTACACATGATCAGAGGAGCCTTAGCCAAAATTTCCACCGTCAGTGTCGCAGTCTTCCTAACAAGAAGGAACCTAGAAATGGCAGTGCTTCCTGTAACCTTCTGCTGTAATTCTTATCAATTCCTCCATAGGCGCTCTGTGGGTAGAGTAAGTATCAGCAGCAACCCAGTGGGAGGAGGCAACTCAAGTTTCAAGCTCAGTGCTTGCCAGGGTCCATCATTGATAAGCTCCGTGTCTTGACTCTGAGCACTGTGGATCTGGGTAGATGGTCCATTTCTCCTTTAGTGAAGTCCTAGTGATGGCACTTGCTAAGTCCTGATAAGTTATTTTGATTACCACCAAGAGGACACATTTTGATAACAAAACATCGCTTTACGTATATGTACAGATACTTTATTATAATCATAACACCAAGTTTACATTTCATCTCTAGTTAAAAAGAGACTATGATTAAAATACTGCTTTAAACATACAAGAATCATTACATGGCTAAGTTGCTTTTTCATAGATAGTGTCGGTGGCCAAAAACTAAAACATTCTGTTTGTTGGAATGGTCAAAGTATTGTTAAGTACACAACCATGTGATATTCTATGTACCAGAAAAAGGTATTCAGACTTATCTTTTTTTTTTTCCCTCATTTCCTCTTGTCAGGTTTGGTTTGATTCAAAGCCATCCTTCCCTTAGAGAAAGAGGTCGAACCAGTTTGAGGAACAGGCACCCTTAGAAGAGCAACTGAAGTATGCACATGGGAACGCAGATGATAAAATCATTTTGAAAAATAATGAACAAGTAACTTGAGAGCTTGTCTAACGGGTGGTTATCACAGATTATGCCAGGTTATTAATTTTCCAGCTCGGCAGTGTGCCTCTTAAAAAAAATAAAACTCTTCAAGGGAAATGAATCTGTTTCTGAAAGAAATGCAATGGGTCGAGGGGAATTACAAAACTGAATGAAGTCCACAGGCCAGTGGGATTTGGAAAGCAAAACTACTTACATTTAAGTAAGAATTGTGTATTGGAGAAAATGTGCAAACTGTAGTAAACACAACTGTGCGAGTACACTTAGATAAACCTGAGTGTTTCCTGGCTCATTTCCATGCCACCAAAGCAATCCCCGAGCCCAGATGTTTATGGAAATGCAGATTCATGTAAATAGCCAGGGAAGCCTCAGATGTAACCTCAGGTGGACCATTTTACAGTTTGCTCCACCATTCCCAGGATTTAGGGACCATTCCTCAGTTTCCCCTTCCATAAAATGGGAAGAAGCATGGTGGCCACCGCAGAAGTGGCTCGTGACCCAGGGGTGGCACAGCCTGTAGCTGGGATTCTTCCTTTTCTCCCTGTTTCTCTGTTGCACTCCTCAAAGTGGTGGCCCACAGTTACCATGGAGATGCAGCACACAGTGATGTTGCTTAGAAATAATGACAAGTGGTGGCAGCGGGGAAGCAGAGCAGGGTGGTGATTAGCCTCTGAGGAGTGCCCGGTCTGGATAGAGAGACAACAAAAGAAGCTGTTCCCAAGTAAAAGAGGTGCCCAGGAGCTGTAGGGAGTGGGTGCTCTCAATGTCACCTCCCGTGCCTGGGTGTCCCCAGGCTTCCACATTACAGAATATGCACTTCCTTACCAGGGTATTTTATTGCTTAGAGCTTGGGGGCTTTAAACATAGTAAATATTTCTTGTTGATTTCGATATCTGGCAGTTAGCTCAATTTCCTGAAAGATAAGATGAATTGTTGACTCAGACTCATTTCTGTAGCCCACTTCATTCTTGTGGCTTGAGTCACTCCTTGTCAATGGTGATTAAAAAGTATGGCAGGAAATTGATTTTTTTTTTATTTCTAGGGTGAGTGAAATCACAACAAAACCAAATCTCACTTTAATAAATTGGCCTCTCCCTGATCCAGAAATCCTGGGTTCTGCTTTTCTGCTCAAATCAAAAGGAAGAGAATACAAGGAAATCTTATTTTGTTGAATGTTATTGAAACACTATCACCTCAATGTCTACCCCTGCCGAGATCTTCCCCATAATCACTCAGAAAAACAAGTAGCTCTCTGTGATCTTCTGGCCTTCTGAGCCTGTGGAACTGTCAATCCACACACCCCATGTGCAGTTCTGTGCCAGGACAACTGTACTCTGCACAGGGAGTGAGGGGAGAGTCAGTCAGAAATGGACAGAGCTAGAAGCTTCTTCCTGCAGAAGAGGGTGTCTAGGACATCCTCAGAAGCCAGATCGCAAACTCAACAACTATGGCCAGACCAAAAGAGTCCAGGCCAGAGCAGCACCTGCTCTGTGTCCCTTTTCAGAGATCTGTAAACCCCACCACCACCCAGGGTTATCAGTGATGAGGGTGCATGTGGCTCAGAGCTGGGTCCCTCTTGTTAAGGAACATCTCACAGCCCCTCAGACAGCAGCCATTCCGGTTGATGGCCTTGGGAACTGGCACCATTCCTATTCAGAAGTTGGACACCTTGGTCTGGGCCAGGCCCACAGCAGTGCCCCCCACTGCACGTAGAGCCTGGGTGGGAAGCTGTAGACTCTGGCTCCCAGCAGCCTTCTACATGCTGTGCAAATGGAGTGGGGATGTGGGGAAGAATTCAACTGTGGAGGACCAAGTCCTTTCTACAGCGCTGGCTCAAGTATTCTGCATGGTCCTCTTCATGCCCGATCCTCCCCAGGCCTGAGTGCTTCAGAGATAACCCCCACCACCTCCCCACCTCTCCTGTAACCCCCTCAGGCCTGTGATCCACTGGCAGAAGGAACAAAACCGGCTCCACAAATGTCCCCCTCCCCCAGTACAGATGCTCCCTTTAGATCCTACAGCCCAAAAGGCCTGCTAACAAATCTAGGCCAAACCCAGCCAAGCTGATAAGATTTCCAGAAGAGTTCCTAAAAATACATTTCTCCTTAAATCAGCCTTGCCAATCATTGTACAATCATAGAACTTTAAAGACAGAAGTGGCTTTAGAAATTGCTGAAACCCCTCCCTTTGAAAGCTAAGAAACCAGAGTTCCAGAGAGCTAAAATAATAGCAAGAACAATAACAGCAGAGAAATATTTCAGATCACATCAAGGAGATGGAACAAAGTGAATCACACAGGCAGGCACAGACTGTGAGCTCTGGAGACTATTCAGCCATTTGTCTATCCATTCAGGTTTTTTCTGAGAGCTCTCAGTATCCCAAAGTTAGATCTTATTCTAGTTGTTAGAGATACAGACAGACCCTATCCTCACAAGACATTACATTCTAGTTGTGGGAGAAAACCAACAGATAGGCAAGCAACTACTTGAGTGTCAAATAATGATAAGAACTTCAGAGGGAAAATAAATGAGAGAGAGCCAGAGTGAGAAGGTAGGACTGATGTAATATTACATCAGCAAAGGAGTCCCCATGTGACTGTCTGGGACAGGAATATTCCCAGCAGAGAGAATGGCAAGGTCAAAGCTCTGTGCAGGATGTGTCTAGCTGTCCAAGGACCAGCTGAAGGCCAGGGTGGCTACAGGGAAGTAAACAAGGAGTGAGGTGGTATGGGGCAACCTCTAAGGTCCTGAAGACCCTGTCTAAGGCTCCCAACTGCCACACTCTGAGAGGTGGGGAGTCATTAGAGGTTCCTAGGCAGAGAAGTGAAACACATTTCAAAGGCTCCCCTGGGGTAGACTGTTGGGAGTGACTGCAGAAATCAAAGGCAGAATCATCAGGAGATTGGTTCGGAGGCTACTGCAGTAACCCAGAAGAGAGGTGGCTTCAGTGATATTGGCAACAGTGCTGAGGGTGAGGGGCAACCAGAGTCTGGAACTACTAGTAGGAGAGTCACGCCGATGGATCTGCCAACAGATCACATGTAGCGCACCGGACGAAGGAAGGAGGGACAAGGTATACAAACTGGGGAGCCATCACTGCCTAAAGCTATAAAACTGAGGGAGTGTGCTAAAGCCGTGACACTGAACAAAGAAAAGGTTAACTGGGGCCTAGTAGATTTTGCAGGCAGGTTGTTTATTTTCCAGCCCTTGCCTCTCCTCTCACTGTCCTCACCTGCAGGTATGCTAACCTCCTTTCCAATACAGGCCACTAGGCATAAACTCAGTCCTTGCCCTCTTCTGTATCACCTTTCACCTTAAACACCTTATCTCAACTGGTCCTCAGTAAATGTTTGCTCTAAGCTCCACCTAGCTCTTATCTCCCCATTAAAGATGCTAACCCTAGGGTAAGTGCTGCTATCTGGGTAATCTATCAGTGGGCGCTACACTGGCTCCCAGCAGGGCCGACCAGCTCTTGCCTTTGCCTCTCTCTCACTGACACCTGTGCACACTTCTTTTTACTCCTTGTAGGCAGTGACTCATTCTGATAGAAGGAGGCTTCTGCTCTCAGCCTTTGGCAGGGCATGCATGACTGTGATGTGCCTAGTCCAGCCCTTCTAGGTTGGGGACATCAGCCACACCACACTGCTGGCTTTGCTTAATGCCACTAACTTGCCATGTGCACACTCACATGTGTGCATGTCGAGGTATTTATGTACTCACAGGACACCAGAGAGTTTGCAGGAAAGAGAAGCCCTTTCACTGCCCCCTCAGCTACAGTCCCCCCCCGTGCGCACTGTCCTCAGACCAAAGGCCTTTCTGTTCCTTCAAACTGTCCCATGTCCAAGGCCTTAACCTTTGAAATGGGTAGCTCCCATGCTCTAGCCTGCTCTCTGCCAGCCAAGGGCAGACGGAGAAACCAACAAAACCACAGCAGTTCATTTCAGAATAAATTCCTGCTCCTCCACAGAAGCTGTGTCTTCTGGGCTACTTGATGTTCCCAGCTTCTATTTCCCTCTGCTATTGTGTCACTGCCACAGTCAATGCCCTGAGCATCTGGGCAGGGCTCCAACCCTGCCTCTACCTGTCTGAGATAGCAAGGGCTATGAGACACAACCTACCTGGGCATCCTTTCCCTGGCATGTAGATCCTGAAGCTGGTGACCTCGCCCTTCCTTCCTCAGGGTGCTTGCAGCTCGCTGGCCCCTGACTCCATACTGCCATCTCCCAAGCTCCTTCCAATCTCTCTCCTTCCCTGCAGAAACAAGGCACTCTGGGAAGGGCAACAGGAGCAGCAGGCACAGGTGCTTTATGAGGGGCATCGTTACACTTCCCTGAGCAAACCTGAGGATCCACAAAGGCAAGTGCCCGGGACCCCAAGGCAGTCAGAGCCCATCTGACTTCAGAGTCAGGAGTATGGACAGCTGCTCTGCTGCCCCTGATGTCCTTGGAGCACCAAGAACCATAGGCATGGAGTATCTGTCCCCCAGCTGCCTCTGTGCTCACCCCACAGCACTACAACAGAAACTACCCTGGAGAGCCAGCAGCGTTTTCCTTATTCTGACAGCCGGTCCCCACTAATCGCCCATGTGCCTTGATCTCCTCTTAGCGGAGGACTTTACTGGCTCCTCCCTCCTCTTGAAACGCTGACCCTCTCTCCCTTGATGTTCCCTTATTCAGAGGATCTTTGGTCCTTCGTTAGTCTTTTTCTGTGGGTTGACCTGCTTTTCTTCTTTCCGACTCCTCTAAATAACTAAATGAACTGTCCTTGATCCTGTTCAAGCCTTCCCCTTTTCTCTCCTAGATGTGTGCACACATCTCTCTTGCACTCTTGTTCTTATTCTTGCTCTGTGTGTGTCTCTTCGCTATCCCATGTGCTTAGCTGTCATTTCTAGGGACATGGATTTCAGCTCTGTATCTGTGACCGTGGCCTCTATATCCACATTTCCAGCTTGTGTCCCGCTGACACCCTCTCTCCAAGCAGGGCATCAATGTTCCATATTTTGAAGTCCCTTTCCTGTTCTTCTCATCCCAAATCTCTAAAGATTACTTGTCGTACTTCAGTCTGGATCTGAAGCACCCTCCTCCTCTTCCTTCCCACCACTGCCTTTTTTTACCTGGATTATTCATTTTTTCCTGGACCACTGCTATAACCTCTACCAACTCCTCACTTACTACAAGCTCTTTCCAAGTCTCATGCACCACAGGTGAAGCTCCCAGACAGAGATTTCTCCAGTTGGGGTCTTGTCTGCATCCTTCCAGTACGGCTCAGTGTCTTCCATACTTGTACGGCAACACGTTACACCCAAGTCTACTTAGGTAGCCTAAGACGCAATCTCCCTATTCTGGTGGCAGCCATACAACCCTGAAAGAGCACAATGAAACCCAAGGAGCACTGAGTTTTTAAAAAAATATATCTGTTGGTTACACTATTCATTCCTTTCATTTGATGACAAAGTGATGTTATACAAGTTTTTTTCAAAAAAAGAACTGGCAGTAGATGCATAGGCAGATGAAATGGCTGCGAGGCTGGGGTCGAGGGAGAGAGAGAGAAAGACGAAGGTGAGCTGAGAGGCAGGCCTATCCACTTCAGACTTAGGCCAGGGAAGGAAATAGGAGTTCCAACAAAGACTTCTCTGGGAATTCAGGGTGGGATTCAGCCAGCAGCTCAGTAACTATACTGTGTGGTTGCAGCCATGGGTTCTTGGACATCCAGGAAACCATTGAGTGCTACGTCAGTCTTAAATGCTAATACAATTGCTTTTGTCCTAATAGCAGTGTCTCCTAACTGTATTAGAGGTATTGGGACAGAAAACACAGCCACAATGAAAAAACATAATTTGAATACAAATACGTGCTGTATATAGTCTATCTGGCTGTGGTTTCAGGAATATATTTAGAAAATTTCTCATTTCCAATTAAAGATGGGATTTCTATCTCTGCATATTTCTGGAATCAGCTAAGAAATACATTGGAAACTTTCACATATTAAAATGAGCCCTGGATTTTATGATTTTTTTCACTTTAAGATATAAGATAGATGAAAAAAAAAGTTTTAGTTGGGGATTTTTTTCCTTTTATTACCTTTGTCAAGGAATATTGACCTTTTTGACCCATTTGTGACTTTGGGCGTCTCTGTGTTTTATTTCCCTACAGAAAAGTACTTGAAAGTATGTTCAAAAGAACAAAATACCATGTGAAATAGAGATATCACTGTCAGCCATGGTTCTTTCCTCTCTCAGAATGAGTGTTTGTAGTTAGAGAAAGCTTTGATAATCTTCTTCTAAAACTAACTCACATTCTAGAAAGGACTTCCTGGCTTTTACCCAGAGTTTTTCTACTTCCTTTTACTGCCACATCCTTGTCTTGGAGAAAATTACAACTGTTAGCAAGTAGAAGCTATTTCCGCCTGTCATTTCTGTGTCTCCATGTGTCCACAATGACAGGTATAACCAGCATTGTTGCTTTTCAAAATGCCAAACAAATCCCAGTGAAGTTCCTAGCAAATGAAAGAACAGTCTTGCCTCAGTTCACCCACTTGTTGCAGTCGTCTTAAAAAGTTAACTCATACTGAGCATTCAGAAATTAGAAAATAAAACTAGTAAAGATTTCATTGAAGAGAAGTTAGCTATCACAGTGGGTGTACTAGTAATATACTGTGCTCGTGCTATACTGTAATTGCAGTACATATATTTATAGTGTTGGCATTACTCTTGATTACAAACAAGGAAAACTGCAGCTCCGAGAGGAACCATCACACACCTATTCAGAAGTAGAAGAGGGACTTGAATCTGGGGTCAAGACATTGGTTTTTAATCCCTCACCAAGCAGAAATTCAAATAACTATTCTTTATACATATTCAATAAATTAAACCAAAAGCCTAGAAATAAAAATTATTTTAAAGACATCACTTTTGCTGTCCTGCTCAATCTTTTTTTTTTTTTTTTTTTTTTTTTTGGTTTGAAAAACCAATCCAGTTTTTCAATTTTGTTTGCATTGTAATCTTTCTCACTTCTGCATTTTTCTTGGTCCCCTGAGCTTCCTGTTTGAAGGCCCCGGTTAGAAACCTCTTCTCTATGGCCGTGATTACAGGGCTGTATTACACCCCACTCCTGGGGGTCAAGTGGCTCTCAGCCTTAGTGCTGCTGGGGGCAGCTTCTCAGGGTCCCTTTCCAGCCCAGACACTCAGGATGTGGCCCAGTCATTGATCTACAGAGAAAGAGCACTGAGAGCTATTTTCAATCAGGCTCCAGAAATAGAGGTAGGGATGCTCCAATATCTAGCCACACCCAGGAAGAAAAATTATTTTTTAAAAAAGCATGCTTTAAGAATTAAAAATTATTAAATTATTAAAAATTAAAACTAGGAAACTCGAAGCTTCTAAAAATGAGAAATAGAAAGGTTAAGGAGATGGGGTCCTTTATTGTAATTGGATTTATGCAAGGCAAAATTAAAGGCATCCTATAAATTACTTAATGGATAGTGAGTCCTTGACCATCTGACTCAGAAATCGGTTTGTTTTGCAGAGATCCTTTAATCAGCTCCCTGGGAGGCCCATGTCTGGCAGACAGTTAGAATATCCTAGATGACCAAAGAATCCTCGTGGAGTTGTGCACTGCAAAGCGATTTCACTTAAGGTGGTCTTAAATTTTGATCAACCTCAGCCTCAAGATCACAGGATTGATGTTTTCCCTTAAAAAAAAAAATGAACAAGTGATCTACGAAGAGTTGGCAGGGTGGGGACAGCTGGGGCCTGCAGCCTGGGCTTGTCTGGGGCGTGGAATGGAGGGAGGAGTCTCCACTCCTCACAGAGTGCAAGGCCCAGCTCTCGGGCTCTCCAGACTGGCCCGGCTGGCTGCATAATTGAATGACTGTCAAAGAAGGGGAGCAGCCAATTTTTCCATACAGTCAAAAGTCACACCTCTCTGAAAAATCTTAACACCCAGAACAGTTTTAAATATGTTTTGAAAATGAAGTGTCATGTATATAAAGACCCTAAAAATAGTGGAGAGTTGGTTGTAGAGTTGAAAGGCAAGCTCTTTGACATTTCAGGAAATACTACAGACCCTTGTTTCCTTATCCTTTAATTTTGATCTGGTCTTCTCTTTAAAAATAGTGACAGAGAAGTGTGGGGAATCATTAGAACACACCCTACAGCCCTTGCTGACTGAGGCCTGAGCTGCTGGTCACTGAGGGCCCCTGGTCCTTTTAAACGTGGTGCTCCTCTTCTGGACAAGCCCCACCCACCCCTGCAAAGGCTGCATCATCTTGAGAGAGGTCTGCAGGGCTCTAGGTCGTCTGTTTTCTAATGCTTATAGAAGAGTCTTATCTGGAGCATATCTCTCAGGTGTTTTCTGTTAGTCTAGTTTTGTTTTGTTTTTATTGATCAGACACATAGCCACGGGGAAGCCTGCAGCTGTTTCAGTGGGAATCAGTGAACTGAGGACTCTGCAGGCCACCCAGGGCAGTCATCTTTGTTCCTCCAGCATCCCACAAGATGCTGGCCAACAGCAGGGTGGCAAGGGATGCTGACGTCAGTGATTCTCAAACGCAGGCACCCATCTCCCCACCCAGGCCTTATTAAAATGCAGGCCTTGGGCCTCACCCCAAGAGTTTCTGATGCAGGGCCTGTGGGGTGAAGCTGGAGAATCTGCATCTCTAACCTGTTCCCAGGGAATGCCACTGCTACTGGCTCAGGAACTACACTTTGAAAATCACTGAGTTGAGGGTTCTGGGCTCAAGTTATATATCCTTGGGGCAGCTACTCTCTGTCAACCTGCTTGGCAGCATCAGGATAAGCCACAGGCACCTGCTGGAATGTTCCTATAACTAATACCAAAGTTCTCTATTTGGTGCGTTATACCTTTAGCTTAGAATTTGGGCCATATTAAAATGCAAATGTTCCTTGGAGGAGAATCAAGAGTTCATTCAACAAACATTTGTGGAGCATATTCTACAGACTAGCCACTGAGCTGAGCTCTGGGGATTGAAATATAATAGCCAAAGTGTATTGCACACACACAGCAAACCTTGGAGGAGTTTACACCGAGGGGGAGGCAGTTGGATAAATCAATATTTACAGTTCTTGTGAATTAAAAGTAATGATGCCTATTTAAAAATAATTATCAGGCAGTGTTAAGCAATGGGTTGTAAGAGAGGGCCTTAAAGGGGGCTAAAGGCAAGCGGAGAAAGGTGAGGTGCACCAGGACATGGTGGGAAAGGCTAGCCAGGTGCCCCAGTGAAAGAGCAAGGGCAAGCTCTCTCTTCCTCCGTGAGGGGGCTTAGAGAGGCAGGATTCTGCATGCCAGCAGAGGAAGCCAAAGGAGAAACTAATGGCCAGAGAAATAATGGAGGCAGCCATTTCCAAGTCTCACCTAATTCTACACAAGTGGGTAGAGGCTGGTGAAGGTGGGATGACTTGGGACATTGGAAATTGAAGCCAGAGCCAAAAAGAAGGGAAGAGAGATACAAAGTAGCTGTTAGCAAAGATGAACACATACAAAGACCTAAGGAAGGCTAAAGTCAGTAAAACTGTATTCTTTTAGGATTTTAGTGCTTTGTCATTAAGAGGAAATTATGTGAGATGACAGATGTGTTAATCTGCTTCCTTACAGTAACCATTTTACTATCTGTGTATCTCATAAAATATATTATGTTTTAAACCTCAAACACACAATAAAACTTATTTAAAATAAAAAGATGTGGGAAAATGCAGTCACAAGCTTACACAGAAGTGGAGAGTGATGTGAATTGAGATCCTGCTTCCCAGGGCAACCCAGGAACTTGTAGGGACGGTAGATGGGGTCTGGCATACTGAGGGTCAATTGCCAAAGAAACTCTTTGGCAATCAGAACAGGGGGAGCCTTTTCTAGACAGGTACATGATTGACAAGGGGGCCTGTGGGCAAAGGAACTTGAAAGGGCCACCTCCACTCACTCAGACAGCGGGAATGTAAACTGTGCCCCCAAAGGAAGCAGGCTCAGACCAGTACTTCCAGAGCATTCCACTGCACTTCTCACCTTTGGTGACTACTGGAGGCCTGATGGCACCCCATTCACTTCCGGGTTAGCAGCAGCTAGAAGCATGAGGTAGTGAAATCTCTCTATGGTTCCCTGGAGCTACAGAATGAAGACCTGAGGGCTGCCATGGATGGATAAGGAGCTCCAGGTGCAGCCATGTCTTTGATCTCCAAGGCATCTTCCTGCTCACAATCTGTGCTAGGGTTGAGGCACCCCAGGCACAATCTGGTCATCCACACAGCATTATTGCAGGGAAACAAGAAGCCTGAAACTAGATTTAACTGATAAATATGTATAGAGAAACTTTTTAATCACCTTTCTTGGGACAATTTACTGTTTACAAAGAACTTTTATATTTCCCCATGTAAAGGGAGGCAGAGACTATTATCAACATTTTACAGGCAAAGAAGGTAGATCTCAGAAAAATTGACTCAGCAAAGATAGATAACAAGGGCCTTGGCAAGATGAAGGCTGGAAGCAGATTCTTAGGACTAGGTACTTTCCACCATTCCAGAAAGTTCCATGTAAGAAGAGTGCTGTCAACAGAAATACAATGGGAGCTACATATATAATTCTGAATTTTCTAGTGGTAAAAAGAAGCAAGTTGTATAAGCTTTAATACTATTTAACCCAATATATTAAAATATTTTCAATTCACCATGGGGTAAATGAGACCACACTAATACCATATTGCGACATTCTTTTTTAAAATACCAAATCCAAATTCAGTGTGTATTTTACACTTTCGGTACATCTCCATTTGGATGCTAATTTTCATTGGAAATACTTGATCTGTGTTTAGGTTTCATCAAATTACAATTGACGAAAGTAGACTGGCACTCAAGATTTTAGATGCAGTTTCTCAGTTGCACTGCACGCGCAGGCAATGTAGCTGGTGGTTCCTGTGCTGGATGACACCGCCGGGTACACACCCTTTTCTCCCAGGCACCTGCAGTCCGGGAGACCTCATGTTTAATTAGGTCTTTGTGTTAGTGTTCTTAGCTGGTAAGCAACATCCTTGCTCAGCATTGCTCATCTCCTATGGAGACCTCATCCTAAGCTAATTCAAATCCGCTCTCTCCTCCTGGCTCCCACAGCCTCTGGCCCGTACCCACTTGTCATTACGGCCTAAGGGGGCAGTGCGTTTGATAACTAGCTGCATAACTCTAAGGCTGGGATGAAGAACAGGCTGGGAGAAGGCTATGTGCATGAGAGGTTCTAACAGCAGCACGTCCATGTGCAAAAATTAATGCATCCGTTTTTCCTTCCAGGACATCTTTGATTTACAAGTGACTTGGCCATTAGAAAACTTGGCTACCCCTGCTTTTACGTTTCTGATGAAGTAGATTTTTGGTGGGGGGGTTGGTTTGGTTTTTTGTACTGGGGATCAAACTCAGGATCTTGTGTTTGTGAGGCAGGTGAGGTGCCACTGAGCTAAATCCCCTCCCTGCCCTACCCCTGCTTTTAAAAGCAAGTTTATATTAAAGATTTATGTGTATAATCTAAAAAATAAACTCACAGAAAAAGAGAGTTGAATGATGCTTACCAGATCTGGAGGAAAATAAGGACTAGAGATATTAATCAATAGTATAAGATTTCAGTTAAACAGGAAGGATAAGTTCTAGAAATCCATTGTATAACTCACTGACTATAGTTACTAGCAAGTTACTATATTCTTGAAAATCATTGAGAGTAGATTTTAAATGTTCTTACCTCCAAAATAATATGTGTATGTTGATGATCTGCAATATATACTCATTTCAAAACACTGTTATACTTGATAAATATATACTATTAGTTGTTATTAAAATAAATTATTTTTTCTAAAGGCAAGTTTATTTTGATAGAGTCTGACCATCTAAATTGTTTGGGTTTTATTATAACTAGAAATGAGAATCTATTTCTCTAGGGGAAATGTCTTTCTCAGCTAAAGGTATATGCCAAAGCTTATACTGGACTGGATTGAAAGCACTGGCCCTGTGTGGTTTCTAGGAATATCTGAGTAATTACTCATGTCACCCACGCATAAATGCATATGTTTTCCTGTTTCTCTCCTAGATGTGAAGCCCGAGGGAGACTCCACTGACTTTGAGAATAAGCACATACTTCATCTTTATTGTCCTATGCAGGACTCGGGAACTCTCTATAACATTTTACAAATACAAACCACATTCAGCCCATGATTTGACTCCCCTTAACATTAGTGCCCATCTCCACGGACATGGGAGGCCACGTTCTCTCAGCCCTTGCTTCCCTTGTGTTTTGTTCTCCACTGGGGTAAGAGAGGTGGGTGAAGGTCGTTAGGACACAGGCCCAGGCCAGCCTAAGAATCTGAGCAATTAGACTTTTGTCTTCCTAAGCTCCTCGACTGAAGGTAGTTCATGTTGGTGCTGTGAATGTGCGTGCGCTGCAAAACAGACAAGCAGGAGCCTGCCTGGCTCCCTCAAATATTTTATAATTGAAGCTAGGTATGTGTCACAGCTTTCAACACTGCCCGTTTCCTTAAATGCACATACCTATGTAGCTCATGGAAACACTTTTACAAAGAAATAAAAAATAAAAGAATGATTGAGATGAAGTAGCATCAACCACCAGCCCCAAGAGAAGACTTTCTAAATAAATGTGCCATGATTGGAAAAGCGAGAGAGATACCATTCTGGTCCCTCTCCCCTGCTACAAACCGAGCAAACACAGCAGCTCTTCCAAGAATAGGAAAAGCACTATTGCAAGGAAGCCTGTTTGGCTTGGTTTACCCAGCTAAGTAAACTTCATTGAAATGGTATAGGTCACTCACTCCATGCAGCCTTTTGATAAAAAAAAATGTTTGAAACTGCTGCTGACATGTAACATGGCACACTGTTTCATAGTAAGCATCTTTTTATAAGTAGAAGGTATACACTCTAAAATACTGATAAAAAGTATAGTATGACAAATATGCAGGAAGTAACAGTAATTTATTTATTGTCATTATCAAGTATTAATAACTTCATATCATTACATTTCTATACTTTTTTATGACTGGCAGGTTCATTTACATCAGCATCACACAAACACAGTTACAATGGCTAAGATGTCACTAGACAGTAGGAATTTTTTAGCTAAATTATACTCTTACGGGACCACAAACATGTATCTGTTTCATCATTGACTGATATGTCATTATTTGGCTCAACTGTAATCTACTTTCAATGTGCATTAAGTTCTCAGCTGAACAATTTTTAGAAGCATGACAAGGCTAAGCAAGTATACAAGATAGTTTATGGTATATACAATTTGTGAAAATGACCAGCTTCTGGACCATCATCTTTTATTCATACTTATCCTGGTAATGTTAAATTTTTAATGTTTGAATAATTTTATAACCTTTGGAAAAATTAAGAGAAATGAAATATGCTGACTTTAGAAATCTGAACTTCTTATATTTTTGGTGTATGCATGTTTTAATTACAGGATCCATACAAGAAACCATTTTTAGAATATGTCTCAACTAAAACTGAACTCAACTAAAATTAACTTGCATTCATTTAGTCATTAGGTAAATTAGTCAATAAATATTTCTTGAGGCCTAATAGATGCCTTGAACCAAGGAACCTGAGATACAGGAAACTATAAAAAGTAGTTTTTACTGTAGAAAGTATAAGGAGAATGCTAACACTAAGCAAGAACAGGAGGGAGGGAATGGTAAGAGAGCAGAGAATAAATATCAAGAGGCTCCTACCTATCTATCTACCTCGAAGGTCAAGTCTCTGAAAACTAGAAATAACATAAAGAGTAGGAGACCATGCTTCGTACAAAATGACAATATCTTCATTATATAGAAGAAGCACATCCCAAATAATTGTTGATAGCATTCCCCACAATAAAATCAATGGCCTAAATGTGAAATTAATTGGGAGCCACAGTGGTAATACACTGTTTCGCGATTAAGCACATTAGATTGAATTGTTGCAGAAGGCCTAATTATTGTGTCTGCCACACTCATATGTTTGAGTCATTCCTAACTTTTGGACTACTGCCTAGACCATTCTGCAATTCGGCTTTGAATGCATATTCTTTTTTTAATGCATAACTTTCCTCACTATATTCAAAGCTCTAAACTGCACTTTTGCAGATTCTAGACAAGAGATTAATAGACTGTTTTAAGTCTCAATTTCACTGAGTTTGGGCATAAGTAGATGTTCTATTGTGTTTTGCAGGTTCGTGATTTAAAAGTGCCTGTGTGAAGTCACTTTTGCTGGAAACTGCAGTCTGGGAGTTCTTTTTACATTCACATCTCATTTTTCTGTCAAGTACACTTTACCCTGACTTTATAAGTGGAAGAAGATACCTCAGCTGTCTGACTTTGCTAGTTGCTTAATTTCAGAATTTCAAAAGAACGAAGAAAGGAAATATCCTACTAAAATATGAACTTCTGAGAGGATTCTTTTCCAGCAACATCCATAGTGGAGCATCAAAACTGAATATTCTCCAAAGGAGTGCCATGATATTTAAGTCACTTTATTAAAAAGTTATATCTGCAAAACAGTCAAGAGACTGAGACACAGAAAGCCAGAGATGACACTGAGCATGCTTTTATTGCAGCCCTCAGTCTTCAAGTGGGGCATATTGATTGATGAGTGACTGCCTGCCAATAAATTCTCTCAGCACTCTGTCTCCTGGATTGGACTTCATTAAGAAATTTATCACTTACCTTCAGACTTACATGTGGGAGTTTTCACAACAGTAGTTTTGGAGTCATTGGAACTAGGATTGATTTCATCCTTTAACAGAAACTAAGAGTCCAAAGTACTTTCTCATCATGGCTTTGAACGTTGCCCCAGTCAGAGATACAAAATGGCTGACGTTAGAAGTCTGCAGACAGTTCCAGAGAGGAACGTGCTCACGCTCCGATGAGGAATGCAAATTTGCTCACCCCCCAAAAAGTTGTCAGGTGGAAAATGGAAGAGTAATTGCCTGCTTTGATTCCCTAAAGGTAAGTGAATGAATTTTACATGTCATTTCAAAACCACAAGCAGAATGCTTTTCTTTGCACTTGTATGGAAATTTAATAATCATTTTGAGATTCTGTATTCTTGTTTGTGGACTAAGAGATTTACCCTAAAATTTGTTCATATCAGGGATAGATAAATTTTTTACACATCTGTGTTTAAATTAAAAATACATGATGGTGTATTTCTGGACTGGCATGACATTCATGTACCCAAGAGTTTTAAATCAAAGTCAGTCTTGTGACAACCGAAGATAAATATTTTATTAACGTTTGATCTTCTGGAGGGTGTATAAAGGTGAAGAAATTGAATGTGTCACTTTCATGTGCCAGTCACTGAGACTTACATTTTGAAGAATTTTCTATTCTTGTGGCTTTCTTTCTTGACCAAGGGTTTCCTAAAATACTTGTTAATAGTGCTTTCATTCTCTTTTAAAAACTCTTTATGGCTAACAGAGATTATTAAGTATATTTTCAATACTCTATACTTGGGAACCTACTATCAGTAAGTTATATAACAAAGGAAACTAATGTGGTTCAGATGGCCCCTTGATGAGCTCATGTCTGGTACAGAAAATACAGAGCATCAGCAAATAACTACAGAGCAAGGAAAAAGACACTTAAGCATTATAGGAGGAACAGAGAGAACACTTCTATGGGCATCCATAGAAAAGAGCTGGATTCCAGCTGACCATTGCAAGAAATGGTTTTGGAAGGCAGAGGATCTGAGTTGTATACTGTGTTGGATAGAGTTTAGACTTGAAGAAATAGGAGAATGTAATGAATAAACTAGTTGATGAACGTAGAATGATTCAACCCAGGGTGCTTAGGTTTTATTTAGCCCTAAAATTATGGTGCTATGAGTCCCTGATTGTCTTGGGCAGTCCTAAAGGCATAATGATATTGCTCTCAAGAGATCAAGTAAGGCAAATAATGCTTCCATCTCTGTAGAATTTCAGTAAGCTTATTCTACAGTTTAAAATTTATGTATGCTCTTGATATATAACTAGAGAATTCATAGTGATGCAAGTTTACTCCAATAGAGCCACCTTACTTAGCCTGTTCTTGGGTGTTGAAGGGACTGGTTGTGTCTTTCAAGAGTAATTTATCTTATATAGAATATTATGTTTTAAGAGACTTGTAAATAAACTTTTATAACTCATAAATGTAAGACTTCAAATCATATATTTATGTATTTTAAAAGGGAAAATTTGTATACATACTAAAAGCAGAATAATATATGTATAGCCCAAGAGAAGTCTTTTAAGGATAAAAATTTAACAAGTTACATATTTTATCTACATCATGAGCTATCTGTTTTATTTCCTTTGTATCATGAAAGGTATAGTGGTCTAAATTAAAATGAACTGACTAGTAGATAAGTCACAATTCATATAAACAATAACAGTATAACTACTTTTGTAAATTAGTATTTATTTTACCTTTAGTCTGAAAAGCAAAGCCAGGCTGATTTCTGCCTTTATGATCATCACCAATGGAAACACTCACTATGAAAAGCAGTGTAGATTTAAAATTGGATCAGATGAGCTTCAAGATACAGAAACAGATCAGAGATGAGAAATCAATTTTTAGGTCATCTACAGTTCCTTTATTTTATTAATCCAAGTGTTCTTGGATATTTAATATTAAATATCACTATTTTTGTAATTTTCTTAAAGCTTTATATTCCTTAAATCTAGTTAAAGAAACAACAGGAATTATTCCTGACCTACTAAGGCCACAGGTTTCCTGAGCATCATTTGGGCAAAAACTCCTAGCAAAGGCCTGATTCCTTGTATTCATTACACAATGGGGACTCCCGAGGGCCACTCTTGTTTGAAGAATCCAGCCCATGGGCCAGGGTTATGAGTTATGTTATATTTTGTGTGAAAATAATATGAACTAAAGCCATGAGAATGTGGAACACTATTCAAGTAAAGAGGCTCTAAGAGTCATTTCCAGAAAGGTCCAGGAGACCCATATTCAAGTTGGAAGCATGGCTGTATATTGCCTTAAGTTATCAGTTCACTTCTAGAACTTTAGAATTGCAGTTACTTAATTTGAATGTGATATTATATGTTTTTAAAGTTGCCAAAGTGAAAAGAGCCCACAGGCACAAGAATAAGTCAGGCCTGAGTCTAAACACCTACTCAGTCACCTTGAGACCGTGAGTGGGTTATTTATGACTGATTAACTTTGTTCCCTCCTCAGTAAAATAAGGACATGCAGCAGTGAAAATGACTAAAGCATGCAGTGTCCCTAGTGGCTCCAAAAATTCATCATCACATTGCAAGGTTGTTTTTAGGATTAGAAGTCCTTACCATAGGAATGACAAGTTAGAAAGGCAATAAAAATAGTACCTAAAAAGAAAACTAGTGATCATGATCATTGTAAAACTATTTAACCTTATTACATTTAATACAAATTGAGCATCTCTAAGTATGCTCCAAAATCCCAATTTTTTTGATCACTAATGATACCACAAGTGGAAAATTCCATACCTGACCTCATGTGACAGTCAAAATACAAGAAATTATTTAAAATGTTGTATTAACTTATTTTCAGGCAATATGTATCAGGCGCATATGAAACAAGTGAATTTGTATTTAAACTTATGTCTTATTTCAAGGATATGTCACTATTTATAGGAAAGTTTTCCAAAATCTGAAATGCTTCTGGTTCTGAGCATTGCAGGTAAGGAATATTCAACCTGTAAAAAGAGACAGTGTGGCACAATGGGGCCAGCTCACAATAGGAAAATGGGTCGGGCACTGGGAGTCAAACAAACTGTGATGAGTCCTGGCTAGGCACAGGAAAGCTATTTCACTTGAGACAAGATACTTTATCTCTTTGACTTCAAGTTCCTCTTATAAAATTAATATAATAATTCCTACTTCTTAAGGTTAGTGCACGGACTACCCGTCTGCATGTCCCACATGCTTAACCCAGAGCTGAACATGATAGGAGGTGGAGATGTTGATTTCTTTCCCTTCATAATAAAGTCTCCCACCCTGCACAGCCATAATTGTGATGACTGATTTTAAAGATGTGTCCATCCCTTCATATGTCCAACTCAGAATCAACTGTGTGATAATCTGTCCTAAAACTTAGTCACGACATTAAAAAAACATAAGATTTAGGATAGATACCACTTTTGTATTGGCACTGTGCTGTTATTATAAGATATTTTCTGTAAACACTATGGAGCATTTTTTTTCTTTCTTTTTTATCTTGTTTTTTTCCCCATTCCCCTTCTTTCCCTCACCACCCCCATTTACAAAAACAGTGCTTCCATTTTTTCTCCTATTTTTTCTTTCCCTTCTTTCCTTTCCCCTGCCTCCCTCCCTACTATAGAGTATTTATTGATATAACTATGAGATGAACCTGTGCTGGCCTATGGAAATAGGGACAACTCACTTGTGAGTTTTCTTATTGTTATAAGTTATTTGTATATATGAGTAAATATTCCATAAGTGCATAATAAAACAAAGTTTTGAACATTGGAAAGAACTTTACTGAAGTCTTTGGAAAGAAATCTGTACCCATAGTCCCCTTCTCCATCTCTGAAAGTCTGTCTTCTAGTTTCCTGTCCTTTTCTTCTATTTACTTTTTTAGATTTCTCATATAAAAGAAAACATTGGATATCTAACCTTCTGAGACTGGCTTATTTTATACAACATCCTAGTCTCCAGTTCCATATATTTTCCTGCAAGTAACATAACTTCATTTGTCTTTATGCTGAGTAATATTCCACATTTTCTTTATCCATTCATCTGTCTACAGGCACCACGCTGTCTCCACAGCTGAGCTATTGTGAATTGCACTACTATAGACATGGGCATGTATGTATCACTATAGTTTGTGTCTTTAATTCTTTGGTATAGATGGACCAATGGTACTTCTACTTTTAGCTTTTTGTGCAACCTCCACATGGATTTCCATGGTGGTTATACTAGTTTACCTTCTCCCCAACCCTGAAAGAGGGTTCCTTTTGCCATATCCTCTCCAGCATTTATTTTGTTTTGGTTGTATTCTTTTTTTCCTGTTAAGTTTATTGGTAAAAAGCAAACAATACAGTTACATTTATCATTGGGATCTTGTACCTTTACATGATGTCTTGGTTCTTGTTTTTTCCCCATCCCGCTACCCTCCCTTCACCCGCTTCACCTTTCCCTATTTACAAAGACTTTGTTTCCATTTTTGCACATTTTTTTCTTTCCCCTTATTTCCTTTCCCCTCCCCTTCCCACTTCTCCTTTAGTCATTTTCTTCCTATTTCACACTCTCAATTATACCATTTGAACTTATTTGCACTTTTAATTTTTCACACCAGAGAAACTATTTGGTATTCTTGATAATAGCCACTCTGATGTTTTGATTTGCATCTCCCCAAAGCCTGAAGATTTTGAATATTTTTATATAATTTTTGGCCATTTGTATTTCTTCATTTGGGAAATGTCTATTCATTTGCCCATTTATTGATTGTATTCTTTGGGAGTTCCTAGTGCATCATTTGAGTTCTTTATATATGCTAGATATTAATTCTCTATCAGAAGAGTAGCTAGTGAACATTTTCTCCCATTCTGCAGATTGTCTCTTCGCTCTTTTGTTTGTTTCCTTTGCTGTGCAGAAGCTCTTTAATTTGATATAATCCCATTTGTAATTAATGCTGTTACTTCTTGTGCTGTTGGAGTCCTATTCAGGAAATCTTTGCCTATGCCTACAAACTTAAAGTGTTTCTTCTATGATTTTTTGTCCAGCATATTCAGTTTCTAGTCTCATTTCTAGGCCTTGGCTCCATTTCAATTCAACTTTAGTACGGGGTCAGAGATAGGGAACTAGTTTCGGTCTTCTGCATGTGGATATCCAGTTTGCTCAATACCATTTGTAAAGAGTCTGTCCTTTCTCCAGGTTATGTTTGGCCTCTTTGCAAAAATCAGATGGCTCTATGTGCAGAAGTTGGTTTCTGTGTCTTCTGTTATCTCACCTGCACGTCTATTTTTGTTCAAGTACCATGTTGTTTTTGTTACTATGGCTTTTTGGACAACTTGAGATCAGATACTGTGATGCCTCCAGCACTGGTCTTTGTACTCAGGATTGCTTTGGCTATTCTGGGTCTTTTTTGCCTCTGTATGAATGTTATAATTTTTTCTAGTTCTTTGAAGAATGTGGTTGTTACTTTAATAGGGATTGTGCTGAAACTGCAGATGGATTTTTTTAATGCGGCCATTTTAACAATATTAATTCTACAAACCCATGAACAAGGAAGATCTTTCCATTTTCTAGTGTCTTTTTCAGTTTCTTTCTTCAGTGTTCTATAATTTTTATTATAGAGGTCTTTCACTTTCTTAGTTAGGTTTATCCCTGGGTATTTTTTTTTTTTCTTTTTTATTGAGTTTATTGGTACATTTAGGGATACAGTACAGTTACATTCATTGTTGGGATCATGTACCTTTACATGGCAAGTCTTGATTCTCATTTTTTTCCCCTTACCACTGCCCTCCCTTCACCCCCTCCTCCCCTCCCCATCTACAAACACTTTATTTTCATCTTTTCATTCTCTCACATTTTTTTCTTTTCCCTTTTTGTTCTTCCCCTACGTATCACACCTTCCCTACACCTTTAGCTCCTTTCCTCCCATTTCTAAATGTCAGTAATCTTATTAGAATCTTATGCATTGTTGCAGAATATTCACACCAGGGAAACTATTTGGTATTTACACATGTGGGACTTATTTATTTCACTTAGGAGTATATCTTCAATATGTATCCATTTTCCTATGAATGAATC
>NW_022900918.1:31294321-31303916 GCF_012274545.1 Fukomys damarensis
CGCAGGCCGGGAGCTCACGCGCGCGCCGCCGGGTGATCGCAGACAGGCAGGTAGGCAGGCAGCTGAAAAAAACCCCCTCTGGGGTCCTTGGGTCCTTCCTGGGTCTGTTGTCGCGCAGGCCGGGAGCTCCCGCGCAGGCCGGGAGCTCACGCGCACGCCGCCGGTGATCGCAGACAGGCCATCCCTGGGTATTTTTGGAAGCTATTATGAATGGAATTTTTTCCTTGATTTCTTTCTTGGCTAGGGTTCATTATTGGGGAATAGGAATGCTATTGATTTTTATGTGTTGATTCTGTATCCTGCCAGGTTATATCAGAGTTCTTACAGTGACATTTATACAGTATTCCCAAAGGTTACCTTGTTGCAATTTATGAGAAGCACATCCAAGCAGCTGATTTTATTTTGAAAGTTTCAGTAGGATCATGAGCCATAGACACCAGTTAAATATTTTGCAGAAGGCCAGATTACATTCTAGAACACAAATTAGTTTAACTTGACAAAATGCAAATTGTTTCTTGAGCAATGAACTCACCTGCAGAAAGTCTTGATGAAATTAACCACATCCCTGATGCCTCTATGAGCCATAAAATATTTTCCCTCACAGTTAAGACCTTTGAGATGTTCCTTTCATATTCTTTTTCTTATAACTGACAGGAATTATCTGGACTATATGGAAAATTGAAATATCTGGAAAGAAATATATGAATTAAGGTTAATGTTTACCGAGATTAAGGTTTGGTATTTGCCATTTTCATTTTGTATTTATTCACTTAAACATTTGAATTTGAACTTAGCTTTTAAAAAAGGAAACAGTTTTCAAAATCATATTGCTAATTTTGGTTAAAACTACTCAAAGTATTTGGAGAAACTGTAGAACGTTTTTAGAATTTAAATGTACTTTTTCTTAATAAAAATTGGTTCAAAAGAAGACAGTGGGATTCACTGCATAACTGAATCAAATGATGTCACTTCTCTGTTATGCACTTCTCTTTTATCCAGTCCGCTCTAACCCTGTACCTTTGTGTCCCCTCCAAATGCCCTAGGCTTCATCTTTGGACCTTTGAGTTTGCTCTTTGCTTTCCCTGACGCCCTCCTGCCTTGGTTATATAAACAGTGAGCACCCTCATTTCCTTCAGGCTTCTGATAAAAAAAGACAGATGGGTGAAGCCTTTCAGCCAGCCCTAATGCAAAGACTGATTCCACCACTGCAGGAACACTACTTCCTCCCCACTCTGCCTCCCTGCTTCTTCCCAACATTTACCAGCGCTAGATCATTATTTGACAGTTGGCTTTGGTTTATTGGTTTTTATCTGCCTCCTTCCTCTGTTCTGCTAGGTTAGCTTCACATGGACAGAGATCATATATGTTGGGATCAGCGGTGTCCTCAGAGCCTAGAATAGTGTCTCATGCATAATAGATGCTCAGTAAGTATTTGTTCAGTGGTAGAGCATGTTTATCAGGCAGGTACTCAAGCTTCTAAAACATGGCTGTAGAATATGATTGTATAGGGCTGTGTTTCATTCCAAGGATGATTTCTGATTGTAGTATCTATGTTGTGATCAACAAACCCCTGGAGTTGTATGGTACACAACTTGTATGGCCATGTACTTGGCCCTGTTGCCAGTATCTCGATAGATTTCAAATCAAGAAGCTCTGTGCAGGAATTTCAAGACACAGGTGTGGCTCTGGAGGTAAAGGCAACATTGAAAAATGGACAAGTAAATCATTTGATTTTCCTCTCAGAGTAATTCAAGCTGCATGTGATGTGGAAACTATTTTTTCCTACTCTCTCATTCTCTCTAACTTTTAAAGATGTAAAAAGAGAAAATCTAGCTCATTTATCTTTGATGGCAAATAAAATTTGGTCTTAGTATATATGAATGACAATTTCAAAATTAAAATAATATAGATGAGGCCATTCTGGAAGGTTCCTAAAGTCATGCTAGAATTGCTACTGGGCTCTTAAACAGAGGCTAGTGATTTGCAGAAATTGCTTGTATGTTTTCTAAATTACATGCCAATTTTGGCCCGATTTGCAAATATAATCTCAGACACATTATTATTCACTACCAATAGTAATCACTGAAGTCATGTGGAACCTACTGTATGTGAGGTAATTTTGTATACTGTCTAGTCCTTCCAATAACTCTATCAAGTAAATGTTATCTGCCCAACCGCATTTATGCAGATACACATTCAAAAATTTAAATAACTCAATTGTAACTCCAGACTTGTAGATGGTGAAAGGGGCCCCAGCCCTTTGTCTGTGTGGCTCCAAAGCCAGCACTATCCCTCCCTTTCTCCTGACTCTTCTGACAGAGTAAGTCATTGATACAGTCACTTGTAAAATGCCTAATAGCTTCATAGTATTTGTGTTTGACAAGTTTAGCATATTGAAGTGCAAACAAAAATTCAAAAATAGAAGCCCTCAGAAATAAATCTATTTAAGAACTAGAAATTTAAATATTTTAAAGAGAGAAACTGCAAGTGGAAGCAAGGCACATGTTATTTATTTTTGTTTGTATCTGTATACAGATATTGCATCATTTACTAGATCTATATAACAAAAATGGTTTTGTTCCCATGTATTGAGGCATATGTATGTGTGTGTGCATGCATGCATGTGTGTGTCCACATGATTCAGAAATGTTTCCAGCTTTTAACGTCACAGCATGCAGCACTGATCCATGCTTGAAGGATTCTTGGAGCCAATTATACGTCTTGCATCACAGGTCCATTTCTCTATCATCCAGCTTCTGCCCTCCTGGCAAATCAGTCACTTCCCTGTGCACTCATGCTCAGTCCTTCTCAGACCTCCATATCTGTTTACTCCTGGAAGTTAGTGTTCTAGTATAAGCCTATGAGCTTCCAAAAGATCGAGTTCCAAAGGAGGACCATGAGTGCTAGCAGGGCATCTGTCTAGCATATAGCAGAAATACAGAAATAAACATTTAAAGAATGCATAAATTAATAAAGGAGTCTCCATAACTTTTCCATGTGGACTTTTCATGATCACTACTAATATCTCAACTTAAAATGTCTGTGTGACATTCAGCATTTTAACATCTCTGTTTCACTGTGCAGGGTTGGTCATCTCTAGAGAATCCTCCTCCCACGGTGTATTTGGAGTTGCTTTGCCTGCCCCCATCTTCCTTTCTCTTTTATCTCTAATACCCCAGTTCCTTACCTTGCTCCTTAACTGTGGCTGTTCTCCATGACTCTGGAGTGGGCTTTCCTATTTCAGACTCAGTCATTATCACTGGAAGCTTGTCTTCATTCATGGATTCAATTCCATCTCTGTACTTGAACTCTTAATCCGGTGTTTGTCCTTTTCAGGAAACTCCATGGCTCCAACTGCCTAATGAGCATCTCCATCTGTATGGCCACTGCACCTCCAGTTCCACATGTCTAGATCCAAACTCTTTATCCTGCTCTCACCTCAAGCTACTACTCCGGACTCCTCAATGCCTTGTTCCCCAGGCACAAAACTTGACCACCAGGGCCTGAACTCTTGGCCTGTTTATCATTATTGTCATTTTCTTGTTCTAGCTGTAGGGAAGTATGACATCTTCATGAATTACGTCTAATATCCAAAACTAGAAAAGTACCCACAGTTAACAGACTATTTCAAACAATCTCAAGATCTCAAAGTTTCATGTTTGCCTCTAAAAACTATGTGCAGATTGCAAGTTAGGAAACCCTCATCTAAGGAGAACTCAGAAACATTAAAATGGGCACAAACGGTTATTAAAGAAGCCTTTTGGTTATTTTATCAATTTGCCTAGAGCTAAGTGTCCATTTCCTCCTACTACTTCAAGATACTTTGTACTATGGAAGGAGAAACATGTAGCTCTCAAGACAAGAGGACCACTGAACCCTGTGTAACAGCAGGTGGAATTAATTTTAATGCCCTGAGTGAGGGAAGAAACAAGGAGTCTCAGGGCATCAGGCTTCGGCCTAAATGTCTCAGGGAGGGCCACCACACATACGCTGTAGATGATGCACTTTCCTGGAGAATCAGTTTCCCCCAGCATAACAATGACAAAAGTTATTTTTACCTAAAAATTCGGGTCTTTGCACTTGCAAGGCAGGCAGCAGAACCACTGAGCTAAATCCCTGGCCCAATTACATTATATTTTAAATAATTAATTATATTTTAAATAATTACTGTATGCATTTATTCATTTCCTCTTTAACTGAACTAGAGGTGTGTGTTAGTCACCCTTCCATTGCTGAGGCCAAATATCTGACACATACAACTTAAAGGAAAAAAGACTTATTTTGGCTCATAATTTCAGAGATGTCAGTCCATAGTCAGCTGACTCTAAGGCAGAAACACGGCAGAAGAGCTTGGCAGAGAAAAATCTGCTTAACCCATGACAACCAGAAAGCAAAGAAAATGCAAGAGAGCCAGAGCAAGAGGAAAGGATGAGGGGCAAGAATAAACCCTTTTAGGTCACAGTCCCAGTAACCCACCTCCTCAAACCAAACCCACCTCCTGTTCAGCTATGGACACATCAGTACTTTAATCTATCAAAGTTAGTACCTCCCAATCTAATCACCTCCCAGAGCTCCACCTCTGAACACATGGGCCTTTGAGGAGACATTTCTGACCCAAACCATACCAAGGTACAAACTGAAAAGGAACAAGTGACTCAGCTTTCAGTGTTGGGGAGATGCAAAGATTTCTAGAAACTGCAGAAAATTAACTGAAAAGCACATAACCCATCTAAAGATTGTAGCTGCCATCAGGAAACAAACAGGTATTGCTGCTTTGTAATAAACCAGCTGATTTTTAAGAGCCACATATCTGAATTTCTATGTAAGGCTTCCCAATTTCTGAATCTTGACAATCCATTAAAATATTTTTAAACCTTGGAGTCCAAACAAAACACATTAACAGGGATGCCTGCAGCCAGCAGATTGCCATGTTTAACCTCTAAAATAAACAAACAAATATCGATCACATGACAGACCCTGCTAAAAATTATGACTATCACAGTGCCACTGCTTCTTCCATTGATAGACATCACTGAGGGCAGAATGAATTCTTAAAGTGCCTTAAACATCTTTGAAAGACTTGATTCACACTGATTTGGTGATTCTCTCTCATGTCGTTTTTCTCTTCCCTCCCTGGCTGCTCCTTCTGTGACTTTCCTTTCTCCTGACTTTCAAATGCTGGATTCTCCCCAGATGCAATCTCTGAACCTCTTCTCCACATTTCTTCACATCCACAGTGGTCACTTACTATTCTTATAACTCCCCAAGCTCATTCTTGCCTTCAAGCCTTTGGATGTGCTGGCCCATCTAATAGAAAACTCAACTCCCTAGACGACCTTATCTGATACATTGACCACAAACATTTTCTACCTGTTAAATATCACTTCACTTTTGTCTCCAGCCCTACTTTTTCCCCATGTATCCCATTGCTTACTTGGGCATGAAGGTGGCATTTCAAATTCACTATGTTTATTAACAACTTCCATATTCACTTTTCTCCCTTCTATCCTCAGTTACCTCCTTCTCCACAGATCATATATTTCATTTAGTTGATCAGATCAAACACTTTGAAGCCTGGCTCAATTGTGTTTGTTTTGGTTTGGTTTGGTTTTACCATTACTGCTATTTCCAATCCATTGCAAGTCTTATTCTCTCTGTTTCCATGCACATCTGAAACTAGAACAATTTCCATCACTTCTACCATGGCCACAATGGTGGCTCATAGGTCTATTAAATACTCCCAGGACCTCTCTCTTTGCCATTCTGTACCCCAGAAGACCATTTCAAAGCAGAAGTCACAGCATGCCACACTCCTGTTGAAAACCTACCAGCTTTCCATTTCATTCCTGAAATCCAAAGACCCTTAAGGTCTGGTATGATCTGGTCCCACAGACTGCCATTCTCTCCCAACCACTCTGCTCAATCTCATGGGCCAGTTCACTCTGCAGGGCCTCTGCACTGGCTTTTCTTATCTCTTGGGATGCTCTTTCTCCAGCTGACAGCAAGCCTTACTTCTTCACTTTAGTCTTTGTTAATATCACACACCTACACACAAAAGCAGCCCCAGAACTTATGCTTGAGTGGTGTTATTTATCCATGTGTGTCTCTATTATCTGATTTATCTATGTGTGTCTCCATTATCTGTCTCCACCACTAAGCTATAAAGTTGTGATGTAGTGATCTCATTCCTACACCCCAGGATACCTGGCAGCTACTGGATGCACAATTATATGTGAATAAATATATTCTTAAATCCTAAACTTTTAGATAAGACCGTTCCAATAAAATTCATATCACTTGTCTGGCAACCTATTGTTCAGTTTTTTCCTTTAATTTACAGAGAGAAAAATATCAGTGTTAAAGGCTTTGTACAAATAAGGATCTTTGGTTTACAACTCAGAAGGTGTTGGTGGGTCATATTTCCAGCTGTCCTAACAGGAAGGTCACCTGGATACTTGCTGCAGTCAACTAAAAGCTATTAAAATTCAGAGTGGTTCATTGGGAACACGTTGACAACTCTACAGTTCCCAAAAGCCTGGCTTTAAACTGACATTGGTATTTAATAAAGTTTTCACTAATGTGCTGTAAAATAAGGACACTGAAACATGTTTTTCCCATGAAGATAAATTAATTTAAAAGTTATTTTTAAATTCTGAGATTGTTTCTTTTTTCTTTTTAAACCATCACAATATTCCTTTCTTTTATAAAATGAGTACCTTAGATGAGTTTTATAGTCCTTTTTCTTTAATGCCCTTGCTTAGGAAAAGAAAAAGTAGATGACTATGTCAGTTTTCTACTCTCCCTATTAAATATTAGTGCTCCATAAAATTAAGGCAAGGATCTACTCTTCTATACTACTTCGACTGAAATCCACACCCTCAGCCTCTCTCTTTGGGTAATAAATGCTGAAAGTGTTTTGTCATAACAACGTTGTTGTTAGTCCATGTGTTACCTGGGGGGACTCTCAAGATTCCTCAAACCTTTTTGTGCTAACAAATGAGGACAGTTTGATCCATCCAATAAACTGTTTTTCATTTGAAAGTGGGACAGGGGAAAGGCCCTGTAAAGACCTTGAGACCTAGAATATATTTGTTCCTGTGACCCTAAGCAAGTCCTCAAGAAGCCCAGGGCAGGTGTCAGACAATGGCAAAGTCTACACCTTGGCAGGGTGCACAACTCTGGGGCTGTGGAGACCAGGCTTGCTCCACAGGGGCTACATCAACAATGAGCTTCACCCATTTCACAATTGAACTGACCCCACTTACACTAAATAGCATATTCTTTTCACTTGGTTTGATTCAATCTCCTCCAGCTGAAAGATTATAGTCCAGTGTGTATTACTCCTTCTCAGCCCTGTCATGACCAAGAATAAAATTGATACTTTCAAGACAAAGTCCTCCTACTAAGTGCTGACCTTTGGGACCCAAGGAGTGAGTAGAGATTGACATATTTATCTGTAATCAAACTTACCTAAGTCATCCTGCCCAACCAAACCAGTGCTTCAGGGATATGGCCAATGGGACCACTTTCTTGATTCAGGTCATATTCCTACATTGAATATTAAGCCTTGTAGAAGAGGAAATATTTCCAGAGGAAAAGAAAATGACTCTGAGACCTTAACCTAGTTAAATAAAAACAAAATGACTAGGTTCAACTTTAGATCTATTTATAGTTCACTTAAGTTATTATCACCTAGCCAGAGCATTTCTTATTCTTAAAAAATATTGTCTAATTTTTGACAGAATGAATGATGCATCTGCTAAGGTACATTAGTAATCAATCTTAATATAGAAACTGACTTGTTGAAAAATAGAATACAGTACATGTAGGTTTTTTAAAAATGTCCATCCCATTCACTTTTCACATCTCAAGCAAACGAATATTTCAAGTGCTCCTAGCCCTTATAAAAATCATTAATGACACCAAAAAGATCATTTCTACACCTGCCATGAAACTAAGCTCTGACCTAGATGCTCAGAATCTAAAATTAATCAGTAGCAGTGCTCATTTCAGACAGTTAATTCACCCAGCTTCTCTTCCATTCCCATCAGGCACCCAACCATGAAGAGGAGCTGTGACATGTGGAAAATATTAGGATAAGAGAATTCTTATCTTCCTTCAATACATATATGTATTTACAAGAAAAAGCAAAAAGAAAACAAGGTATTCTAGCAGAAAACAATAATAGGGTGATTGAGGAGGATTTTGTACAGAAAGGAGAACGGGAAGCCTTCTCCAAGGAGTAGCTTTCACAGCTGAGATGTAAAGGAGGAGGCAGGTCTGAGAAGAGTGAAGGGCTTCCCAAGGAAGAGAAAAGAAAATACTAAGCCTGGAAAGGGAAATTTGCCAATTCCTGGAAACAAGAGGCTCGAGACAATGAATAAGAGTGTGCATTTTATGTGCAGCAGTAAGATTTGAGCAAAGGGGTAGCTGGCTCAGATTTCTCTTGTGGGAGGGTCCCTCGGCTGGAGGAATGGTGGAGCCTTCCCATCTTCCAAACTCCTGGCAATAGCTCCTAACTAGGGTGGTGGTGGCAGAGACAGGGGATATGTGTAGATTTGAAATATACTTTAGAAGTCTAATTATTAGGCACGATGCACCATGATGAGTTATTAACAGGATCAATTGATATGCATCCTGTTTCCATTGTTATTCACATCCATGTCATCTAGACATTGAAGAGGGAACTATTCTTCCCTCTTAAAAGTATATGTCTCCTGTATATCTGTCTCTCTTCCTCTCCCTCCTCTTCTTCCTCTTCTTCCTCTTCCTCCTCCTCCTCCTCTTCCTCTTCTTCTCTCCCCTCCCCCCACATATCTTTTTGTGCTGCTGGGAATGGAACCCAGGCTTTCCTGGGCTCTACGCAAACGCTGCACCTCTGAGTTACACACCAGACTTGATCACTTTATTCTCAATGTCCTCAAAGACTCCTTATTAGTTGTTCAGGGGCTGAGTGCAGGTCAGAGATCCAAGGAAAACTTGGTTTATTATCTGTGCAGACTTAAATATTAGTCTGCTTATGTATTAAAATGTTTTTCATTGTACCTGATATAATTGAAGCTGCAATTATATTTGTTTTTTCCGTGGTCTTGAGATCTTAAAATTAAATCTCATTAACTTTTTATGAAGTATTTTAAATAGAAAGTTCTGTTTCATCGTTTTCTTTCCAGAATCATAGTATAAAAATTGTTGTCAAGTTCCAAATTCCTCTTTCAGGGAACCCCTATTTGCCCCAAAATGTCTAAAAATCTCCATTCAAAGTACACATACCCTCATAATAAGTACCTGCATTCTTTTTTATTTTTTATAGATTTTATTTGTATTAAGTTCATATTGACTTACATTTTCTTTAAAAATTATTTGTTTACTTGGGGTTTCCAACTTTATCACTCATGTTATAAGTCAGTCTTTCTTTTTTTTTGTTTGATACCAGGGATCAAACTCAGGCCCTTGTGCTTGCAAGGCAAGCAGCGAAACCACTGAGCCAAATCCCTGGCCTCTTTCTATTATTAAATAGATATACTTTATAATTAACTTGTTTTCCTTTTCCTTTTTTTTTTTTTTTTTTTTTTTTTTTTTTTTCGGGGAAAACACT
>NW_022900918.1:31304115-31306550 GCF_012274545.1 Fukomys damarensis
TTTTTTTTTTTTTTTTTTTTTTTTTTTTTTGTACCAGGGAATAAACTCAGCACCTTGTGCTTGCAAGGCATTCCTTTTACTTTTAAAATTAAATTTACCAAAGATGGAGCTATTTTATTTGAAGAACCCATATTTATTCTTAGCTACCAATTCTGCAAAAGATAATTTGTTACATTTCTTTTCTTTATTTTTTTACTTTTATGTTTATTATTTTCTTTCTCCTATTTCCTTGTTTGTTTTGTCTTTTTTCCTAAATTCTGAGTAGAATATAGGGTTGTTTTCTCAAACTTCTTTTTACTTTAAGGCATATCTAATATATAAAACAGCATTAATTGTATCTCATAAGCTTTTGTTAAATAATATTCTCACATTTCTTATAGTTTACTTAACTCAGTGATTACTTTTGCAACTATTTCTAAAATATCCAAGTAATTTGGATAGAGCTTTTTCCTTTGGAAGTTCCATTATTAGTTTCTAGTAATATTTACTTGTTTAGATAACAAGATTGTGTAGTTTTTACTTCAGAAATGTATGGAAATATTGTTTTAGTCCAGATTACTATTAAGGTTTGTAGATGGTACAGGACATCTGAGGAGATGCATTTTTTGTTCTTAAGACAGAAGTTTATACCAATGTATAAGCTTTTTCAGGCATTATATAATTCAAGTGTTTTATAATTATTTATTTTTGTCTCCTGGGCCTGCCAGAATTATAGTATTACAAGGAAGTTTAATCTACTTATGTGTCTCCTTGTAATTCTAACAACTTTTGCTTCCATAGAATGAATCCGTGTTATTCTGTACTTAGTGATTACTCATGGCGTTTTAAAGGTTCTACCTCGTATCAACGTACATTTAACCCTTTGTCCAGATTGTTCTTTAGCATAAAGATACCAGTGCTGCTCGTTTCATCATCATACTTCATATATGTGTGTGCGTATGTGTATCTGACTATGTAAGTAACTAAGGGACTTCTGGGTCCTTATTTTGTACTTTTACGAGGGCTCTACAGTATAGATCATCACTCTCACTAGGTCAGGTGAGCGAAATGCACCCAAAAGTAATAGGATTCATTCACCTCAGATGAATAAAGCTAATGGCCATACTAATACCGAATTGTCTTGTGGGTTATTGTCTAGCATCTCCAAAGATCACATTTGCTGAAACAGGGGCCATCAAACTCTATCAATTATATCCTGTAGGCCACAAACAAATGGGAAAGAAACATCCTCCAGAAGGCACTTCTTAAATCACCCATCCAAACAAGTTCCTGTGTTTGCCTCTTCTTTCTCTTTTTTCTCCTGTATCCTCCAAAATGCTTCATCAATCCCTCAATGAATCTATTCAGTATTGTGCCACATCCCTCAGGAGAGACATGGAAATTTACCACATAGTTCTTCTGTGGATTTCCTAAACCAACTGAGGATACAAAAAGCTATGCAAAGTTGACAATTAAGTATTCAACTGTTTGATACTAATGACTAGTGGAAGAGTTTAAGAAAAGAGATAGATGTGCCTAAATTCAATAGGCAGCCAAGAAAGTATAATGACGGAGAGCTTTGTGGGCCAGGAAGACTTTAGCTAAGAGGAAAGACTGATCTTCATGGTGTATACCCTATGCTAGTAACTGCCAAGTGTGATTCCTCTGGGGACTTCTGGAGGTGCCTGTTCAGCAAGACTGCGGATAAATCCCAGGAATATGTATTTTTAGAACTACTCCAGTGATTCAGATGCACAGCCAAGTCTAGAAAATATTAAATGATCTCCTCACTTACTGTGAAATTGTTCTTATGCTATTGTTCTGTATACATTTATTATATATCCCTGAAGGTCTTACTGGAAGTTTATATTTGCCTTGTGAGGTTCAAAGAAGGCACAAAATTATGTGAATCAATAGATAGCATTTTTTTCCAAATCAGCATGAAAAAGTAAAAAAGATCAGGCACCTGCACACACTCCTTGACTTCTTATTCTTGCAGCAATTTCAACTGCAGTGTTTAACAAGGCAACAGTCTGTAAGATGTTAACTGTACCTATAAACTACAACAACAACAACTATCCCAGTTATTGCCAGTTTTATTATTATTGGCAATATTATGGTGTCATTCCTTGGGAGGGAAGAGTAATTGGTATGTGAAAAAAAAATAAGAATGACTGATTATGCTTACTCTGGAGAAAGAAAGATTCAAGGAAACATGGTAATCCTTTCCAAATGTTCAGAGTTGGCGTGTTGAAGAGGAAGTGCCCTTTTTCTATGTAAAGAACAAGGTCAATACAAGAGGTCTACCAGAAAACTTACCTTTGTCCAATATGTGGACGAAATATACAATCATACCTTAAGGAATAAACGTTTCCATTTCACAAACTGTTCAAATAGATGCAAGCATGGACTGATCTTTGGATTGTGTCCTTTTTTTTTTTTTTTTTTTTTTTTCC
>NW_022900918.1:31306840-31339892 GCF_012274545.1 Fukomys damarensis
TTTTTTTTTTTTTTTTTTTGGTTCTCCCTATACCAGAGATACAAAGAGACAGTCTCCATGTAGAATTACTTGCTAACACTGCCAATCCTACTCTAGAAATAGACGTTTTCCCTGGTGTCCGTGTTGACATACCTGGTTGCCTAGCAACCAAGACATAGCTATGATACCTCAGAAAATCACTTCTCTGTGTCTGAGATGACTGTGTAGTTCTTAACACTATACTTGGTCCATTTCATTCATGACAAGGATTGCCATTATAGCTTGTTACGTATCAAAACATTGATCTGCAATTCTCGTAGTTCTAATCTTTATTGAACACTTGTCAGCTGCCTAGCTTAGCTATGATGCAAACAAATGAAAAAAAGGTTTGACCCATGCCAATGTCAAGATGAGATGGTGAGAGCAAAGAGCAATGTAAGGATCTGTAAAACTGTTAAATACAGTTAAATCTAGCAGAGTTCTTGGAAAGATGGCACAAGTTTAATCATGAACTTTTCAACTTTGAAATTCAGTGAATTTTTAATATGTGACTAATACCAGCACTGAATGTATAGAACAAAGTTTAAATACATAATACATTTTAGCCATAATTTCCATTCACAAACTCCTAGGAAACCAACACAATATATCTGAATAGTTTAAAGTTTGATCTCATTTATAAAGGGCTGCTTTATATTACAAGAACCAAAGAACTGTTACTTGTCAAACTTCCTCATTAAACATATGTCAAGATATCTTATTAAGTTTTCTTAGTAATAATGACTCAGTATATAAGATAAACCATGGAACCCTGTCAGATTCTATCCACACTAAATAAATGAGACATTCATCCTCTCCCTTTGTTTGATCTCTCAAACCCAAATTGTAATTTTAAAAAGTGATTGATTTTTTATTAATTTTTTTAACTGAAGATTTAGAACTGCTTTAGGTAACTTTTTCTTAGCCAGTCTAAGACATTTTTGCAATAATACAATTAATCACATTTTTAATGAAAGTGATGGCATATTAATTGGTAATTTTGGATGAGTGTTCTTCCTAATTACTTATTAACCTTTAAATCAGATATACACAAGGGAACAGAACAATATTCATGTCTTTGGAAGCTTTTTCAGGGTACTTTTTATAAAAAGAATCCAGAGACGTTGTTTCCCCCCCCAAGAGAAAACTTAAAATTATAACAAGAGCAAAGAGTGGTATGATGCTTAGCACATTAATATGCTATGGAAGTGTTCAGTGTATCTATTCTTGGCACTTCAGTGACTCATCATTAATAGAAGTATGGCTTAATAAGATAGTAGAGATGATGCTATCAAATTTTCTTTATCATTTAAATTTGTAGCTAGTTGCAAAAGGTTCTGAAAAGAGAAAAATGCTATTATTAGTTGAGATATTCTATTTGAAAATCTTAATACAATAAAAAAATCGACCATGAATGTAATCATTATGTCCTGCAAACATGTACTAATAAAAGAGTTTCTTAATATGCATACTAGAAAATGGGGAAGGCTAGGTCTACAGAAGATGACTGGAACTTTGGCTTCAAACATCCAGCCTGACTTCATAGAGCTGAAAAAGTTTCCACAGACAAGCTGTGCAGTGATCCTGATGCACTGCCATTTAAACAGTAGGTCCATTTAAATGGTTGAACATAAACTAGATGAAGCAACAGATACGTGGATTTCAAAGTCCAAGAATCAAATTTCATTTTCTCTTATGGGAAAAGAGCCCACTCTGGGGCTCTCTCTCTCTGAGTTTCTCTTTAGCCTTTTTGTCCATGTAGCTCTATTGAAAAAGTGTTACTATTTGAAGGTCAAAGTTGCTTTTCACTCATTCTGGAGATGCATTCTCTACTTGTGCTTTACCTCTGGGCCTTTCCTTTATATCTTTCCTACTTTCTCTCTCTGGCTTCATTTGCACCCAGGGGGAATTTACTGAGAGCCTAATAAGGACTGGGTTATGTCTTTGGCATAGAAATTACAGCAGTGAAGACACCATACCTGCATTCCAGTTGTAGGTAGTCTGACAAGGGATTGTGATCCATATCAGGCAACTGCCATACAGCATGACAAGTGCCAGAAAAGGTCTCCAAGAGTCCTCAAGTAGGATAAGAGCTATGGCAGGTGCTCCAGAAGCAAATGTTAGTGGGGGACATAACCTACTGACTTGGAGTCCGGGGAGATTAGGAAAAATATCTCATCAGTCTTGACTGGGAGGATGGGGCAGGAATGAATAAGAAGGGGCAACACAGATACCTCTGACTCTGCATTCTTAACTGCCTGAGATTAGCCGCTCTCTCAGCCACCTCATCTCTGCCTTTGTGTCCCTCCATCTTCCACATCTCCCTATGGATCATTATCTGCTTGAGGAGTAGCCCTGGTGAGAATCAATGAGCAGCAAAAAAAGAGTAAGACAGGGTTCAAAGGCCCTGCTTTAGGGTGATAACGGACTATGATAACGGACTATTAGGGTGTGTCTCCCATTCCGAGAGATCTGGGTGTGATCAGACCAAACCATAACTGAGGTGCGGCGTGTCATTCTCAGAAAGCCAGCACTGCTGAAAACATGCAAAGATAAAATACTTAACTATAGGCAGAGTAGCAATAAATAAAAGTAAATAGGTAAATAAAATCTTTCTTGACAGGGGAAAAAAGGAGAAAGAAAAAATAATAATCATAGCTGCCATTTACTGAGCATATACTATCCATAGTGCGCTGAACCAGGCCTTTTCAGTGTATTATATGTAATTCTTAAAATAATTCTGGAGGCAGCAGATTTAAAAAGAAAAAGCAATTCCTGGAATAGTTTTTGGCACTAAGTAGGAATTCACTCAGTGACTATTTCTAGAATAAAAGAATAAACCTATTTTCTTGGAGTCTGTCTCCCCTCCCCCTTCCTAGAACAGAAGCTGCTGGAGGGCAGGATCATTGTTCTTTCTGCCTTTAGCCTGCACCACAGGAACCTGGGATGGAGGCTGCCATGAGAGGTTCTCGGTGAGAATGGCTCACAGAAAGGGGGCTCACCAAGGTGCAGTACTATAAGCAAAAGTCATGTATAAACTGGGAAGATTCAGGATTTGATCATACCCCCCAGACTTTTCCTTCTGCCTCTCCTCTCTCATTCTTTAATTATTTTAGGCTGCTCCTATTCTAGAGGTACTTTTCTGTCTACAACACAGTAGTAAGTTCTGTTAAAAGGACTTATCACAATAGCATGCACTGGGGTATATTTAGCCCAAACCTATTACAGTAGGGAGGATGGGTAGACTTTATTCCTCCTGTTTGTGCTGAAAAAACAGTGGAAGAATACACAGGCAGAATGATTGCCATGCCCCTTGCAGCAGAGTAGGGTTTTACATCTGGAGACCCTGCCGTTTATTCTTAACAACACAGAGGCAAATTCTCCAGCCCAAGGACACTGTGGGAACCTGGCATGTGAAGGCTATACATAAGCATAGTGACGTGAATAACTTGGAGTGTACCTGGCTGGTCTGGAAGGAAGGAAGAAGGAAAACAAAGGGATGTTAGAAAGCACAGGATTAGATATGAAAATTTTTGTGCTTGTCTGAATAATTCAAGTGACTCCAAATTTCAGAGTGTGGGCACTGATGTTTCATTATTTTATAGTTCTAGGTTCCAGCTAATTTCATTTTTTAAATTTTATTTTCTATCCTTTCAGTAGTAATTCTTCTTTCTAATGAACCAAGAACTCAATAAAATCTAAAGATTGCTAATATTGGCAGTGTTAAAGGGATTTATGGAATTAGGCATTCCTATGGAAGTAAAGCTTGATTTAGACTTTTAGAGGACAGTTTGTCAATACATTTTATTTTTTGAAATGTTCATAACGTTCAACCTAACCACTTCATTTTTAGTATTTATTTTAGAGATATACTTGTGTACATGCCCAAAGAGTCATGGACAAGGATATTCATTCAGTGCTGTTAATAAGAGTGAACAGTGAAAACAATCACAAAGCTAATCAATAACCTAGGGAAGAAATTGGTTAAATGAACTATGGTTCATCAGTGCTGTGAAATAACTATGTATCATTTTAAAACTAAGGTAAAATTGCTAATTCTGTCTGTCCGTCTGTCTCTTATCTATAGCAAACACATACTCATGCAACTTGGAAAAATATCCCAAACATATTATTTAGTAGGAATGATAAACTTGCTGTAATATTTTTTACACTATTACCTGTTTGTATTTTAAATAGAAATATTTATATGGGTACATATATATTGTGTTACTCAAGTTGTAGCAGCTAAGCTCTAGTAAGAAAGCTAAGAATCATACAGTTTTTAACCATATGAACAAGAAGCTTATTTCTGTCTCATTACAAGATGTGCTAGGTGTTCTACAGCTGTTCAGGGCCTTGTTCCCGTCCCTATCATTGCTCTGGAATTCTCTTGGCTCTAGGACCTTACAATGGCATCGGTAAGTCTGTTAGGTCACTGCTATAGCCAACTTTTAACCAGCACTGAAGGGCGGGAGAAAATATGGAAGACTACTCAACTTGAGTCCCAACTTCGAAATGGCACACATCATGTCCACTAACAACCTATTGGTGAAAAACAGGCCAAATAGACATCCTTACAGTAAGGGAGATTGAAAATTTAGGCTTGGCAAGATGACCAAATATCCAGCCAAAGCTCTATTATGGTAGAAGCAAAACAGCATACATTTTGGTAGACAATTAGTTATCTCTTGCCTCTTAAACACAAATAGAAAATAGGGGAAAATGAAAGATGGAACAGGATGTTAAAGGACATCTTTGCTTTATCCATGTTCTTTAAATTGTTAATTTAAAATAGGAGAGACCAGGACTGAGGTCACATACCCTCTCTAACTGAGAGTGAATGGTAGCTCCATACAGCCTACCTGAGATCTCTCATAACTCTTTCAACATTGCCTTTCTCTTCATCTTACTCTTACCTACATGATCTTCATATCTCTTCCATACTAACTGCCACTGAAATGCTTAAACAATCTAAGTGCTTAACACTTACTAGATTGTTGCCATTAAAAAACCAGGTTGTCACTAATCTTTTATTTACAGTGGGATTTTCTTATTCACTCCTTTACCCACACAAATGTATTGGGCATTTAGAATGACGATGGATATAGTAGGAAGTTGGAGGGATGAGCTAGAATTATCATGACACTGGCTTCCTTCCTCAGAGACACCTGTCTAATTGGCCAGGCAAGACATCTGCATCAGAAAAGATGAGTAACAATGGCAGTTGATGTGCCCAAGTCAGTAATAAATGTATTAAGTTAAGTAGGACTTCGGAACAGAAGGTGATGACTAGGACTAGGTTTCGGGGAAGGTTCTTTAATGAGATGAGACTGGAATTAGGCCCCCAGGCACATGTGATATTTGTCTAAACATAATGAGAGGAACATGTCTTGAGGTGCTGGGGTTAACATTCATTGCTTGCCCGTGAAATGCCAGACATTTTGTATGCATTATTCTATTTATCCTTGCAATATGTCATCAAAATAAGTGCCCTAATCTTGCAGGAAAAAGAAGCAGAGTGCTTATTCAGGATCACATAGCTAGTAGGTAGAAGGTGGGATTTTAGTCCAGATCCATTTTGCAGATAGCTCTGTCTGGTTTCTGATTACTTCACTGTGTTTCAGAGCATTTGAGACAGAAGGAAAAGCAGAGCAATGTAATGGGTCTGGTCTGTGGAGAGGCAGGGAGAGAGGAGCAGGTTGAGTGGCAGGATGTTGCTCTATGTCCTTTTAGGTTGAGGTCACCCTCATGTCTGAGGTGCTTTGGTACAAAAAGATTGAGTTACTCATAGGAAGTACTGTATAATGCTTCACTCAGCAATGAATTCTCCCCCAGTCCCAGGGGAAAGAAACCCTACAAGCCAGTCCAGCTCCATGCCCCAGTTTAACAAACCAGTTTAGATGAAAGGGTGAGTTGTCAGAAAACATTAACTGTAAGCTAGCGCTCCTGGTGGCAGAGCAGGGATTGGATGCGGGACCAACGTTACTCCCAGTCCAAACACTGGGGGCCTCAGTGCACTGCCTCAAATGTGGCTCTAATCTGGAGCCCCAGGCAAGAACTGGAGTTACAATCTCACTTCCAGAAATAGGGAGATTATGTCAAGGGAAAGATGTGGATGGGAATGGTAGCAGAGAGATTGTGGGGTGGGGGGCAGGATCTGTTGGGGCAGAATCTCTCAGGTGTCTGGGAACAGGAGCTGAAAATGCAGTTTTGGTGCCTTGATGTCACCAGACAGGTGCCAGCCCCTTGAAGGGAAAACAAATGGAGTAGAAGGGCACTATAGGGGCTGGGCAGGGTAAATGGGAACCCACAAGTAGGGACCTAGAGAGACCATAGGCATCAGCAAAAGAGATGGAGAAGGAGAAGGTGGCACAGTTAGCACTGCAGAGGGAGCCATGGTCAGAGACACTCAACATGGCAGACGTGGAGAGAAAGCTCAGAATCCAAGTGTGTCTCAGCCAAGAGCTGCTGGCTTGCTCTGAATTGCCCAGGCTGCCACCATACTATTTCAGATCATGTTGAATTTATTAGGAATGCACTGCATTCCATTAAATGCTGTAACCATGAAGGACAGTGAAGTATTTCCTCTCAGGCATCTCTGCTGTGAGTGGCAGAATGCCCTGCTTTCACAGAGGCTCCCCCTGATGGGTATTGTTTTCCAATAAAGTGTTTGCTGAACATTTGCCTTACATAAACAAATAGAAAAAAATAGTAATAGTTTATACTCCCTCTGAACATTTTAAGAAAGTGCAGGCTTCCATTTAATGAGGTTTAGAGACAACATAGCAATTTTGATGTCCTGTCAAGCTTGTTAAATTGCGATTCTACCAGGATTTTACATTGAGCTAGAACCAGCATGTCCCAGGGTATAAATTAGGCATAATTGGATATGCACCAACTCTTTTGGGTCACTGCAATATAATTTAATGCTATAATTGAATAAATGGTGGTGTAGTGGCCTGAAAAGCCCTCTCCCAAAACTTCTAGCCCACTCTCAGGAAGTAACTGAGGAGGCTGAGTATATTGTATGACTTTTATAACTGTGTTTCCCAAACCTTACCTCCTATCTGAAGAATCACTCCAATTCAGACTTTTGAGTGGAGGGCGGGATTAATTTTCATTTTTTAAAAGTTTTCTGGTTTATTCAGTTCGAAAGCCATATTTTGAAAACACTGTTTAATGTGACTCAGGGAAGAAAGCTTTATGACATGTTTTATCTACCTAAACTCTGAAGGGATTAGCTCAGTCAGCTTGGTAGGTAAGGTGGATATTTGATTATTGTTTGCACTAGTTATTTGTATGAGCTAAAATTTCCATTTAAAAAAATCATTTTATCTTTTTTTTTTCAGTACTGGGAATTAAACTCAAAACCTTCACACTGAGCCACATCTATAGCCTTTTTGTAATTTTTTATTTTCTTGCTAAATCACTAAAGTTGTCCAGGCTGGACTTGAACTTGTAATCCTCCTGCCACATCCTCCCCGAGTGCTGGGATTACAAGCATATGCCCTACACCCAGCTGCTTTACATTTTTTACATAGGCCAAAAATATAAAAACAGATTTATTTACTTTTAACATTTTTAATTTAATGATATTTGCTATTTCCTTTGGTATTCTATATAAATTTTCTGTTACATCCCGACCATAGAGTATAATGATCTGACAAGAGAAGGATATTTTAATGCAGGTTGAACTTCCCTAATCCAAAAATCCAAACTCTGAAACATTTCTGAGCATCATTTGATATCACCCTGGAAAGTTACATACTATGAAATTTTGCTTCATACACAAAATTATTAAGAATATTGTATAAAATTTCCTTCAGGCCACACATATAAAATGCACATGAAACATAAATGTACTTCAGGTCTACACTTGGGACCCATCCCTCAAGTACTCTATTATGTATATGCAAATATTTCAAAATCCAAACAAATCTGAAATCCAAAACACCTCTGGTCCCAAGATTTTCAGATAAGATGTACTCCATTTATGTCATAGTAAAGATCCCTGAAGACCTAGTTCTGGACCCCTGATCTGTCATTTATAAAGTAGATGTCCTACACAAGCTATTTGCAAAATGACAATCATAATGGCAATATCTAGTCTGCTTAGCACAGAACTGTTATAAAAATCAAATGATGTGATGAAAGTGATGGTGCTTTGCAAACTATTCAATGCTTACAATCATAATGCATGACTACAAAATAGAATTAAAATAATAAGCTCTATGGTGTTAACTCCAGGACAGGCCCTGAGGAGAAGAAGTTGCTTAATTTAAGAAAGCTCTATTTTACCTTTATGCCTTAGATCTGATTTATATGTTAATCTTTTACCTAAGGCTTCACTGGAAATATGATGCTTTAAAATTTAAAAAGGTTGAAAAATCACTCCTCTGTGTTATTTGGGCTTTCTGCTCATAATCTTCCTTCTTCTAATTACTGGCCCACCCTTCAGCAAGTAACATCTTCCTAGGACTGTTAAAAAGGTAACATTCCAGTTAGCTTTGTGCCTTGACTTCTTATGAGCAGTTCTGGTTAAATTCTTTGTATGGGTCAGAACTAATTGATAAAATATATTTGTAGATGAATTATAATTATTATTATTTTCAAATTCCATTTTTCTACCCTTATGAATATTAAGAAATTGCTGTAACGGGACAATTCTTACTACTTGTAAATAAGAATGAATTCCTTTTTTTTGGTACCTGGGATTGAACTCAGGATCTTGTGCTTGCAAGGCAGGTGACAGCACCACTGAGACTAATCCCTGGCCCAAGAATGAATTCTAATACTTACACATGTATGAAGCAAACACAAGGGGAAAGAGTAAACTAATCAGTCTCCAGAGCTCAGACAACGCTGGGTTGATATAATTTTAGATTAACTGATTAAAATTCTAAATCATTATTTCAGAACTCCAAAAACATATATATTTAGGGTGTCTGTATTTTTGTCAGATTCCTCTTTTTCCTAGTTTTTCATGAAAAGTTTAACATATTTGATAGAAAGTCATTTAAGCAATAATTTTTTTAAGAGGAACTGAAGAAGAGAGAAACAGAAAGGGAAAGCAGAAAAGGAATAGAATAAATTAATTAATAGCTGTACACACATTAATGGAAACAAAATACAATACTTCTACGGCTAGTCTACCTGTGTTCCCTATTTTTCACTCACAGAAGAAAGGTGGGCAAATGGAGACTTTTTCTATTATGTTTTCTGTTTTCTTCTTCAACATCCCTGACAAGAAGGCCTAACATAATAGATGAAAAGAATTGTCCAGCCTTATTTCTCACCCGTGCCCGCACCTAGCTTACTACATTGCAATCTGGGTTTTACTTCCAACCTTGCAACACTGCCTGTGATGAGATCAGCAATATCAATAATTTTCATCACCAGTGGTCATTTTTGCAACCCTTAATTTGCTTGGTCTCTCACCAATACTGAATACTGTTGAGCACCTTTGCTTTCTCACTTACTTCAAGCCTTACATTTTCCTTTCCTATAAAACACTTATTTCGGAAGCCTTCCATTACTAATGCAAACAAACTGATGATGGTCTCTTTATTTGCCCCCTGTAACTTAAGGGACACATATTGCAATTTTTTTGCAATGATTTGTTGACACTGTTGAGAAGCTGGTGCTATGCCACCAGTGTCCATACTTGGGACACAAATGGAAAATTCACTCTTTAATGATTCTCCTTTAACTTATTCCCTTTGAGCAAGGAACAAAGGAACAAATACTTCTAAAGAAACCTGAAGGGATTCCCAGCACCATAAAAGGCTGGAGAAGGTGTGGGTCCTGAAGTCCTACTGACTAGCTTGTTTTCTGTGAGAAAATAAAGTGGATGGGAAGTCTACAGCCTTTGGACTTTGGTCTCTTGGGGGCTCAGGAGAGTCTGATGTTGGTTGCTAAGCAACAAAGACCCAAAGAATTTACGTTCTTGTCTAGTTGGGAAGCAAATGTGGATGGGTTCTCAGCAAGATTTCAGGAATTTATGGAAGCTCAACTGTGACTAGATCTTTTAATGCTCATGAAGTCCTCCTACATGCCCAGCCCTTTAGATTTTTACTTTTTATCAACATAGCATCTATTCACTATTTCTAGGCATGTTCCTGTTAAATCAAAATTTTTTTCGAAGGATGGAAAGGAAACCTAAATCTTATAAGTCACATTTCCTAGTATCCAGTGTATAATATATGTTCCATAAACTCACTCTGATTGATTGATTATCTGGCCTACCATCCTAGTTGGTTGGCAAAGACCCTATTTTCATTTTTCTTGGTGGACACAAGTTTAGTAACACTTATAGAGATAAACTTTGCCTTTTAACGTCTATTGATTTTCTGTTGTGTGTGCCAGAGCTTAAATTGGTTCCAGTCGCTTAAAAGAGACGTATATATTTCTTCTACACATTTAAATTGGAAAAAAATGCATTTAATGTATTTTTCCTAGACTAAACCAAAATCAGATAGTTTTTGCAGAAAAGTATGAATGAAAACAAAGCAGTTACTTTGAAAGTTGAAATATCATTATATTGGACTTTAGAAAAATCAAGTGATTCCATACTTCATGTGACTCCAGGTGAAAGAGAAGACATTTAGCTACAACAGGAAAGGGAAAATTAAATTCAAAAGCTCTCTTATACAAACTTGTCATATAAAAACTGAACAAATTCTTGTAAAAGCAACATGACAATAATCAGTGAATGTGAACTGTATTTTAGACAAAAGAATATCTGTGGCAATTTTTCTTTTTAAAGATAAAATAGTTCTTTTTATCATAAAATCATCAAATCTTGGATCTGGAAAAGACATTTGAGAATTAGATTATTTTCCACTGAGTGCCAAGAAATGACTCCTGTAGGACAAGGATCATATTTTCTGCTCTCTCTTCAAAATATTCCCAATGCTGAATCAAAAGCTGTGCCCTCAGTTCCCTTAAATAATGTTCAGTGATGCAGATGCCAATGATTCACAACTACAGAGTCCAGAAAGAAAATCTCATCCTGACTTTCTAGATGTGTGGCTCTATTCAATAACAGCTTATACTGACCACTGACTATTGTAGTAATAGGGATTACATCTTTGGGATTTTTCCCTGTGCCATTCATTAAAATGTTATGCGAAGAGCTACACTGGTGCTTTTGTTGCCTGACCAGCATTGGCTGGCTGCCATAATGCCTGCAGACCCAAGTTCATAGAGCCCCTGAACACTGACCTGCCCCATTCCAAACCTGTTGTGAGAACCTTACCTTTATAATGCCATAGTACAGTGACTTACAGTGATTCAAGATCAATACTCCTGCTCAGGAAGTCCTACCAGCTGTCATGGAAGGGTAATTAACACATCTCTCTCAATTATGCATGGTGGTAGAAGAATTTCAAACATTTGGCTGGATAACAAATCCATCCCCCCTGTTAGAGAAAGGTCATCCCTCTAGCCATCTGGATATTTACTTTTCTTTAGAAATGAGCTTCATGGAATTTTCTGGTTGGGGGTGGTGAGGATAAAGGGAATTTCCTAGTACAAATGACAATGTCCCATTCAATACTGCCCATTCCTCTACATCAACAATCTTAAATCTGACATTAACTTTTATTTATTCCATTTTGTAAACGTACATCCTATTTAGTCTGCCCACGGTTATCTGAGATGATCCTGAAGTCATAGTATTGCTCTCTACAGCAGAATATTTCTGTTATTTCCTACATGCTCATACAGGATATAAGCAATCACTGTGAAAGGAGGTGATAAACAAAAGGCAGCCGGAGAGAGGCCAGGATGGGTAGGTTCTCTTGCTTAAGGAGTATACAGTCTAGCAAAAGGAAACACAGAAGTGACTGTAAGACAATTGCTATAGTCTGTATTACCGGTATGGAAAGCCAAACAAAACCCTGTGAAGAGAAGAGGTTTTCAAGCGAGACTAGACAAGCACTGTGGAGCAAGGGCCATGAGAGGTGGCCCTGAAGAGGGCGAGTGAGAAAGCACTCCAGGCACAGTCTCATGAACGTGGGTGTGGACACAGGCGAGAGCAAGATGTGTTTCAAATCAGAGAAACACTGTTAGATTGCACTGTAGAAGAATCTAGAGCATGTAGGGAGATAAAATAACAATGGTACCTTGAAATAGGGTTATGAGAGAACTGAAGTTGGAAAGGTGGACTTTATGTGTTAAGTTGGAACAAGGAAAGATTTTGATCAAAGAGATGAAAAGTTAGATAAATGACCTCTGTGATGATTGAATTGCATCCCCTTGAAAATCTTAGGCTGAAATCCAAACCCCTGTATCTGGAGATGGAACTTATTGGGAGACAGGGTCTTTACAGAGGTAAACACGATAAAGTGAAAGCACTAAGGTGAGGCCTAACTCCATATGACTTGCGTCCTTATTAAAGAAGGGCATTTGGACACACAGCAGAAAGGCAAGATGCTGGGAAGAAATATAGGGAGAAGACAGCCATCTCAAGTTGTGGAGGGAGACCCGGAACAGACACTTCCCTTGAAGCCCTCAGAAGGAAACAACCCTGCTAATATCTTGATGTTCCACGCTCTGGAACTGTGATACCACAGGTTTCTGTTATTCAGTCCATCTACTTGGTGGTGCTTTTTCATGGCAGTCCTTGCAGGCTCACATAGTGACAGGGTGTGAGGTGAACTAGTGAGGGGAAAAATGAAATAATGTAGGTCTCACAGTGAATGCTGGCAACAGGAAATCAAAGGAAGAGACAGGTGAAAAGTATCATAGAGAGGGATGCTTCCTGTCTGAGCCCCTGACAGAAATGTCAGTGTGTAAAAACTCAAAGTGTAAGATCCAGAAAGTTATCATGCTTTGTTCAGGACTCCGGTGGGGCATGGGAAGGCCTGAGTTCTAGTTAGTTCTGGCTCTGGCTTCAAATAGTTCTCTGATGTCAAATGAGCTATTCTCTCAAGTCTCAGCATCTCTATCATAAAAGAAGAGAGACCTCTGTCATAAAAAGAGCAGGTTTCACCAGCTTATCTTGTGCAACACTGGATCGTCTAGGGTTCCAGATCCAAGAGCATTTTGACTTCGCAGTGCCAATTACATGCTGTTTCATGTTAGATACAATAAAACATGTCTCCACCTGTGTCTGAATATACAGGAGTGAGATTCACAGTCCCCCTCTTTCCAAAAGGTATTTTGGGAACTTTTAAAATTCAGCATCTTTTTTTAAAAGGAACAACAAAGTAGAAAATTGACCCAAAGGAAAAGAAACATATTACAGGTTACCTGAGATGAACTTGTTATTGGATTTGAACTTGAGCTCTAAGTTTCCTGGCAGTTAAGACAAAAGAGAAAAGCATGTGCTTATTGTCTGATAAAAATCAGTGTAATATGATTAGTTCTTGAGGAAAACATGTAGATAGGCTGAGTACTCAGATAAGGTTACTTTTAAGAATATGCCGATTCAAGATGCATTAAGGCCCATACAAAAATCCATACTCTTTAATCCAATAATTCCACTTACATTGAGGACACAAAAAAGAGGGGGAGGAAGGACTGCATGTGCAAAAAATGCTCGTCGCATTATTTATGAAAGTACAGAACTGTAAGGAGCCAAAGTAGGGAAGTCGTTAACTTAATTGTGGTGCATTCATTCAGGCACACAGAATGCAGGCATTGTAGACTAAACGACTCTCCAAAAGCAGAAAGAAAAAAGGTTTATGATAAGCTCAATGAGTTACTGTGTAAAAATGTGAAATATATCAAAAGAGAGTGCTAAAATGTAGTAGTAATTACAGTACTCTGGAGGCAGCCCCTCCACACATACCATATTTCCCAGTTTTAAAGAATGTTTAAAATTAAATTTAAGATAACAGGCCAGTCACATACTTAAGCTTTACATTCTAGCTCTGCTTTCTAGGATTCCATCTTTTAAATTAAAAGCAAAGAGGAAAAATTCAGAAAAGCCAAAACAGCAAACCAAAATTGTATTACTTGGAAAGAGCCGTTAATCAATTTTTTGAAATAGCTTTGGGATTTTAGAAGTGAGTTTTTAAAAAATGTGTGGGTGTGTGGGATCGCGCAGAAACCCTCCTTGTTTGCTTTGAGGTCACTGAAGCTGCTGACCTGAGCCTGTGTGGAAGTTCTGGAAAAGGACTAGTGATGGGACGGTCCAGCCAGTGGGCTCTGGGCCTTCAGTGCTCCTGGGCCTCCACACCCAGGGTAAAGTTCTTTGTGGGAACTTCCCAGGCACCAATAGTCCTCTTCATGAATAATATGCCCATTCTCCTTTCCGGATCACTCTCTGTGCCATTCTCCAGCTTGTTATTTTCCTGAAGTAAGGAAGAAAGCTTCTTATCCTTGTATGACTAAGTACTTGCTCTTAGTATCACATTGAAACAGTATAAAATTTTACATTTATAAAACACATAAGAACATTCTAGAAATGATTCAGCCTAGGCAATAACTTGAAAAACGAATTCATAGAAGAAAAATATTGGTACGCACATCAAAAATTGGCTCAGCCTTGAGCAAAGTGCTTCCTTCCAAATACATGAGAACCAATCAATAACAGGATGGGGGAGGGGAGACATCATTTCAGTTGATGTTAAAAATTAGTTCATAAAATTCATTACCTTTCATGATCACAACAAGGAAGTTTCTCTTCTACATGCAACACTTCTCCACTTCACTTCCTTCTTCTAGGTTATTTTCCTAATACCTTTTTCATGACTTCTACTATTTTCTTTCTACTTCAATATATTATTTTACTGCAGCCAAGTGATTAACAAATTTCTTTACCCTGAATTTTAATGAATTCAGAGTTATGCTCATTGCAAAAGTCAGTCCAGGAGGAGAGGAAAATACCTGAAAGAGATGAGTCTGCAGGGTTGGGTCTCAGCAACCAGGACACCCTCAAAATGCCCCTTCTTTGCATTGGTCTTAATGACTTGTGGTTTGCTCTAACCACAACTATTGAGTTCAGAATTAAAATATCAGTAGCCCATAACTTATATTCACTGTTTATTTTTTTATTAGTACATGTTTTCAGGACATAATGCTTACATTCCTTTGGGAAGTTGGTATATATGCAATTTTCATTCATTTATGATTTATTATTATCACTATCAGATCCTTCTCAGACTGATATTTGTGAAACTCATGGCAGGTTCCATGTTTAGCGGTAAATCCTGGACATGGAAACAGAACTGTCTGATTATTCTTCACCAAGTGTTTAATAGTTTTCCCTGGCTTTTTTTTTTTTTCTTTTTCGAACATCCAGTGGCACTCTTCCCTCACAGCTCATGAGCCTTGCCTCCGCCCAGAGGGCACAGCAGAAGAAGCTCAGACCCCAATGAATTAGTATTCACTTTATAGGACACCTCATTAAACGGAAATCAAGTTGGGGTGACTGGGAGGGGGTAAAGATGACACTACTGTGAGCTGTACATTGGCCTGGCAGGCCAGTGCCCAGCCCCCTTCCCTGCTGTCATAAAGACTTCTTCCTGCCTTGCTGCTCTTAGAGGACATCTGTAACTGCTAGGGACACAGCCCTGGATGGATGGCTTTGTCCCCAGTGCAAGGCTTTCCAAGGTGGCTTTGCAGCGATGGCCTATTCCATTCCCTGTGGTTTGGATTTTAAGGCTAACATGCAGGCTGTTGGGAAACCACCCATCTCCCCTGAGGCAGGGAACCAGGAGAGGCTTAAGGGCTGGCATTCTGGAAACAGGGGCCCCACTACCTCTGAACTTGTGTTTAAAGGCCTTGTGCTGTCCCCGGCTCTGACCTGCTCCCTGATCCAAGGGCAGTGCTAAGTGGAGTTCTGTATGAGATCAGCAGTATTTAGCGACTGGAAGTTTGACATAATGCACTACCTCATAATTTATTAAAGTTACTAATACATTTTAAAAATATGTGAAGAACATAGAAGCCTCTCAGTAATACAGCACAGTGCATTAACCCTCCATTGATTTTGCATTTCAGTTTCAATCGGAGTAAAAGCCAGAGTCCTCACAATGACCAGGAAGCTTCACCACCTGGTCGCCTCAGTCTCTTCTCCTCGCCCATCTTAGCTGCTACTCTCAGCCTTACTCACTCTGCCCCAGCCATGCTGTCCTGGCTGCTGTTCCCAGAACACTCTCGGTGTCCTTCTGCTTCAAGATGTGTGCTTCCTGTCCTGACCCAGAATCCTCCAGGCTTGCTCCTTGCCTCCTCTACACCTCACACAGAAGCTTCTCATGGAGACCTTTTCTGGGAACCCTATTAAAAACTGCGTTCTCCACTTACACACTGCCTGTCTCCTCCCAGATGCATTTTTCTCCCTAGCACTTAGCATCGTCACACTCACTATTTTACTGATTAATCTTGTTGAGCGTCTGTCCTGTCCTCTTACAATGACAGGAACTTCTGCCTCTTTTGTTCATTGCCTTATCGCCATTGTTGAGACTAGCGTCTGCCACAGAATAAGAATCAAATATGCACTGAATAAATGAATGCTTGAATGTGGTAGTGAATTTTGCGCAAGGATATGATTACTGGAAGTGGCTTACCATGGTCTTTTCCTTCTACTGAGATAATCAGCAGCTTGGACACTGAATCAGCTACTCCAGAGTCAGGGCCTCCACGTGGGAGGAAGAAGGCTAGATGACAAGGCCCAGGCCTTGGCTTTTGAGAGAGCTAAGTCCGAATCCTGGCTTTGCTACCTACCAGCTCCATGACCTCTGATAAGTTATTCACTTTAGGTCAGCTACTTCTCTGGGCCTCAGTTCACTCAGTATGTAAAATAGAGGTAATAACACAAAATCATAAGGTCACTGTAAGAATCAAGGTCAAAGTATGTTAAACGTAAGGCAATAGAAAGCCCTCACTAAAATGAAATCTATCTTCATACATGAATTATTTTTATTAATCTGTAGAGTTTGCATTATTGGTTAAATAGGAATTCATTTCCTTTTGGGAATTTTTATTTTAAGGAATGCATTGAATGTATTTTAAAACTCTTTGCAATAGTATTTTTGGTCTTAGGGGAAAAAAACTCTCCTATGTATACTTACTGCAAATTCCAGTATGTCTCTCTACTATGTAAGGACCCAAAAGTGGACAGAATAGCACCTGAAGCAGTAAAAACCATCTTCAAGGTATATCTGTTTGTCCTTCAGTCTCATCCCACAAGTTTGACAGGGTCCTGCCTTGGGACATTAATGACTTCCAAAAATTCACTTGTTAAGCAAACCTTGACTGAGCTCTTTCTTGGGCACTGTGCTCTGTACTCTTGCCTACTCTGAGTAGCCCAAGCAAGCTTCTGCTCATGAGCAGTGGACAGTGCTGGCCTGAGATGGGATCCCAAATTGACCATGGCAATAGCAGGCATGACGGGTCTGGTGTTGTCCTGAGGGCCAGATAGATGGAACAGTGTAGCGGAAGGAAAATGCTTTTTCTGGCATGGTAGGGGAGTGGCTGGAGAGTCACTCATGCGAAGGGAGGTCAGCTAGGCTAGGCATTGAAAGAGATGTAGAATTTTGACAAGTCAAACAGTGGCGGGGGAGATAGAGGAGGTAGACAGTTCTCCACCCTTCACCTTCTGCTATTAGGGAAGCTCCCTCCTCTGGGTATTTAGGCCTTTTCAATAAGCAAGGCATGAATAGATGCCTACAATGCACATGCTTAAATATTCCTCTAGTTATTATATATTTCATGGGTGTACCTGAAATCCAGGTGCCTCATTTTGGCAGATCTGGGAAGACTGCGGTCTCCCTATTACAGGGCAGCCCTACGGCTGCTGGTGGTACCTCTTTGTGCCCTAATAGATGAGATGTACAATTAGTAGTTTGAAGTAATGAATTCAACCATATGTATAAAACGTGCTTGCTCATTTTAACTGGGTTTGGAAAGATGTGTGATTTATGAAACATCACATGAATCCTTCTAGCTAACACTAGATTTAAATATTACTTATTGTTTTGGTTTCTTTCCTTTCTATTCCTGTGTACATGGGTTGCAGATCTGTGTATCTAGACATTCTGAAAGATGGGAATTGTTCTACTTAGATTTCTATTCACTAGCATACTTCCTAACACATGGCCAGAAGCCAATAATTTTATATTCAGAGAGGGTGGTGGTTTTGAACCTAGGCTACTTGGTTCAAATGTGAGACTTTCCCTTTATCGGCTGTGTGATTTTGGCCAAGTTATTTAACTTCTCTGTGCCTTAGTTCCCAAACTTGCAAGGTGTAGATAAGAGTAAGACCTAATCTTAAAGACTTACTGTTAGGGGATCATTCCTGTAAAGCACTGAGCAGTATGCTTGGCTGTGAGGATTCAATAAGTATAGTGTTTTAATAATTAGATGAACATGTGAAAGAAAGAAATGTAGAGACTCAGAGGAATGGCTCAAGGGTCACAGTTCTGAGTTCAGGTCTTGGTTCTACTTCTTGCTACCTGCCTGCCCAGATGCTGAGTCTGCCCAGCTCTTATTTCTTCCATCTGCCAAGTGGAGACATTAATAGCATCTCCCTCTTGCACAGGTCTGCCTGATATTATGCTCAAGCATGCAATAATAATAATGGTGTATTCAACAAATATTTTTTGGAAATTAGGCTCTATAATAGTGGGTAAATTCAATTTACAAATAAAATCTACCAGCAGTTTCTATGCTTCAGAATTCACCCAGTAGGAATGGATGGGGACATTTGGGGTTTGCAGAGGGAAAATACTTCTCCTACCACTGATAAAACAGTCCTAAGAGGGAAATGTCATTTCTCACAGTGAGACATCATATCTCACTGTTTGGTTGGATGCAACCGAAGTTAGTTCAGCCCCTGGGCTGAAAAGCCAAGGTTGCTACCTCAACATCTCCACTCTCTTTAGGTTACATCTTGGAGAGAAGCATCCAGTGGCAGGAAGTCTGAGAAACAGCAGCTGATGTCTAGTGACTTTGGAAGCCCATGAGCAGCTGTAGGCAACAGGACCAAAGTCATGGGCAGAGCTTTCAGGTGCAGCCTGGAAAGATGCAGGTTCTCAGACCTGGAACCCAGAAGCAAAGGGAGAAGCCCTGTGGGCCCTTCAGACATAGACCTGCAATACCCACTGGATGAGCAAGGTCATGCAGAAGGCAAACAGTCGGGGCTTGGGACAGAGCAGCTATCTGGTCATCAAAACTGGGGCACCAAGGCAGGACTGACAAGGACAAAGATCCAGGGTCAGTTCAGGGTTTGTCCTAGGAATGTGGACCTTCTTGGAAGGGCTCCAGCCAGGCCCTGGATGTGGCAAGGATGAGAAAGAATGAATGGGTGGGGCAGGTGGGAAGCTTGGGAAGGGAATGAATAGAGCAGGCCTCTTCTCTTTACTTTCTCCCCTGCAATTTATTCTCTGTCAAAGTACCTATAAAGGTAGCCACACTTTATGAGTGAGGCTACAAAAAATGCCTATCTTTTATAAAAGCCACTTCAAAATGCTGGCCAAATTTATCCATTTTCTTTGATTCCCCTCCTACTTGGTGGAATGACCCCCCCCCGTAAAATTTTAATATCAAGGACAATTTTTATCAATTCATTCTCTGTAATCAGAATATAAAAATCATCCCAACGTTTCTCTTAGAGAATGGATCTTCAGAGACTCAGTAGGCCTTTATGCATTACTAATGAGTTCCTTAGTGAAACATTTTGTCTTTTACTAAAATAAATCTCTCCTGTTAAATCTTCCATATGAAAAATCTGATAGCATTTAGGCTGACTAGTTTCATTGGTAGGAATATCCTTGTACTTGTTAAGGATTTGGAAGTTGTTAAGAGTTATTTCTGAGTGAAGAGGGGGGATCTTGTTTCCTGAGTTCATGAAAAAAATTAGAATATGCATTTACAGAACTGAATCCTAGAAGACTAGAGCTTTGCTGGTATAACTTCCAATCAATCTGATGAAGAAAAAAAAAAAACATTATCTAGCACTTCTTACTGATGATTATGTTAATTCCCTAAGGCTACTGTAGTACCGGTCACACAATAGTTGGCCTTGAGCAATAGAAATTCACATTCTCACAGTTCTAGGCTAGGGAATCCAAAATCAAGGGGTCCACAAAGCCATGCTCCTTCTGAACGTTCTAGAAAATATCAATTTCTGTCCTGTCTTTCCTCTAGTAGCCTCAGATGCTCCTTGGCTAATGGACAGCTGTCTTCTCCCTGTGTATTTCATATCTCTTTCCTCTGTGCATGTGTTTCTGCATCCACGTTTCTCCTTTGGGTCAGAACAGAAGATAGACTGGACCAGGGTCCACGCTGAGGGCTTCATCTTCACTTGATGACATCCCAAAAGACCCTGTCTCTGAGTAAGGTTACTTTCAAAGGTACTGTGGGTTACAACTTCAGTATACCTTTCCAGGGAGGCAAAATTCAATTCAGAGCACTCATCATCCCGTATCACCTCCCTAAAGTTCATTATCACAGAAAGCCATCTATCTTGTTTTTTTGTGGGGTTTTTTTTGTTTGTTTGTTTGGTTTTTTGAGACAGGGTCTCACTATGTAGTTGAGACTGACCTGGAACTCACTATGTAGCCCAGGCTGGTCTCGAACTCCCAGCGATCCTCCTGCCTCAGCTTCCCAAGTTCTGGGATTACAGGCATGTACCACCACGCCCAGCTCCATTTATCTTTTTTTATACAAAACTTTCACATATTGAACCAAAACTCTGTTGCTCTATAGCATCATCCACAGCCCACGAGGAGCAGAGGAAACAGTTCATGCTTTAGTAAGAAAGGACCAGAACGCAGCCCTGATTGACTTTAATATGACCTTGGAAAGTACCTTTATATCTCTCTATGCCTCCTTTTCCTTACCTTTAAATTGGGATAACATCGTACAAGGATGTTGTGAAGCTGCAATAAGATAATGTGTGTGAAGACTGCTTTGTAACGTGTGATATGAATGCTCCATTGTGAGTTTCTTAAAAACAGCTCTGCAGAGGGCTGACAGCACAGCGCGTGCGGCCAGTCTGCCTGGATGGCAGCCTAGCTTTGCTGCTTCTGAGCTGCGTGACCTTGGGAAGTGATTGCCCCCTCTGTGCCTCAGCTTCATCCCATAAAATGGGAATGTTAACAATATCTCTTTTAAGAGCTTCTGGCGAAAATTAAATGAGAAGGATCTTCAGAAGCTCTCAGAAAATGCCTGCTACATGATACACATGGTATTATATAAGCCTTTGCTATTTTAATCAAGGGCAGGGCCACAGCTTCATGTCCTGTGTGCAATTCCAACCCCAGTTTCTTGCATAAAGCAGATGTACTGTAACCAGCTGTCGGATGAATAAAGGAATGGAGACGCCCCCTAAGCCCCTCTCCCCACTACATAACTCTGCTGAACTTCTCCATCTAGTGCTCCAATGCCCATGCAGTAGTGCAGTGCATGTGCCCTACATCTTCCCAGGGTGGTTTTTCTAGGCAAAGTACAGCCTCCCTCTGCTGTAATTCAGGTCTGCAGGTCATTCTCAAGCCACCAGATGATCCAAACAAGCCTAAGAGGAAGGTTCTTTTCCTTTGTGATTCTGCATGAATGCACTGTTAAAAAGGATACTCTGGTTTCTCATCTTCTTCCAGTGCTTAACCCAGTTTGCCTTCTTTTCCCCCATCTTTCCCAATCTTGCTCTCCTTCCTGTCCAACCCTTCCCCCACCTCTCCTAGAACGGTTCCCATCTCTGATTCCAGCTTTGTCAGGAATATATTCATCATCAGATGTGCTATTCAAAACAGTTTGCCATAAGTACCTCCCAGGTGAGCAGCATCCAATCAGAATTCACAGGAGCCTGGCAGGTCTTAGAGGGCCCTGTGGTGTCACATTTAACTCCTTCATTGTGGGATCCTGGAGTGTAGGTGATGGGATGGGGGAGGGGGCAACGGAGCAGCCTGAGCAGTGGGAAAAACACCTGACCTGACAACAGCTTGGGACAGAAGTATTTTCAGTATTTTAATAAATGGCACACGTGTACAGGAGACTCCTGCAAGTTGTCAGTCTCTAAGGCCAACTATCTGTCCCTGTCTAAACTCCAGGAAGCTATCTGGGTAGGCAGGTGATTTATCAGAGTACTTCAAATCAGAATGAAAAAGATTGTGCAATAACATACAGAGGGTAATAAGATTCTGTGCCTTCTTATGGATACCACTTGCCTAAAAACTGCCCAGTTTCCGGAACTGCTAATGCCTGATGATAATAAAAATAGCAGCCAGTATTTTTTTTTGTAAGCATGTACTTTGTTCCTGATATTATGTGAAGGCTTCAGGAATTTAGCCCCATAGAGTTTGCTGTTAATTACTCTGGCTTGTTTTAATTCTCCAAATGGCCACCTCTCCTTTGTCCTACCTACCCTCACCACGAATAGATAATCTGATTAATATCTTAGCTCAAACGTTAAATGTCCATCACCTTGGAATATCCCTGACCCCCAAATTAGGGAGAGACCCCTTTAGTTTGAGTTTACACAACACCTTGTTTTGCTCCACCTTGGCACACACAGGACTCAGTATGTAGTATGGAAAGAGGAAAGGAAGATCACTGGGTATCCTGCACTGAGCATGCCCTATGTAAGAGTCCTGGGGCTGCGTACTTAGAAGTACAGGAAATAGAAGCCTGTCCTCCCCTATAGGGAAAATCCTAGGTCTGTGCTATAAATACTTCATGGGGCTTCTAGCTCATCCATGGTGCTGCACGCATTTATGAACATGGTGTCAGAAAATTCTAGACACTATAAAGTCAAACAACCACTAGACCGATTTCTTGTGAGGTTGCTGTATTATCACAGTCTACATGAACGGATATCCCTCTGTGACTCAGAAGACATTTACATTCCAGTTAAGGAAAATAATTTTCAAATGAAGTGTCTGGTGCCCAGAAATTTGTTTCCTTGAATCTCTAGAGAAGCAAGAGGCTATTTTTGGTTTCATCAATTTCTCTTAACTGGCACATTTTCAATTTTAACATGTAAAATTAAGAGAATGCGTGATCCTTACCAGTAAAGTCAGGGCTTCAGTGAACAGATAAACAGTCATCCCCCCTCACGAAGTACAGCACCAGGAGAAAGTGGTACAGAGAAACTATCCAGGCAACCAAAATCCACTTAAGGAGGCAGGTGGGATGGGAGGTTGAATTGGTAAACTATAAGCGATAGACCTTCTTTGTCTTTCTCTCCATTTATTCATTTTTATGTTTTATTTATTTAAAACAATCACAAAATTAATGGATTTTGCCAGAGTCAGTGGCACCTGAAGGACTAGGGTAGTTGTATGGGCATGATAATAAATGAATCTCAGATCTACTGTAAAGTACCTATGGTAGCCCCAGAGATAAGAAGATAAGGCATTTGCAGGTCCACCTAAGAAAGGTGAAAGTACTAATCCTGGGGGGTGGGGTGGAGGGAAGAGCTCTGGACAGATTTCCATAGTGAAGGCAAGGCAGTGGAGTGACTCCCTGGGCCTGGTATGGTTTTCTGGGAAGGCACCCACCTGGGTAACTGGAGTCCCACTTTCCCATGTCTTCCCCTAACCTTGTCATTGTGCCATAGTTGGTGGTACTAAAATTACAGGTGGTGATGACGTCCTGTCAGCATCTGTGACTGCTCCTCTTTACCCATCTGGCTACACTGCCAAATCTTGCCCAAAACTTTCTACAGGTTTCCTCTACCATAGAAGCAACAGAGAAAGAGGAATGCATCCCAGAAAAGATTATAAATATTGCATTTTTATGTCTCTTAATAAGTACAATATTTTATGCTATTTACCAAAAAATTATTGCAACATAGTCTATAAAAGATGAATTGTAATATAAATTGAACCAAATAATAAATAGAAAGGGCCTATTTTAGATTCATGCATAATGTTGATGATATGGGCAATCGTTCACTTTGATGGGAGTTCTGGCTATTGCTTGCTTATAACGATTTCCCAAGCCAACGGATTATAAGGATCTAATCCCAGTGCCCTTATGCAGTTGTATTTTATTTGCTAAATTATGTAGTTGGAACTGATAATGCAAGGAACTCATGTGGTTCAATTAGTTTATTTAAATTCAAAAGACCCCTAAAAGCCTAATCTGTCACTTGCTTAGAGTAGAGCTATTTCAATTCCATAGTTAATGTTATAAATTAAGCTCTGATGTGAATAACCATTTTATTCCCGACACTTTCACTCGCCCATATCCTTCCGGAAATTACTGGAGGAAGAAGAGGCAGTTCAAGCCAAATGTTAAATTCAGCCTTGGCTTATTTGACTTGAACCTAGCAAAATGAAGAACCTATGAAAGCCAGCTATTTAAATCATAACCTACCTCCCTGCGGGGGCACAGACACACACACACACACACACACACACACACACACACCTTTCAAAAGCCTTGAGAGCTTCTGAAACTGTGAGGACACCGGGGCTGTGAACATCTAGTACACCCACCTAGTAGTGTCCCTGAGAAAACCTGGCTTTTCCTGGTGCAGGGACCAACACCGTGGTCTATTTGGTAGAGGTTCTTGCTTCTGAACTGTGTACACTGTTGGTACTTAATAAATTCTCTTAGACTTAATCAGTTTTGACTTAATATGCCATGGCTGCAAATGCTTCTCATGCCTGGCCACACTAACTTCTTATAATTCTCAGGACACATATGGACTGTTGCCAACAGTTATCCCCAATGTCAGTTTTTACTGTAACTGTTGACGTATGTGGCTTTCCCCTTTAACTAGACCAGGAACATTCAAGGGGAAAATAGAAGTGGAAAAAAATACATAGGAATTCATATATTTTTTAGCAACTTCTGTTGTCTCTTAGGCTCTAGCAGCTGTTGGAGGGAATGGGGATATGGGAATAGGTTCACCCCCACTTTACAGAAGAGAAAATTGAAGTACAGACTATTATAAATTATTTAACAAAAGTTCACATAATGATTTGGAGATGAAAGCACAATCAGAATTGCAAGGTTTTCCTACTGTAACACCAGGCTGATTTTAACCTTAGTTAGGCATGCTGCACTGATTAACTCTGGCAAATCTCAGCAAGAAGAAAAACGGATCTGAGGCTCTTTGAAAGAGAAATGACTAAAGTTGGCACTGGTCATGAGAACAAGAATAACAAAGGGTTAAAGAACTTGGTAGACAGGCCAGACAGATGCACAGTAATAAAAAGAAAAAAAAGCTGAACAACTGTTAGGGAGGTTGTTTTAAATACCCCATATTCTTATCCACTATCCAAAGAAACAGTTAATAGGAATAATAATAAAGCTTAAGGAACACCTCCTATGTGCCAGGAACTGTTCAAATCCTGTATATGAAATAACTCAGACTCACAAACTTAAACATCCCATGGTTTCTCTTATATGAGAAACCCAAAATACCAAAAAAGAGCAAGATAAAAGACAGATAATGGAAAAGGGAGGGATAAATCTTTTCCAAAAGAGAAGGGCACCAAAAGATGGAGGGGGAAGGATGAAAAGGAATTAAGAAGAGCTATGTACATGTTCCAACTTCCCATGGGCAATCATTAGGTACTGTAAACATGTACTACTAAAAAAATAAAAACTTAAAAATAAATGACTACCAGGTAGGATCTCTTGTTGTCCACATTTTACAGATGGAGGCCACAAGGTCCCACTTGCCCAAGATCCCATGGCTTCAAGCCCTGGTAGTTGGGTTCCATAGTTTACACTGCTTACCCTATCATTTAAACTGCTTCTCGAGAAGTTCCAAGGCAGAATAGGCTTTGAGAATGTTACTATAGTAAAACAGTGTGCATCCTCACCTTGGGTTTCAGGAGGCCTCATAGGTACAGAATATGAGGAATCTGAGCTCTCCCATGGCTTTTTTATGACCAGTGTTGAGGTCCAGAGCAGGCTTCAGTGCTCAACGTGTCCCGAAGGCTGCTTTTGGAGCACATATCGTGTGCCCTTGAAAACTGTTGTTAAACAGCTTGCCTTCTTGCTCAAAACATCATTTGCGGAAAGCAGCAAGTAGCTGAGACAGATCAGGTTGTGAGCTGGTCCTTACCTGGAATCATTCTCCCCAAAGGGGCCTTTTCAGGGCCTGCTGACCAATAACGCAGCCATGCAAAGACAATTAAAACTCTCCCCAAGTAATACAGTACATACAGCAGAGGCTTATTAACTGTCAAAATTGTAGATCCTACGACATCCATTGCTTTTCCCATGGATAACTAATGGGATATGGTTGTCTGTTCACTATTCCTATGAGTAAATGCTCCTATTGTTAAAGGGAGGTTCTCTAACAATCTTCCAATTAATCTGTTTTGCTTCCATATTTTAAGTGATTTTTTTCAATTAGGAGCACACTAGAAAAAGATTCTAAAAATTACTTGTTTAAAAATAAGCAATTAGAAAATCTCATTTTCCTATTATGCTTTTTCTTTCTTCCCCAACCTGATTCTGAAGTCTTTTCTTAGCCAAAGCTGTCTTTTTTTCATCCCATGCCATGTAATTTAATGGCCGTGTAATTCTCATAGCTCTGATCTGTTGTTCTGCCAAGTACATATTACAGTTATTTAGCATCTTTCTTCATCCTATTGAGAACCAATATGGGTATTCTGTATTAGAGTCCTTCATGGTTGCTTATTTTAATAAATTCAATTCAGCTTGGAATTCTAACTTGATTCTAACCATTGTCCCTAATCTAAATATTCCTGGAGAAGAGATTACTTTGGGATAGAGAATAAACTGCAAAAATCCAATGTACACTCTGAAAGAATTCTTTTATTATTTTTAGTCAAGTGGTCTCCAAAAAGGACAAGCTATAATGACATTAGAAATGTAAAACTGAATCATCAGGAAGAGATTTAAATGCATAGAAGAGATTTATAATGCACAAATCTGATCGTGTTAATCTTCTGCTGAACAACTCTCAAAGGCTGTGAAGTTCATACCCCCTACCGGGGCTCTGAAGTCCTTGCTGTCTGGGGTCAGCCTACCACTTCATGCTATAGATATCATCACCTCTCCTCTTCCTCTCACCCCTCATGCACTCCAGCCTAAAAACTGCCTTCCAGTTCCCAGAAGAAACCTTCCCTCAGCATATTCTCCTCCACTGAGTGTTCTCAGTTTTTATTCCTCCCCAACATACACACAACAAGTGCATACACAATATACACAATACAGTTACCACATACAACATATAGGCACAATTATATAACATATATAACACCTATACCACACATAATACACACCTTATACATATATGTACACAACACAAACAATATAAACAACCTATACCACACAAAAAAATATACCACACAAAATACCTATACCACATACAACACACAAACCACGTATGCACAATGTATGTGAGAACATTCACAATAAATACATCACACACACATACCATACACAATACACACACCATATATACACCATATACATGTACAAAATATACAGCACAACACATACACCACATACAATACACAGTATATGTGCAGGATACCTAACACACACCCCACACAATATACACACTGTAAGCACAGCATATGTACACATAAACACATCCCCACTTTGGCCACCACTTATTTTTTTACCTAGTTCCTCTGTAACCTTTAGGTCTCAATTGAAACATCACTTCTCAAGAGACCTTCCCTGATGCAGCGGCCTCAGGTCTGACTGCTCCCACTCCCATCCCCTCCTGAACACATATTATAATTTGTAACTAGACACCGACCCATGGCCAGGTTCATCACTAACCTGCAGGCTGGTCTTTTTTTTGCTCTTCTTTGTTAACTAACACAGAACACAATGCCTGTCACATAGAAGGATCTCAAGAAATATCTGCTGAATAAATGAATGAATGAAATCCTAACCTAGACTTATACAAACACCTGCTGTTTCTGCACCTGACCTGTCCAACTCATGGTGAGCAAAGACCCCAAGGGCTTATGTGGCCCATGAGCTACACCCTCCAAATTAGCCCTTGGGGTGTGCCTTTTCACTGAGACTGTAGTTCCCTTAAGAATCAGCAAGTACTGACTTGGTTCTCCTGCCTCCATCCCTCAGAAGCTGGGCAGCCCCTTCCCCTAGGGCTGGACCCTGCTTCCTTTATCCCTGAGGAAGCAATGTCTCACCAGGAAGTGAAAGCTGGAGAGGAAAGCCTTAACACTAAGCAAAACCTAGCAGCCACAGGGAGGATTTTTTTCCAAAACACTTTCGTCTTTATTTTTTAGACTAAACTCAGGAAATACTGTTTTTGACACTTCTGTTTTGTTTCATGATGATGTACAAGCATGCTTTACATGTCTGACACTGTCCTCTCATTCGGTTATGACAACTTGCTTTGATAATCAACAGTTTTGTGCAATGATGCACAGCCTGAAAAATCTTATGCCTTAACAAAAACTTCCATACCAATTGTTTACTGTGTCAGAGAGCTCATTGTTTTGACAGTAGTTTTTCCTTTTAGGACTTTAGAATCTTTTAGGATCCCTTAACACAAATTCTGTTTCCTAGAGTCTCCCAGTCAGTCCTTCCATGCCTCAGACATCCATTGACCATGGACCAAAATTCTTCAGAATATAAATGCCAGATACAGGCAGGGCTCAGGGCTATCTCTTTAAATATAGGTACTTGCAAAAATATCATGTAGAACTGAAAATAACTTTAAACATAAAATACTTGAGTAAGCATTACTAAGGAGATTTTCTTATGCTTTGATGAGACATTTTGTTCCATATGGAAGAAACAAAGAGACAAATGAAGTACTACTAAGTGAATAATCCCATACCTACTGGAAATAAAAATACTATATATAATAAATTTTTTCTTTCTTTGACACTAATAACATTTTTTCAATGATTACTATCTGCTAGGCATTTCTCTAAACCTTACACATGTATTAACTCATTTAATTGCAGGACAGCCCTTGGAGAAAAACATAGTAATTATTTTCATTGTACAAATGAAGAAAAAACCAGGTCATCACTCAAAGTCATATAGCTAGGAATGGCAGAGCCTGTAACTTGTGAGCTTTGCTACTCCTGTGTCTTCCTACTGGTAAATAAGCCAGGTGAATATTTTTTTAGTTCCCAAATCCAGATAGAAAACAATAAAATTTTTGTTATGCATTCTATTGTTTTGTGAAGGATAACACTAGATTTTTATTTTTTCTAGATTTTAACCATTGCTAATGGGTAGTTTGGTATGATGACAAAACTGAGGCAGGTAGACCTGGATTTAAAATGTAACTCTCCCACTTCCTACATGATCTTGGAAGACTGCCTTATAACTCTGATCCCATCTGCCTTTTGGGGAAGCAGAGATCTTTACTGCCATTGTAAGAAGAAAATGAGATAACCATATATAAATTGACTGGCACATAGCTGATCGATAGCTTTCTTTATTCCAAGTGTAAGAAGACATTAGGAAATTACTTTGTCAGGAAAAGGAAAGCTTGCTCAATAAATTATGAATTCAGTGTTGTGAACCATATGCTCCTAGCCAAAAATAGTTACTGTCTTCTAAGAGTTAGAGTCGTATGAAAGGATGACAGTATTGATAAGAAAACTACACTTTTCCAACCAAATTGCAATTTGTATGAGCAGTTACAAAACATTACATGAAAAGACTGGTGATCAAATTAACAATCAAATGAGTGTACATAACAGTCTGCTTGTGGAAAGGTGGATATTTCACTAATTCCATCCTTTTTCTATCAAATTCTGCTTTCCCAAATCCCTCCACCAGAGCTCTCTGCATGTTTGTGTACACAGACTCACGGGTGTACCTTGTATATACAAACTCCCTAGGTCAGCTGCCAAGTAGTGTTTGTGCCTAAAGAGAATGTTCACTGAGGGTACCAGAAAAAAGCCTGAGATGATTTAGCCTCGATCCAGGAAATGCCATTCTGTTAATCCCACTGCAGTCAGCTGATGGGCAGTATGTTTTGTATCTCATGACCACCTCCCATCACTGATGACAGAACTGCTCTTGGGATCTGACATAAAGACAACACCTCAGAGAATGGTCATACAAGGGCACTGTAGGAGCTACAGTGTTCTGGAGAGTTAGCTAACAGCCTAAAAGACTCAGGGCATTCATTGTCCAGGGAGGGAAAAAAGAGAAGTAAAGTAAGAGATTCCTGAAGCAAGCTGACAGGGATGGAGTGACCCTGGGAAGTCACAAAGCAATGAGTACAGTTAGGACTTTCAAAATAATAATAAGCAGATTTACCCAGAGAAAGATGGAGAGAAAAGCAGCTATTCCTGGGCTGCTTTCATTGAGAGTAGTTTACAGAAGTGGTTCCAGTTTAGCTCTGTCTTTACAGTAGACTGCACAATACACACCCTAGGATGTCCATTTGTACACAGAAAGATGACCAAAAACATGTGCAATATGAACTTGAGAAGCAGACCCGCTGGCATTGCCCATTGCTATAGATTCTTATTGGACATCCTGTTCCTTCTAATGTCCTCAGTTCCCATAACTGTGAATACTACTGAGAGCAGACCCTTAAGACAGCAAGGGTTGAGGGCACAGACCACCAGAGCTGAGCACAGGATGCATGTCCGTCCCTCTCTATGGCAGTAAGGAAAGATTAACACACCATAGAGGAAGCTTCAACTGTGAAAAGTGCAGCTAAATTTAGTGGGAATCTGAGGAGAACTCCAGATGTTTAGAATTAGGATGACTGCAAACATTCATTCCTCCAGATCCACCAAGCTTGCTTTTAAAATTATTTTTATATCTGGTAAACAAACCCATATTCTCCTTTCCTGGTTGCAAATGGACTGATTCTTTAGGGAGTGATAATGCTCAAACTGCTTAACACAGTTTGCTGTTCTTTCTCCAGCAATTGCATAATTCACACATCAATATGATTCTCACAATTGGTAGTTTTGAAAACTTGGGGATTAAGTATAAACACCACTATACACAATAACTCTTCCAAACTGACTGTATGTACACCTGGAACTGGGGGTTTTTGTTATTTCCTGTTTTGCCATCTTCAGGGTCCAAATGTTATTGTGGCCATAAACACTCCTCACTATATCATGCCATGGAATTAAATTTGATACTCCCGTCATGGGGTGGGGTGGGGGTAGAGGATAGCACCCTTCATACAGCAAAGTAATGAGTTGCAGGAGATCACCCAAGTTCATGTCTAAGATCTTCAGCTCTGCACCACCAAGACAGGTCAGCCCCTGTGCTCCCACTGCCACTGCATGGACAACCCAGAATACAGACATCCTCAGCCAGTATGGACACACACTGAACATTCTCACTCCCGGCTCCACTGCACAACTCTGTCTCATAATTATTCTCATTATGGCAGCACTCTTGCATGTACAAACTAGCAGGTTCAAAGGCTGTGGATCTTTTTCTTTTTCTTTTTTTTTCTTTTTTTTTTTTTTTTGTACTGGGGATAGAACTCAGGATCTTGTACTTGCAAGGCCGGTGCAGTGCCACAGAGCTAAATCCATGGCCCAAACAATCTTTTCCTTTACTCTCAGCAATCACATTTTTTTGGAATCTACCGTCAGGACTGGAAGGAAGGGAGGGAAGGAGGGAGGGAGAAGATAGGAAGGTGAATGAAAACCCTGGGAATCTTCTTGTTCAACAGATTCAAGCAACTTTGTTAATTAGGTAATACTGGATTCAGGCCTTCCCAACACACACACACACACACACACACACACACACACACACACACACACACTACAACCCTTACTATGGTTACTAAGATATGGAGTGAGTATGAAATGATCAACGTGGGAGTTGCAGGCTACATTTCTTGCTTCTAACCCCAACATGTTCATTTTACAGGGCCGTTGTTCAAGAGAGAACTGCAAGTATCTTCATCCTCCGACACACTTAAAAACTCAACTAGAAATTAATGGGAGGAACAATTTGATCCAGCAAAAAACTGCAGCAGCGATGCTCGCCCAGCAAATGCAATTTATGTTTCCAGGAACTCCACTTCATCCAGTGGTGAGTGTGTGTCTCAGCTAAGATGGCCTGGCTGATTAAAGTGCTACTACAGGCAGTGCCACAGTGACCTAAGATGGTGTCTCTTACGTGTCTTTTTGGTTACAAATAGAGCTTTGAAACTCAATAGATGCTGACAATAGTTATTTTTTAATTAAATGAAAAATGTGTGGAAACAGAAGGCAAAGACAGTTGCTAATCAATACATGTAAAATATGCATCACGCCAACTCTTTCTCATCAATAAACTCCATAGTTGAACCACTGTAGAAGGGAAGCTGTTCTACATTTTCAGTGATAGTGTGGGTTAATTATGTACAGAAGAGGTTTTGATGCCTAAGATACTTTTAGCAATGTAGCAGAAGTTTATTTAGTTCAGTGGTGTCATTTGCTGGTGGAGGAAAGTGAGAAATGAGAGGTGAATGATTTTTCAGTGCCATGTAGGTGATGCACGGGGGAGCTGGGACTTGAACTCAGGTTATCTAGGGTATTTTCTGCAGCAGGAGCCAGATTACAGCTCCATAAGTCAGATGCCAGGACAGTCTGCCTAGTCACTTTGTCCCCAGCCTTGTAGGCCTACAAAAGGGTGTGGCAACTGGGACAAGGACCACAAGTTAATGGCCCACGGAGTAAAGTAAATGAATATGTATTATGTAATACATGCTCCCTGACTGCAGTGTTTGAAGGTTCTTCCTGAAAGGTCTAGAAAGTGTTCTAGAAACAAAGCCCTAGGGGAAAGGATTGAATCTGACTTTAATGGGTTTCTTTTACATTTGTGAACTATTTGTCAAAAACAAACTAATTTAAAAGAAAACAACAAAGCCAACGTGAGTGAAATTTGTTTCTTTTTAAAAAGTACATGCACAAAGGATTATTGTATCAAAATCAGTCCTTATTGTCAGAAAAGTCTGTGCGACTGAAAGCTGCTGAATTAAAAGGGATAGCTACCAGGGAGTTACATTTTCTTAACTGTGTTCCTGTAAGAAGAGCTGGGGCAGGTGGGGGTGGACAATAGGAGAGGAGACAATCTGGGCAGATTGTGAGCAATTCTGCTTGTCTTCAAGTTTCTTTACCACAGAGCCAAAAATGTTTTTGCAGAATTAAAAAAAAAAAAAAAAAAAAAAAAAAAAAGA
>NW_022900918.1:31340115-31350132 GCF_012274545.1 Fukomys damarensis
AAAAAAAAAAAAAAAAAAAAAAAAAAAGGCAGGCGCAAGAGACTCTAGAATAAGGAATCCTTTTGGGGGTCACCCCTTAAGGATATCACCCCCTTTGGGGGTGGACAAACACATAAAAAGGAAGTGAGATTGGGTGAGGGAAAGCTGCCTGGAAGAGGTCTCAAATATATGTATCCTTCTCACTCTATTTTCTTAAATTAATTATATTGGTACATTTTAGCTATACAATATAATGACATTCATCATTGGAAATTAGTACCTTTACATAATCTATCTTGGTCCTTATTTCTTCTGGCTCTATTTAAAACAACATGCATACATAATTTATGGTTTTCTTTTATTGACTGATTCACACATATAAATTATGGTAGTGACTTACCCAAATGCTAAAATAATGTAGTGATGCATATTAAATAATGTCTATGGCAATACATTTAGATCCAGCAAGGTCAACATAGTAACAGGACATTATGTGTCTCACTCATTTAAGTCAGACACTTCTTATTTATTCAGAATTAATAAGAATTGACCCTAGTAGTCAATGACAGCAGCATTAATATGAAAATTCCATTCTTACCATTAACAATTGAAAGTTTTGCTTTTGTATTTGTCTCAAATATTAACTAGAAGTTAATAATCACCATTTCCCTACCAAAAAAGGAGTATTAAGATTATTTCAGTAGAGAATTTTAAACCACAAGGATTATTAAAACAAAAAATGTGACAAGTTTAAAAATCATCAACCCTACCAACAAATCACTTCAGAATTTCAGAAATGTAAGTACCCTAGCACAGTGTACTTGGGTGAATATTGTCCTCAAGAGTTTCCTGGATCCTATACATGTCACCTTATATGGAAACAAGGTCTTTGTGGTTATGATTAATTTAAACATCTTGAGAAAGTTCTATCCTCCTGGATTATTGCAAACAGAAGTGTCTTTCTAAGAGATGGGCAGAGGAAAAGTTGGCAGAGGCCAGATTGATGTGGCCACAAGCCAAGGAACACCAGCACCCAGCAGAAGATGGAAAAGATGAGGAACAGATCTTCCCAAGAGCCTCTGGAGGGAGAGTACTCCTGTCAACACATTGGTTTGAACCAGTGAAACTGACTTTGGACCTCCGGCCTCCAAAACTATGAAAAGTAAATGCAAGTGTAGAATAAACTATTCTACACATTTGTGATGATTTATTTACCACATCTACAAGCAACTTAATAGATGCAGAAATTGCTTAAGAAAAATAAGTTAATAAACAGAGCAGCAAGAATTACTCTAATTTTTGTTCTCCAAGCTAAACTTTTTTAAAGCATTAAGGATATTTTTCCACTCCTACCACCCACCCCCACCTGAATTCTTACTGAAATTTCTCCCCAGTGTCCTCTGTATTACCAAACTAGTGGTCACAACGGTCACTCTTAGTCTTCACTGTTGCTATGCCAGAATGTCTATATCTATCTGTTATTCATGTTTCAAATCCTAAACCCAAAGGTTATGGTATTTGGAATTGAGGCCTTTGGGACGTGGCTAGGTCAACAGGGTGGAGCCCTCATGAGTGAGATCAGTGCTCTTAGAGTAAGAGATAAGGTGTCCTTCTGCCTTGGGAGGACACAGCCAGAAACGCCTATCTATGAACCAGGTTGTGGACTCTCACTATACATTTAATCTGCCAGTGCCTTGACCTTGGATTTCCCTGGAACTGTAAGAAATAAATTTCTGTTGTTTAAAAGCCACCAAATGTATAGTATTTTGTTATAACCAAAAAGACTAAGACAATTAAATTCAATCTCTTAGTGATACATACGTAGTCCATGTCTTCTTTGTCAAATCTGTCCCTCTCTCTGACCCTCTCTTCGTCTCTTTTGCTCATTTCATGGTTCTGCTATATGTTAAGCCTGCAGGCTGGATATTTCTCTCTGTGCTCTCCTTCATGGTCTCATCTATCCCTGCTTCTTTCAGTCATTTTTCAGGATGAAAGCCTCCCAATATATCTTTCCACCCAAACCTCTCCTCCAAGCCTCCAGCTCCTATCTCCACCTTCCTTTAAATTTCTCACGTGAACCTGACATGTTCAAAACTAACCTCTTTATGCCACTAAATTCCCATTTCAGTAAGTGGCACTATCAACCCACGATCTTAAACTGAAACCTGGCTGGCCCTCCCACACATTCTCTGGCAGGCAGTTCTTCAGCAAATCCTGCCATATGTGCTTTCAAATCCACCCATTTCTCTACCTTTCAGTACCCTCGTCTGAGCCACATCAACCTTTTTTCAAAACCCCTTCTAAGCATTCTTTCCTAATCTCTCAATTCCCCCTTGCCTTAATCCAGTATATCCTACATATAGCAATCAAATGAATCCTTCTAAAACAGAACTAGGATCCTGTCACTTTTTCACTTATGATCCTTCAGGGCTTTCCTATGTCCCTCAGGGCAAGGCTTAAATATTTAACCTTGACTGTGACCTGTAGTGTCTTCTGTGTTCTGGTCTCTATCCAGCTGTGGGAAACCAAGACCTAATGATGTACTGGGAAGGTAAAACAGAGAAAGGGAAATGGGAGAGAGAAATGCAGGTGGTGGAGTGAAGAACAGAGGGAGGAACGAGAAGACCAGAATTTCAGAAGCGATTTTCCTCATGATGGCTTTCTGCACATCTTGTCCTGTGGCCTCTTCAGCTGAGGATTACCTCTGAGAGATGACAGGGACCAAATGGCTCCTGCCTCTGACAGCCTGGCAGCAGCACTTGTGCAGGAACTGCAGGCTCAGTCCAGGCTGGAGATGCTCTGCTTCTAGAATAGTCATCGAAAAGAGCTGCCTCTCTTCTCAGCTGCCACCCATGAACCAAATTCAGACGCTAGGATGTGTTGTTGGCCTTGACTTTATCCCATGAGATTCGCTTTATTCTGGGGACTAAGTGGCATTTTTCCAAGGCAGCAGGGTCCAAAGTATCCCATCTGGGGAAGCTCAACCCGGTTGTGGGATATGAACTTCTCTCTATAGATGTCCAAAAACATCCAGGCAACTGATGGATTGAGGTTTTTTTTTTTTTTCTCTCCCTCTTTTGTTTTAAGAAACAATGTAGGAGTACGAAGAGTGGGATGAGTTCCTTAGCTTTCTGTCACCTGACAAAATGCCTCAGTAAAACAACTAAGGAGAAAATACTTATTTTGACCCACAGATTTAGAAGTTTCCACCCATGGGTTGCTTGGTTCCATTGTTTCTGGGCCCATAGTGAGGCAGAACATCATGGTGGGAACCACATAGTGAGGCAAAGCTAAGCTACACCTTGGGGTGCCAGAGGCAGAAAGAAAGGAGGAGCCAGAGATAGAATACACTCTTCAAAGGCCTGTCCCTAGTGACCTTCTTTCCCGATGACTAGGACTAGCCCTGCCTCCTGAAGTTTAGACCAACTTCCAATACACTATAAATCCACCAATGCATGAATCCATCCATGAGATCATGATCCAACTGTACCTTGCTGCACTGAGGACAAAGCCTTTGATACTGAGCTCTCAGGAGACATTTCAGATACAGACCAGAGCAGTGTACATAGCCCCGGACAGGAAGCCAGGAGGTGTGGATGCTTTGCCTTGACTGCCTCAACAGCACTGACCTTGGGCTATCCTCGCAGTGTTTCTCCTTTACCCTACTCTCACCTGCCATCTGCATAATTCCTACTGTCACCCTTGCTTCTTGTGGATATTGGGATTAAAGAAGATAATGTATGAGAACAGTGCTTTGCAAATACCAAAATTTTTACAGATGAATTACATTATGGTCCATAATAAAATATACCAAATTACCATGACTGTATTTTTTTATGAATCAATTTCAATAAAAAACTATATATAAAAAAGGAAAGCATCTAATTGAATCCATGTTCAGTAGTTCAGCAGGTCTCTGAACTGAAGTCATTCAGTTTTACATGATAGAACATATTTATTGTGGGGTCAGGGATTTAGCTCAGTGGCACTGCGCCTCCCTCAGAGAGAGAGAGAGAGAGACAGAGAGAGAGAGAGACGGAGGGAGGGAGGGAGAAGGGAGGGAAAGGGAAGGGAAGAAAGAAAAGAAAGATATTTATTTTCTCAGCTCATATTTCAAAAATGATGAAAAGAAATTTGCTACAGTTTAATTCAATCTTATACTTCTAGTTAATATATTGCTATGCTGATTGCAGTCCACTTTAGATTTACTGAATAATTTTAGCCAAAAATCTTTATTAATACTGATGTTTCAACTACTAATGATAGTGCTATTTACTGAGTTTGGACCACAGAAAGTAGAACAGAAATGGCATCTTGTCCAGCAGAATTCTTTAAGCTAAATTGTTTTACTTCTCCTTTGCAGATGAAAAACTTAAAGCTCAGAGAGGTAAATTTCCTTCCAGGGGAGCAAAAATGACTACGTGGCAGAGCACTGGATTTGAACTTAGGTCTCTCTAAAACCCTGTATTTTTACTTTTAAATAGCATTATTTATTATTTTTCTGTGAACTGTGCTATAGCCATCAACAATAAAATTACTAGAATCTTCATTTTAGATCATTCAGTTGGATGAACACATAATACATATTTTTGAAGGTAAATGTTGGCTAGCTGAAACAGATTTCCTGATATCCAAAAAGGTTTTGGGAAGTGGGCTGTGTGAGTTTCACATACTAGTGACAGTCAAAGTACAACCTGTGTTTATGTCACCATACTGCTCTGTGGGAACGGAAAGCTAGGAAGCTGTTTCCACAGAAAATCAAAATAGGGATAAAAGGGCTCTTTTCTCTAAATATTTACTTCAGTACCTAGTCTCTGAGTTAAATTACTCACTTAATACAAGTAACATATTAATAGCAGCAGTCCCCAAATTTGGCCACAGTAAATTTTCTTAGTGCAAATGTCAAGGTCTTTGCCTAGAACTGTTGCATTAGCATTTATCTCTATTTTTTAAATTCCTCAGCTGGGCATGGTGGCACACATCTGTAATCTCAGCACTCGGGAGGCTGAGGCAGGAGAATCGCTGTGAGTTTGAGACCAACTTGGGCTACATAGTGAGTTCCAGTAGGTCTCAACTACATTAGTGAGACCCTGTCTCAAAAAGCCAAAAGAAAAAAATCCCTCCTGGGCATTTCTGATGTAGCTGGTCCACTGAATTCCCAATGTGTTATGATTTATGACTTTTCAGAATTGATTTTGTGAAAAATTCTAACATTATATAGTTAAATACTATTAAATCTTTTTTTCCAGTGGTACTAAATTATAAAACCATTACTGAAAAAAAGGCATCTCTCTATAATTTTGACTCAAACAGGTAATGTACACATAGAAAATTTTGTAGAAAATCAAAGGAGAAAAATATCCTGCCGCCTACATCCCACGTTGAGACCTCATGTTGCAACTTTCTCCCAAGTGAATTTTATGTCAGAGCCATAAAAGATGTAAGTGCTGCTCAGGGGGGACTGAGCAGCAGTCCTCGAAGGCCTTGAGAATCATCTCTTTCAGACCTCAGCCACTTCAGTGAAGGCGTTCAATCTCTCCAGGAACTACCTGGATCAACTATCAGTCATTTACTGATGGTCACTTTTAAGAGAGATTCTTTGATCACTGTCATAAAGAAAATGTGATTACTAATCATAGATTGTTCTTTTTTGCTCTATGCTGTTAAACAACCCATTCGGAGTCACACATACAGAAGAATGTTACCCATGACGTACACAAACAGAAACAGCATGTCACAGGCAAGGTGTAGTTCAGCATTAGAAAACATCATTAACATATGCTTGCAAATATCTGAAATCTTGTCCTGAAAACAAATTGGTGAAAAAGCACCCATAACTAAAACTCAGCCAAACAAACAAATAAGATCCATTCAGGCCCAATTCAGTGTAAAATTTATTCAGAGAAAAATCTTCAACATCTTAATTTCTTAAACAATGATTTTTTATAAAGAAAAATCAGCTTTGTTGTTCTCTTAAATGTTCATGATTTATTTTCTGAAAGGTATAATTATTTGCATATTAATCAGTAGAACTTTTAAACGTAATCATCTCATCAACCCACTAGCATATTTCTTCTTATCCCTGGATGATGACTATAGAAAGAGAGAACACATTTAATAAGGTGCTAGATACTCTTACCACTGCTGTGTTGATTCTGGGAAACCAAACCAATTTTTAATGGCCAATTGAGAAATTGGTCAGTTGAAATTTCAACCTTTTCCATCCAGCCTTTGAGGAATAGGAGGTTGGATTGAGACATAGTTGAGCTAAAGCCAAAAACGAGTTGGTCTACATGAAAATTGCACATGAATTTGGGGAATATATATGCTAGTGATGGAAATTAAAATACACTGGTGAGTCTGAGGAAAATAACATCCTAAGTAAGCCTACTTTTTGAACATGTATAAACTTGGTCACCTTGAAGATTAGGTAAAGTTTTAATTTTGTTCTTTTCCCTTTCGAACCATGTAAGAGAAATCAAAGTTAATCACTCTCTTCTCCATAGGTTCTTCTGCCTCAGTTTTATAAAATTAAATCCTTTGGAATAATGAATAATTAGAATGGAATATTATTTTCTTTTATTTAAATACTTTCATAGGAACAAAGTTTAATTAACTATTCTTTGTAAACAAAAGCTTAATCTGTCCTTTCTATGATGTTCTCTCGTGTTTTGCATTGTATCGGAAAAGGAGGATCTGTGTGGCTTTTGTTTTGTTTTTTAAGCAAAACAAAAGAATGTTTAACAACTTTTACAGTTCATTGAATTATACAACTAACACAGATATTATCATATGCAATGAATAAATGAATAAATTTTGCTCAAATAACACTTGATAATTTTCTAAAAGTTTGCTCTAATAATGACACTGGTAATTTTTTAAAGTTTTATGCTAAAGAAATCCTTTCCATGTTGTCTTCCTTAACAGCCCACTTTTCCTGTAGGTCCCGCCATAGGGACAAATACGGCTATTAGCTTTGCTCCTTACTTAGCACCTGTAACCCCTGGAGTTGGGTTAGTCCCAACGGAAATTCTGCCCACCACGCCCGTCATTGTTCCCGGAAGTCCGCCGGTCACTGTCCCGGGCTCAACTGCAACTCAGAAACTTCTCAGGACTGACAAACTGGAGGTACTTCTATTACGTTTGTGTTTTGAGATGAATTTATGGTAGAAGGATATTATGTAAGAGCACATCTGCGATAATTCAGTTCTCCAAAAAAGCCATGGACACCCATATGCACACTCGTCCAGTAACTTTGCTCTCACAATTCTGTGGCTTGAAATTAATGCCAAGTATAAAGTAAATTAGTCTATGGAAAAATAATAACTGATACAAGCAAACATCAGCTGCATAGAATGTGTGCTTAAGGACCAAGTATTTAGTAACTATCAGAATATTCAATCAGTCACGAGGCTAGCCACGGAGATGGTTCCAAGTCCTGATAGCATGCTGCTGTGCCCAGCATTCATGCTTACTAGATTCTAGAAAGTTCTGGTAATGGTCAAGAGTCCAGCAGGCATGGCAATGGGGGATACTCAGGATGGCAGTAAACACCATTACAGCTATTAACCAATCGGTGTAATCAGATTTCAGTATTTTAAGAACAAGTATAGCTGATCTAGTATGTTCCAGAATATCAACTTTGGTGGTTTTGTTCGTAAACAGGGGGAATTGGAGGCTGGGTAAATTTAGTTATTAATCAAAGTATTTTCTTGAACTTAAATTCAAATGTTCTATAAAATTCAAGAAAACAAGTTCATACATTTATAAAACATAAATTTTTAAGTTATAAATCAAGGCAATCCTTCTGCACTTTGCACAATAAAATTTCTCTCTAATCAGAGCTAGAGAAGTCATCCATTAACATTATTATAATATTGGTATGATATTCATAAAGTCTTTTTGTAAGTATGTGCAAAGATTCAGATAGATTTTTCAAAGACCTCCTTTCATTCCATTATTGATTAAAGTTTTTAGGTGATCTATGCATCCTTAGAATGTTGGATCATTAGAAAATATTCTTCCAGTGTGCATTAAATATTAATTCAATAAACCATAAGGGCAATAAAATATTTGCTGCCTAATATCCTGTGAATGTTTCACAATTCAGAATATCAAACTGCAAATAATTTTAAAGACATATTTCTTTTACTGAGCTTCTATCTGAAGTACATGGATCTCTAGATGAAGAGAATGTAAACTCGAATCATCACTAGTTTGAGAAAACCTAACTAACCTATTCCAGAGAACATGGAATATACTTAGGGGACGGGGAAAAGTGTTTTGGGCTCCACCTGCTGGGGCCAGTGAGGCTTTAGTGTTTCGGATGTGTCTGCTGCAGAAATCAAATTGAATTGGAGGAGTTAGGAACAAACAGTCCTTCCCAGCAGGGCTGGAAGACAAAGACATATTTAAAAAGTATCCACGACTTCAGCAGAGAAGTTTTCAGTCCACCTCAAACCAGGAATGAAGTCAGCTGTGCCCAAACACCCTTGGCAAATGCCTGTCTGCACCTGTGATGCTGTCAAAGGCAGGAATCATTCCATTTATGGAGAAAGGCTCACTCATAATCCCTGTGAACATCATTTCGTGCATTTTATGATCTAAAGATGGAACTCCCAAAGCAGGAGGAAATAATGAACACCTTTGTGGCTTATCCTGTTTACCTCACCAGGCCACTGATCAGGGAAACAGTATTTCCCAAGTATGTCTGAACTCTCCTAAGACTTGAATTTTATGTTAGTGACTTTTCAGGCAGTGTCACAGGTAAATGAGAGGTGAACTACTACGTAACATGTGTTGACAGTGGAATTGGATCCTAAAACAAAATAACTTACAGTTCTGCTAGCAATTTTTTCCTGCTAAGGATATTTATAAGTAGAGAATTATGTAAGCTATATGTATGTTATTTATCTTATTTTACGTTCTGTATGTTCAGGCCACAAATGAAGAATACTCTTCACATTCTAAAAAATTTTTTTCATATAGCAAAACATTGATCCTCCAAACTTCCCAAAGGATGAACAATTTGACCTACCTGAGGTATTAAGAGAATTAGGAAATAAAGAGATTTTTTAAATCAACCCTTCTAACTAACTCTATTCTACTTCCCTCCATTTATTTCTTAGACTTTATCTCTTACTATATTTCTCCTTTTATCTTTTCTTTCTGTGTTCTTTGGGGGCTGTCAAAAATAACAGTGACCTCACAATGGAACTTCTGGTGTGTTAGAGATGGTAGTTTCCTGTGACTGATGAGTATTGGCATCAGTTACCCTCCAGAGCAGGGAGAAGATGGGAGAAGCAGAGGCACTGAGGGGCATTCCACTCTTGGGCCTCAGAGGAACAGCACATGTACATGTGTCATCTCCAGACACTTTGTGTAGCTGACATTATTGCTCAATGAAAAACAAAACAAAAACAAATCCTACTGCATCTGAAGAGGGACTGCCAGAGTAGGAGGGTGAAGGATGTGTGTCTACGGGCAGGAGGGAGCGAGTATGATATGCTACTTGGGGACAATGGAAGCTTTATCGAGTTTTCTTTGTTATTTTAGCTAAACTGCAGGTTTCGAATATTTCCTCAATTTCCATATTCATCCTAGGGAAAAAAATTCAAAATGGTTTGCCACACGTCATTCTGGTTACATGAGTTCTGCATAATGAAAATTGTATTCTCCATGGCACAAAAGCCACCTCCTGCTCGGAAAGGAAAAGCGCCCCTGCCAGGTGGCCGCTCTCCTCTGCAGCGCGCTCTTCTCCCTTGTCCCAGGTATGCAGGGAATTCCAGAGAGGAAACTGTGCCCGGGGAGAGACCGACTGCCGCTTTGCACACCCCGCAGACAGCACCATGATCGACACAAACGACAACACCGTAACCGTTTGTATGGATTACATAAAGGGGCGTTGCATGAGGGAGAAATGCAAATATTTTCACCCTCCTGCACACTTGCAGGCCAAAATCAAAGCTGCGCAGCACCAAGCCAACCAAGCTGCGGTGGCCGCCCAGGCAGCCGCGGCCGCGGCCACAGTCATGGTCA
>NW_022900918.1:31350209-31430929 GCF_012274545.1 Fukomys damarensis
CGTCCCTGAGGGGAGGCGGCGCTTCCGCGCTAGGACCTAGACGCTCCGCAGACACTTGGGACGCGTGGAGGGCTGCTATTCCCGCTGCTCCGCTGCCTAAGTTTTGTTGTTGTTTTCCCCCTTTTTGTTCTGTTTGTTTTCCCTTCCTTTTCCTTCTCCAGCACAATAAATAAATCCCTAAGGTGCAGGGAACCCAGTGCGGTCTGTGAGCTCTGTTCACATCCAGTTTTGCTGTGAGCCTGCACTGCAGGGACCTGGGGTCCTCCTAAGACATGGGCCCGGGGCCTTGTAAACAATAAGCAGGGACAGCAAGGGGAAGAGGCCGCTGCAGCCCAGCAATGCAAGCAGGGTGCTGCTCAGAGCTGAGAGATGGCGTTCAGTGATGCCTAGCAACAAGTGACCCAGCCAGAGAGACTGCCTCCTCATTCCCGTTCTCTCCCTCCCTCTCTTCCTCTTCCTCTCCCTCTCCCTCTCCCTCCATCTCTATAACAATGGGCAATGCTGGTCAGCCACAGTGCACCCAAACCCGCAATTAAATTTTATTACAACAGAAATTCATGGAACAGTTGAAAATGGAAGGGTGCTGGATGATGCTAAAACAAACAAAAGGGCTCTGAACCCAGGCTTGCCTCCTTGATTTTCCTTCCTGGCCCTTAGATACCACCACCAGCAGCAGCAGCAGCAGCAGCAACAACAACAACAACACTATTATCACCTAGGAAGCCCTTACAGCCCCAGTCAGCATCCTAGAGGGCCCAAGGTCCCAATGCCAGAAGCTTCCTTAGGGCCATCTAGGCACCTGTTAAATTTGGGAATCTGAATCTGAATTTTAAATCATACCCAGGTACTTTTGTTTGCACTTTTAATATTTGAGAAGCACATGCCTAGAACACCGCTACTCGTATGGGCTACATTTGGGGTTGTAAAACAATGTGACATTTTGATTCCTTCTCCCAAAGCTGCTGATTTAATTGTCTGGTGTGATGTAGGAAGTGGCATTTCTTTTAAACCTCATGAGTGACTCCAGTGTACATCAAAGTTAGAGAACCTTTGCACTAAGTTACAGATAGATATTTCTAATTAATTTGTTTTAATGGAGGTCTGGCTCACCGAAAGTCTATTTTGGTAAACTTGCTGTGCATTTATTCATCCAGAACGATGAGTCCTGCCTTGTATCAAGCAGTTACACAGTACAAAAAAAAAATAAGGCAGATTTTTACACACACAGTGAGGTGAGAGTTCAATGAGAGCGAAAGTTACACTTCTCCCACTCCTCTGTAACACACTGGGATGCTGAGTGGACCTAGTGGTTTGCGAAGGACTCAGTGGCCGCTTTGTACCTCGGGAAAGATACACAGACCTTCATAGATTAGAGGTGTCATCTAAAAACACATACTTCTAACTAGCTAGTACCCATGGCCTCATGCCCTGACAGCTGACCAAAGTGGAAAGGCAGCTTCATACAAACAAGCTCAGCATCACTCAACATCCTACTTACCAGTGTTTAGAAAGGCTTGGATATGTGATAAATAATAGGGTTGCAGAGACAGAGGAACAGAGCCTGCCCAGACAGAATCACAACTTATTGTGGAGTTTGTGGTCATAAAAATCTTTCTAATCTGAGCTTATCACCAAGTATCTTGAGAAGGTTTATCTGTCTCAGTTTTGTTCTGCTTTCTGAGAGATCTTGCCACTTTCGTGTTCTTTCCTCGGTTCCTCCTCTTTCTTATGCCATCAGCGACTATACTATTTTCTAAGTTCTTATACACATGGTCATGGATGCATCCACACAAGAGCTCAGTAAAAAATAGATAAATTTGGGCCTGGGATTTAGCTCAGCGGTTCAGTGGCCTGCCTCACAAGCGCAAGGACCTGAGTTTGATCCCCGGTACCACAAAAAAAAAAAAAAAAAAAAAAAAAAAAAAAAAAAAAAAAAAAGCTAAATTCACCCTTTTGGAATTCTAGTAAAAGAGAGGTTTTATAACCTGTTGTACTTGGGGACAAAAAGAAAGGATGATAAGATGAAAGCGTACTGTTTACTCAATGATGATGAAAAAGCAAGACCTTTAGAGTGCCAAGGAGTCCTCTGTGCATTTGTCCAGTACGGAATCCATTTATCATCCATTTAGTGAAGATCTCATTCTTTTAAAAAAATTTTTTTTCAGGCCAGCCACAACTTTTCCTCATTAGTATTAATGAGCACTAAGAATGTGTTTTTCCATAAGGTTCACATTATCAACCATAATATAAATCACAGGTATTCTGGATGTTCCCAAGACCAGCCAAAACTCGAGTTCCAAGAGACAAACACCCAACTAAAGTGGCTTAAATGAAAAAATTGGATATTACTGGATCATGTAGTGCCCTTCAAAGAGAGGAAAGGAGAAATGAGGCTCAGGAATGGCTGTATCCAGGAACTTGAAATCCTGGTGGTGTCTCTCATCTGTTTCTTCCCCGCCTCTCTTGATATCATAACTATATTCAGTGAGGTCAGCTTCTCTCCATAATATACATCACAACTGTGGAAATCTACAGGTACTGTTTCTTATATTTCTGGACAAGAGAGAAAATAGTATCTTCTACATCATACCTAATGGGCAGGGATACTTAAAGGTCATTTTGGTGGCTTTCTCTATGGTCAGAGTGACAGGACCTACAGCTGTGCATCCTGAATCTCAATGGCCATTTCCCACCACTTGAGTATAAGATAAGGTTCTGGGAATATGAAAACTCTAGTACCTTATAGCTCAAATAGCTATTAAGACAAAACCATAGTACTCCATAGTGACCTTAGGGCTGAGGCTTGATTTTATCTGTTTTCCAGAAATGCCAATTCAAACACCCACAATCGATAAATTATTTTAGCCACTGAAGGAACAATACAACTAGCATATGTCAATGGTAGGTGACCCAGGCTGATGGCGGTAAGAGCAGAAGTGGCCATTTATACAAATGGGTCATTCCTTGACCTCATAATTTTCAGTCTCAGCTGTACTCTGCTGTGGGGCCTCCTATACATCTTCACATTATACTCATCAGGATACAGAAAGGTTACTGCAGTGGATGCCAGTACAGTTAGTTACCATAGTTTCTCAGGTTGTTACATCATCCCAAATTCTGGAGTTCTGAGAAGTCACAGGATCTTGCAGCATCTTCAGAGACAACCCAAAGGAATGTAGTTTCAGAACAAAAGCTAGTGTCTTTCTGACAATGACATGAAAATTACTGAATCTGTCATGTCCTTTTAGTTAAAGTGAGAATCTCATTTGAAATCAGCCTAGTTACAGTTAGATATACAGTATTCTTACCCTAGCAGCAAGATTACCCAATACACTGAAGGAAAACTATTATTTTATTTCCTTATTTAAAAGGACAAATGGGAGCAATGATTACAGTTAGAAGATATTAATATTACATTCACCTGGCTTCCACATCCAAACTCAATACATTTCCATGGCATAATTTTTATTACTGTCTGGGGATTTCCCCCTTATTTTGATTAAGCAGACCCGGTAAAAGAATTTAAAACGTTGACTCCAGAAAAAGAGACATTTATTTCCTTTTGAGCCTTATTCTTTTGTAATACCTCTTAAAACATAAGCATTATCCCTATTAGAATTTTTTAAATGTGAGTTCTCAGGTAGCTTTAACACAAAGAGTATTTGATCTGCACGTACACAGTCTTTGTTCACATACACTAAAATGGGGTGACACAAGGAGGGGACCAGTTTGTGAAAGGAAACAGGACATGCTGCAATCAGCTAGATAAGTTTCCACTGTTCAAGAAAACATGGACAGGAAATTCGAACTGCAACCTGTTCATCCATATCCTTTTATCCCATGTTAAAGTAGCAGCTCTGCTTATTTTTGGCGGGGTCTCCTGACCCTTCCAATTTGGTCTTTGCCTGTAATACCTGACATGGGCCTTGGTTTGCTCATCTTGACCTGCAATGAGCCTGTTCCTCAACACAGAAAAGGAAAACTCACTGTTCTACTCATGTAGCCACATACACAAAGATGGAGGGGCCCAGAGCTACCAGAAGGTTAGAAGTGTTGTCAAGGCAAGAACAGAGGCTGCCATGTGAGTGGCACATAGCAGGAGCTCAACTAAGAAGAACCTGTTCCTCTGCTTTCGTGCCTAAAGAGGGTCCCAGCATTCATTGGGTTTCTTGATCTCCAAGGTTGGGTCTAAGCCTGAAGATCTCTTGGTGCAGGGAAACATACCAGCCACCAGACAATCAGCTAAACCAGAGTATCCATGTACTAGAAAGCCATACTGTCATATGATTATTCACCCACATGGATTTGGCAAGTATGTTCTTACATGTGTGCTTCGCAGTGAGGGGTGTATTTAATGCTAATAGGTATGGCTTCCCTGCAATACTTCAGAGTTTACTTGGTAAGAAGATATTTGTATCTGATACAGAAAACGAGCTATGCACTATGCAGTGGAAGACACATGGCACCACTTTCGTGCTCACTTTAGTGTTCTCAGTTTCTTTACACTCCTAGATGATTTGCAATTCTATAAAAATCAGGTTTCAACAAAGAAAAGGAAAAGAATATTAATCTTCCAGATGATTAGCCTAAAAAGAAATATTTATCATTTCTTATGCTTGGAGTCTACTTGGAGACTTCATTAAATAATGCTTTGTTAAATCAGAATTTTGTTTGGAAATAATAGCCTTTGGAGTTGCTTCCAGTCAGGATGTCTGAAAAGATCTACTGAATGGTATTTTAATTCTATAAATTCTAAGGATGGGGAAAAATTGAATCTGTAAAGTTGAGACCAAAATGATTTGGAGTTTAACCACTCAATGTTCTCCGTGTGCTCCATGAAAATAGGCTGTGTAGCTTTCTTTAGTTAACACAGAGTAGTTTAAGCTCAGAAAATCAAACCAAACCCTGTGTTGCATAACAATGTAAAACTATGCTGGGATGAAAGATTTTAAATGAACACGTCATCATGGAAGTTACATAACGTTGAACTCACATCTGAGGGGAGAATATCCATAAGCTCTCATATTGTTGAGTTCCTTGGGTTGTTTCTGGTTTGGTTTTAGCATTCATAATTTTACTTTCATAACATTCATTTCATATGCTTTGATGGCCTCTATCAAAACTGCCTTCCAAACATTTTCTTGCCATTGACCATTCTAAATCCCACCCCAAGCTATTATCCTTCTCACTTTATTCTGAGTCTCCTTCGGCTGTTAACTCTTTACCTATTTCCTATTGTCTTTATATTTTTTATCCTGAATCATCAAATGATGATGAATAACCATTTCTTTGCCAAGGAAAATATCATTAATTACCTCCATTTTAAGGGCTTAGTCCTATCCCATTTTATTTCAAATGTCATAGTTCTACCTCAGAACTTCAGAATATAAATTTTAATTCTTAGACAAAACATAGGGATTTACTTATTGTGCTAAACAGAAAAGGGATATTTCATTTTTATTTGCATTGGAGCTCTTCCTTTGAATTTATTTGCACAGAATTTCATCACGGAATTTTTAGATTTTTTTTTAATAATAATTAACAAGGAATAGGAAGAATTTTGTTGTGGTCTAAACCAATCCATATTTGTTATTATTTCAGTTAAGTGAAAATATCTTCCCTAAGTATGGTTGTAAGTTAAGGATATTATTTTACTTCTAATCTTTAAGCAGTTATTTGCTATTTTTAGCAGTTGTACTTGTCTTAGCCAAGCCTTCCACGTCTCATTAATTGGTCTGATTACTAATTATAGCTAGAAGTATAGACAGAATTACAAAACAGAAATTATTTTGATACTCAAGGACACTAAATACCTTTTTAAAGGGTATTTTTAAGTGTAATCCGGTAAGTTGCTTGAGATAAATTATAATTTTAAATGTTAATAGAAAACAGAATGGATGATAAGTTAGTCATTAGAAACAGGAAAACTAAGTAAAAGTGCAAAATTTTTGAAATTCATTATTTAAATCAAAACTTATTAAATTTGGAACCTTAGTCCATATTTTAAGACCCATACTTAGCAGAGTGAAGAGAAGAATTGAGACAATTATCCACATGATTCAGACAAAAAATAAAGATCCAAACTCAAACATTTTTGCCTAAATAATCTTGTGTTTGAATATTTTTTTGCCTGAATTTTTTTGTCTCAGTTTATTACTTCATCTTGCTAGGATGTTATCTAAATTTAAAATTTATTTTTATGAAAATTTTCAACTTGGATTTTATTTGATGCCTTCATTATTTTTTACTATTTGAAAACTAACTTATCAGAAGTTCTTCAATCCAATGTCCCCTTAAAAGTTTTGCATTTTTTCTGAAGCAATATAAAAAATGCTTATGGTGTGTATGCAAGCTGCTGTTTTAATTAACTTTCCTGAATTTCAAACATCTATATTTTACTCTCTTATATGCTTTTAACTAAGGTATAGTAGATGCATTTTTGCTTCAATACTAATTTAAGGTGTAATATTCATTTCTTTAGAGAACATTTTTGTTGTTGTGCATGCCTAGTGTTTTGTACGTTGTATATTGCATTCAGAATATTTTTTTCCTTCTCACCTATCCACAATGCAATGCCGTTCCCATGATGCACCTCTGCTTGCTGTTTACCTGTATGTTAATTCGCTTGAATCCCATTGGCCCACTGCCATCATGTGCTCGCTGCCTGTTATTAAAAGACTCAGTCGACTGCCAAAGCAATGAAGCGACCTCTCGAAGCAACTGTAGACCTGGTACTTTGACCTTTCACCTTTCGCTTTGCATGTAGCTTTTCAGAGAACCATCTGAGATTTGTATTACTTGTAAAATATTGGTTGCAAACAATCATTATTATTAATTTTTAGAAAAAATTCAATAAGGTGTTTAGCCATCTCATTTTCATATGTAATCTGTGAAATAAATTAATCCTAACAAATTTTAATACCTTTTCCAAAAGAGTGAAGCAAATTTACTTGGCTCAGAAAAATGCTCATTATAATTCTTATTAACCTTTAAATTCAAGAAATTGCCATTTAGTTAAAGAAAAGAATAGGTATTAATAACACAAATGCTTCTTTCTCCCACCCGTAGAATAGTTTAACCCATTTTAAAAGCTGAAGCCATTTTTTTGTTGTTGTTGTTGCTTGATAGTTTTTCTTTTCCTTAGTTGAGATGCTACTGTTTTGGGTTATAGAAATCATGCTTTTGCTCTCAATAACAAATTCTCACTCATTCGACATTGCCGCTGTTTAAATTAAGGTGCATGGCAAAGGCATCTCCTTAGCTGTCGGTTTTTTTTTTTTTTTTTTTAAGAAAAAGAAAAAGAAAACAATGTTTCAATTGATGATCTCTGTGGACACAGAAGGAATGTTTCCTTTAAATTAGACATATCTTATCGAATTCTTCATTTCTAGGCCTTTCCTCCTGGTGCTCTTCATCCTTTACCAAAGAGACAAGCACTTGAAAAAAGCAACGGTGCCAGCCCGGTCTTCAACCCCAGCGTCTTGCACTACCAGCAGGCTCTGACCAGTGCACAGTTGCAGCAGCACACCGCGTTCATCCCCACAGGTACGTGCCCTCACAGTCCCACGTCTGTGTCCTCGTGTCCTTCCGGTCATGTGCTTTCTTCTCATTTCTTTAAGCTGTTTGGTGGAATCTAGTTTGCATTTAAAGGTACAATACAGCCTGAAATGTATCATTGTTGTAGGTATCTAGGCATATTGACCTTGCTTTGATAGCTAAACATTTAGGATTCTAAAGCCAAATATTTGATAGGGTTGAGTGACAGATTCAACCCATGAGAAGTGGAGAGCAGTTAGGGCTTCTGGTTTTTCTTGTATTCAAATGAGGCCTTTGTAAAGCTGTTATGTAAATAAGACCTTTTACATGTGACAACTGAAATTTGTCCCTAACAATGAATGACCTAAAAATATCAATTCCAGTAAATACTAACCTTGTTTTTTTTTTCTATTTCTATTCAGAGCACTAAAAAAAGCTATTCAAATTAAAGCAATCCCCTACTCATATTTTTATATCCATTCTGTCTCTTTTTCCATCTTCGACTTTCACCAAGTTCACAAATCTGTAGAGCTCTTAGTCAATGCCTGATAATATGAGGTGCATTAACTTATTATTTCACTAAGATCAATTATATGAATCATAAAATCACAGAGTTTAAAGGATCCTTAGTGATCTCCTCATCCAGATGTTTTACAGATGAGAAAACTGAGGCCCCCCCCATAAGTGACTTTCCAAGGTGGCACAACCTGAAGAAGGTAGAGAACCCAGGTTCCCTGTGCTAGTCCAATTTACATACATCACACCACACATCCAGTCTCTATGTATGAATTCCACATGGTTCTCAAAAAAAAAAATCAGATAAAAGTAGATTTTTAAAAATGCAGCATAACAGACAAGCTATGGGTGTACAAACAAAAGTATAAGGCATGTCAGCTCTCCCCCATTTGAGCACTTGGCTGACCACAGACTCAGGAAGACACACCCACTATACACAGACAGTTACCATAACTTGACTGTGGTTTTCCTTGTTTGTCTGTGTCAGAAGCAGGAGATGATTTAAACCTTGGTGGAAAGACTATCCATTGAGCTTTTTGTTTCAAAGTCAAAAGTCCTTATCCCATGATACTGAGTTGAAGGTAAATGTAGATGAATAATAATTTCATTAAGAAGAGTTATTGATACTAATGAATATGACTGAACTTCTCCAGTGGGTTATTCATTCTTTTAAATTCCATAGCATATCAAGAGTTAAGACTAGAGGGAGTTAAATAAATGTGCATAATATTCTTTTGTGTTACAACTATACTCTTACATGAATTAGTAACTAGTAGACAACTATATTTAGTATATGAAAAATATAAATTATGTAAGCAAAATTATTTTTAGCATTTAACTTTCTTATATTAGTCCTGTACTTATCTTGAAAGAAACTCACAGACTTGTAAAGGGACTCTAATTCAGTACATTTCAGTTTTTCCCTGTTGTAACCTTAGTGACATGCTGTGCTATTACAACATAGCAATATTTGTACCTGGAACCCACTTAAAAATAACATAATCATTAAATAATTACTAGAAGGTCAGCTTACCCTGCGGTATTGTATGCTTTCTGCAAGTGTCTCATCATAGAACTCTTGACCAACAGTGTAAGAGACAAAAAAATTAAGGAATAATATACTGAGGGGAAAAACATAAAAGAACAAGCCCGTTTGGGAGAAATAGGTCATAATCCCTTCACCATCTCCTGAGAATACCCATGAAACTCAGGAGCTCAGCCTCACAAGACTGTGAAGCCCTCTAATGCATATTTTAACACTCTAGGCCAATAATGACTGATTGGTTAAAGCACTGAAAGAATCTTCACTTAAAAACATTTCACCTGGAAACCACTCAAATATTTCCAAGGCAAGGATGAATACCATCCAAATCAATAACCTGACTGTTGTTGATGAATATATTTTATGTTGGACCATATTGGGTATTAGTTGCTGTGGTTGTGCACTTCTGCCCTCTGGTGGATTCTCTTGGAACAACTCAGATGTGCTGGCCACCCTCCTAGAGTGGGCTTTGGAAGTCAGGGTGCATTGGCCCCTTATACTGGGAATCAGAGGTGTTTCCACCTGTTATGTGAGATAAAGATCACAGTGAAAAGATATGTGGATGTTATATTCTGAGATGGTATTTAAACTTTCAAGAAATGTTTACATTTCTCTTAAATGATGAAAGAGAAAATAATTTTATTTAAAGGAAATTAGCATAGTCTTTCTCTCACTTAAATCCATAACAAAAGTTTCAGTGTTTATGTTAGTTCAAGTTTTTGTTTCAGGGTTTCTTTCTTATAAACTACATTTTCAACCTTATTTTAAAAATTATAATGATAATATTCATTGTTAATGATGGTTTTTTTTAAACCTCTACATGTCAAGTGATGTTCAAAAATAATTTTTGTAACTGATGGGCCCATTATTTTTATATGGGCAAATTTTGTTTTTTTGTAAATGCTTTACATAAGCAATTATCATAAATATGAAGCAAAAAGACATATTTTTGTCCTCCCAGAGGTTATCCTTTATTGCAAGGTCATTCCTAGAAAAGCTTTGATAGGCTACTAAACTCTCCACAATGTGAATATGGATTTTTTTTTCTTTTTGATAGGGATTATTTTAACCAAGTAGTTATACTTTTTCTTTGCTATGTTAGGAATATGGCAAAAGCACACATAGTTACAGAAATAGCAGAAAATAATTCTTGGCATTTCTCTGACAGGTTTATTCTGAGTTACTGCAAGTGTCTTTATAGATATTATCTCATTATTCAAGATGTTGCTCCGTTAGTGGCACGAATAGTTATTTGCATTTTGCAGATGGAAAAACTGAGGCTGTGTCTACACTGCAATATGATATGTAAAATTAGTGAAATTATCCAGATCATTCTGGCTCATGCACTAGAGCTGAAATATTTATGCAACTGCAGCAGAAAATATATGAGAAGGCTTTGTTCATGGAATTAGTGTGCTAACAAAAAGCCTCATCTGGTTAGGACAATGGCAACCCACAGAGTCCTTCCCTGGTTTGTTTCATTACTTCAGAAGCACAAGATAAGTTACATGGGGAAAAGTGCTATCCTGGACATGGCCCAGTGATAAGAAATCATACATATTACATAAGGTCAACATATAGCTTGGTGAGAGATTTATCAGTGTTCATCAGAAACTATATCCGAATAACCACAGTAAGATTTATCTGTTCCATTCAATTCACCAAACATTTCTTGGACACACAGTATGTTCTGAGTTCCACAGCCAGTGATGAAAATGCAAAGGAATTGAGAAATAGTTGAAAACCAAGTACAACACACAGAATTCAGGGTGGGCTGAGGGTCTGAGTGTAAAGGAAAGAAAAGGAAGCAATGTGTTCTGCCTTCTGCAAGCACTACAGTTGGTGGTTACAAATGATATGAAAAAAAGAAGACTATCTAGAGGAGGAAAAATGTGCTTGAGACTTTGAAAGAGAATGAGAGTTTACCCTTGAGGGAAGAGCATTCCAGACAGGGATGGGAAGGGAGCATCTGAAGAACAGGAAGTTGTTCACTGAGGCTGTAGTGCAAAGTGTTCATCGAAGGGTGGAAGGGAAGATGGCAGAGATGCAGCTTGCACATCTGGACCAAAATCTGGCATTAGGCAAGAGAGCCACTCACATGGCAAAAGCTTTGTTTGTCCAATATTGGCATCTGATTGGGCCAGGCAGAGAAAAAGGCTTATCCAATTAATTTGGTTGATCATTTCACCACCTCTAGGACCAAAGACAAAGAGACATAACCACCATGAGCCCATAGTGGCTACAGGAGCTGCTACTGGTTGTCACTCAGATGATGCTAGTATGCATGACACAGGAAAGCCCTCCAAGAAAGCCTGTCCATTTTGGAACTCAAAAGAGTGAGGGGATTTTTATAGGGGTTAATTTTGAATCATTCACAAGCTTGTGGGCTTTAATAAATTTTAGGAACACACTGTTCCCAAATCACCTCTTTCTGATGTCGAAGTACATTCATCCAACATATTAACCACCTATGGTGTGACTCATAGACTTAGCCAGACAGGATCTCTGCCCTTCTGACTTTACAGGAGAGGAGAGATGGATGTTCAACAAATACTCACATAAATATATAATTTAATGTTTTCAGAGTACTATGAATGAGAGAACATAATGAGTTCAATGAGATTAAAATAGAAAACTGATTTACGTGGCTTGGGAGGTAGGCAAAAGAACAGTTGAACAGTTTTCTGAAAAAGTGGCACGTACCTTGAGACCAGGAAGATGAAAAGAGAGGGTGGATGACTATTCTCGACAGAGGGACAGCTTATCAGAAATAGGAAAGAAGTGTTATGTGTTCTGTTCAAAGCAATGAAAGGCTCATCTGTCTGGATTCTGGTGTCAGGGAAGACAGGTATGGGCCAGCATGGAAAGGTGGCCAGATCCCGACCTCAGCAGTCTTCATCGCACAAGCGGAAGAAGCCAGCAGATCATTTTCAGCAGAGGAGTGGCCAGGCATACAATGAAAGATGCTGACTCTGTCAGCAGACTGGAGAATGACTAGGGAGGGAATGAGGAGGCCAGTTAGGGTGTTGTCACATAGCCAGGATTAGAGATAATGATGACCAGGACTTGAGAAGCAGGAGTAGTGATGGACAGACAAGTGCAAGTTGCATTTCAGAAGCAGGATTACTTTGGCTTATTGGTGAATTGAACCTGGGAATGTCACAAGGGCTAGTAGCATGAGACATAACTTCAGGCCAGAGCTCTTCATGGACAGTGATGCTTACCAGGTATTTGAGATAAAGCTTGAACTTGCTGAATTGGAGATCCAAGAGGCCAGACAAGCACTTAGAAGGACCAGAGCTTAGAGAGGAGATCTGGGCAGGACACATAAATGTGGAAGCCATAAACTCATAGATGGTATTTAAGTCCATGTGTTGAATGACACAGCAGGAAAACATATAGAGTAAATGAAAAGAACCCAGAACTGAGTCTGAAAACCTCCAGCACATAGAGATATAGACCTCAAGGAAGGAAGAGTAAACACAAAGCAGACAAAACAGGGAAAACGTGTGTGTGTGTGTGTACACGTGCGCGTGCATGTGTATGTGATCAAAACTCTAAGGGAAAACAGTGGTTTATTATGGAGGCAGTAGCCAGGTGTGAAGTGCTACTGAGACTCAAGAACAACAGATTAATGTGCAAGAGTTTCCACCAACTGCAGCAGTGTGGAGTTTTGTTTGCCTCCGCACCCCAGTACTGGGGATTGACCCAGGACCTTCTCACTCACCTCTATCCCCGGATTTCTTGCCTTCTTCTTTTTCTTCTTTCTTTCTTCTTTTTTTTAATTTGTAAATTTTTTAAAATTTTTGAAACATGGTCTCACGAAGTCACTAAGTTCCCAGGCTGGACTCAGACTTGCCTCAGCCTCCCACAGTGGCAATGTGGATTTTTTTTTCCTGATGACTAACATTTGCAGTTTGAGTGGAAAGGTGAAAATGAAACCAAACTGGAGAGAAGTAAGCAATAAATAGAAGCAAGGATGTGAAAATTTATGTGTAGGTAACTTTTCAGACGTTTGTGAAGGTGCGAGAGACAAAACTGGAGAAAGCAATTTTGAGGGGTAAGTGTATGTGTGTGTTAAAAGTGGGATGGACTGGCACATGTTTGTTGAAGAATCTAGTAGTAGCCCAGTTAAACTGCCCCTTTTTCTGAGTAGGTAATGCTAGCCCGATCAAAATGCAGATCAGGGAAGAAGTCTCCCTCTGGTATGAAGTACTCAGCAAAGAGAATAAAGATGGACAAACTTCACATTTCTCATCTAATATCTCAGAAGGCAATTCTGAAAGTTTAAGTGGGTACACATATGTTCATTACAAATCACTTCTCTGACACCTACATCACACCTAATCATCAGTTATTAAATCCATATATTACCTAGATTTTCATTCTAAGGAACTGAGCAGGTAATCCCTCAAAGCTGTAAATCAGGTTTTTTTTTTGTTTTTGTTTTTGTTTTTTGGCTCTCCACAACCATATTTCTATCAAGGTCAGAGTGTTCTGATTCACGTACACTGTAAGACCACCCACAGGTAAGACAACTACTCCTAAGGGAAAGCTGCAACCCCTGCCCACCTAGACACCAACTTGGGATTTCCCAGGAGTTCTGCTAACAGCCTATGTCAGGTAACATTTCACGTAACTCTGAAAAAATCCCTGAGCCTGAGTCCTAATTCAGCCCTAATTCTGCACTGACTTGCCTCAATAGTGTAGACTTCCTTGCTGGGTGCCCTTCCTTTGTCAAAGAATCTTAGATCAGAAAGTAGCTCACAGACTTCTGTGAACCATCCTGCCCTATCTTCCTACATTACTGGCTTTCATGCAGTTTATAATCAAACCAATTTTTTATTTGATTTTTTATGTATAATTTGCATATAATCAGACTAAATTTTAATGCAGTGAGTGCAGCAAAATCTAGTGAATAGAAGATCTGGATTGAGGAACAGAGTCCTATTTTGAGCCTTGCCCTTGACTCACACTAAGCATGACCTTGGAAGAGTTACTATGCCTCAGGTTTTTCATCTGTAAAATACTTCCTATGTCAGAGGATTAATCTGATAAAATACATTCTGTAAAATACACTGAGATCTTAGAGGAAGCATACCATGGCATTATCACATGTCATTCTGATTAGAATCATGTCAATGTATATGAATAGAAAGTGTGAAAAGTATTCTAAGAGTAAGTTTGGAATATTATTGGCTTAAAATAAAGTCAGATATATTTGTGTCTATACTGATAATGTGAACAGCCGAAAAAACTGTGTTAACTAACCCTACTTATTTCTGGTTGTGCTTCAATCTCACTTTGAATGTTAACTCTAAACCGCTAACCTGTTTCTTTCCCTTTATTCACTTTTTCCACCCACCATTGCATGACATCAGGGTCAGTTTTGTGCATGACACCCGCTACCAGTATTGGTAGGTTTCAACCTTTTTTATTTGTCTTTTATATGATGTACAGTACCTTCATTTGTTTGAAATTTATTTCAGAGGTGGTAGAAATGCTTTAGGTAATAGATCTAACATTTAGGAAATAGATCTAAAGGCTTATTTGGCTTTAGAGTTAACATAGGTTTTTAAAGATGTACTTCTATATTTAAGAAAATGAACAGTTTTAATGTGAACTCTTCTACTAAAACAATCACTACAAAAACATAAAGCCACATGTATGAGTCTGCTTTTTAATGATTTGTGTTTTGTTTCTCTTTATAGTTTATCTGATATAGCATAAGAAAATCAGGCAGGCTAATTTCATCAATGTTTTAAAGTTTCATAGTGGTGTGCCTTTATCTCCTCTTTGCTGTGTGTTAGAGTTATCAGAGTTTCCCAGAAGTATTTTTTTAATTACATATCGATGTATTTTGAAACCAAGTCTGAGTTGCCTTGTTTATACTTTTAAGTGCAAATTTATGATGTTTCGTACCTCCACATTCCCTTACATATAAAATTTTAGTAGTCTATAACTAGCCTCACACATTTCAATGTCTTGATACAAAAGTCTCTCTAGGACATATGGATTAGTTCTCCATAGAATCCAGAAAAATAAACATTGGCAAAATTTGTCTGGCTATTTCAGAGAAACTATGTTAGAATTTACATCAAGACCATGATTTCTGCTCCACTGTTAATTGATCAAAATAAAACACAACCCACAACAATTACAGTATAAGGAGCAATGCCAAATTAAAAGAAAATTCAATTCAACCACAGTTAATTCCAAAGAACATCTCATCCCAAATTAGGCCTACAGATATTTTAGAATTTATGAATATTCTAGATTTGATTATGACATAATCTTACTTCATTGGCTATTACCAATCATATTTTTAGAAACAACCATTAATTACATTTACTATATACTCTGAATTGGGAATGGAGCTATTATTAGAAATAAAATATTTATAAATACATCAACCAAAGTAATCTGCTTTGGCCTTTCTGGGAATCACTGATTATGTTTTAAAACTTCCTTTAATTGTACTTGTAATAAGCTATTTTCCCTTTTTTATTTCTCTCCCATGCTTCCTTGCTTTGCATTGTGATTGCATGCCATCTGCTGGTTTAACCCATGATGGCTTGCTGCTCTGATATTCACCATGCCAAAATACCACTTCTATTACCATAATGCTACACCCTCCTGTTCATTGCTCCCATGGTTCCCCTCCTGAAAGTACCCATGATGCACAGCGCTACGTCCGCCACTGTCTCTGCAGCAACAACTCCTGCAACAAGTGTCCCCTTCGCAGCAACAGCCACAGCCAATCAGGTTTGCTCCTTTTAAAGCTTTCTTTCACAAATCCCAAACTCTAAATGAGTGCTGATATTTAAAAAAAAAATTCTCGGTGAGAATTTTTTTTTCATGTTTATCCATCAAATTTTATTTTTTTAATTAGTTTATAGCAAGCATTTATGGACAGGTTGCACTTATTTAGAGTTAACATTTACTGCAAATAATGATGTAGCTATGTTTTGTGTTGCACTGTTTGTTTTCGTACCTAATATTGTGTAATTAACCTGACAGGCTTAAATTCCTTTTAGTACAGCATTACTTATCCAGTGGTTTGTGAATTACCGCATAAATTGTAGAAGTGAACCCATGGTTGCTTCAGAAATGGCTCTATTTTGATTTGGATCATTCAGACCCTATCATCTCCCATGGAAGCAAAAAAAAAAAAACCTTGGAAAAGGCTTCCCTTTTTCCTAAGTTTCCAAATTAGAGGTCTGAATAATTCTTATTAACATCTGACTTTGTGCATAGATGCCACAAAACTCACTCAGTCCCCACTTGACAATCTGTTCAGATGCTGTTGTAAAAGCCAAACCATACTGGAAGGAGAGCAACGTACCACTGTGTTCACAAAGGCTGGATATAACTGATTAGGAGAGTTTAACTCTGTTGGTTTAATGCATGTGCCAGTAAGACCATGGATGGATGTGATATTTCCTAGTGAGAGCTAGATGACTGTTTCCTACTCTGTGGTCAAAAGCTGACTATGCCCCTGACCCTGCTGACCAGCTTATCCCCATGAGCTCCTGTCACAAGGACACGGGTGTGAGACGACTGAGCTTAAGCTCTCACCTTGCCTAGTAAAATACTTTATTGCGCATGCCCTCCCCTTCATAGAAGAGCAATTTTGTTCTTTGTTTAGTTTTATGTTTCATTGTGTTTTTAAAAATAAGATGGACTGTGCTAATGAAAGATGAAGACAGATATCTGAATAGACTGGAGGGAAGGGCCAGGCTATTAGGGAAAATGATAACTTGAGCATTAGGGGAAATCATGTCAAGGCATAAATGGTCCATTCCAGATAGCATCCTGTTGTCTGGAAGGGATGATTCACACTCAAGTAAAGATGAGATCCTGTGCTCTAAGTTTCATCACTAAGTGGAAAGGTGTGAGTGTACTGGAAGGCAGGAATAGAAGTTAAATCCCAGGGCAGCTCCTACTATGACAAAGCAGTAGGGAGCGAGGAGGGAGTAAGGACAGGCCAAGGGGACAGTACAGAGGCAGACATAAACCATGCAATTCCCTGCATACCTCTAAAATGCTAAACCATTCGACTCAGCTTCCAAACGAGTATTAAAACAAGCAGCAAATAAACGCCTTAGTTGCGGAGATTATTACTTTTTAAAATCATGTGATGGGAAAAACGAGAGACTGCATCCTTCTTATTAGGCTCAAAGCTCCTCGTGTCATTTGTCATTCTTTTTATGGAAACTGGATACTTGTTTCTTTTAAGTCTAAATCCCGCCTCCACCCACCAAAGTCCCTTCCTATGAAAACAGATTTGAAGTATAATAATATACCTAGTAGTATTTATCACACTAAAAAATGTACCTGTACTTTACAGCAAGTGGAGCATTTTTGAGGCCTAGAGATCTTTTCCAGGAAAGAAAAGGATAAATAAACACTTAGGATAAATTCTATAATATATTATGAACATTTGGCCATGCATCATATACACTTTTTCACCATAGTGATTCTTTTTGCTTCCGTTTGAAGAGATTGCAAGCATACATGTAAGTTTGTGTATGTGGAGGAGGTAGGGTAGGTAGCGTGGGCTACTGGAGCTAAAATACATCACCTTAAAGGAGGTGATTAGTGAAGGAGCTAACAAGTTTAACTTCAGTTTAATCCAAACAAACATAATTTTAAAAAGACCCAACTAGTTTAAAGAATCCAAGATTCTGTGTTTTTCAGGTATAATAGTTGCTGTTGTATCACATGTAAATGATGAAATCTTGGCAATTCTGATGAAGGTCTGCTTGCATATGAAAACCACAGAGAAATAAATTATTGTAAGCCTAAATCTTCAGATGTATATTTTTATATATTCTTAAACTTCACAGAGAAAAACATTTACAAAGGAATTTGGGCATTCTTCCACCACCTAAGAACAGAAAGCAGAGATTGCTAATGACTGTGAAAAAACAAGTGATCATCCTGTTAAAACCTTACCCTTTGAACTCAGATCAGGCTGGGCGTGGTAGCACATACCCGTAATTCCAGCACTCCTGACGCAGAAGAACTGCATGGAGTTCAAGGCCGGCCTGAACTACACAGTGAGATCTTGTCTCAAAATATCAAAAGTAAAAAATAAATAAACTCAACTCAGTTTATGCAAATTACAAGTCATTTAAACATAACAAATCTCACTAGATGGCCTCTAAGATTGAGGAGTATTATGTAAAGGCCAAAGCAGCAATCCAAAAGGTAAACACAAGCAGAATGGAGAGTGGAGCTAAAGATTGAAGCTTGTGGAATGATAAGCATCCTGCCTTCTTGTCCTCCCTTGAGCCATCTGTCTGTCACCCAAAAGGCAGTTGGGTTTTGACAGGTTTTATTTGTTTTGCTTTGCTTTTTCTGATTCAGTCAACTCAGATTGTCAGTTTAGATATTTCAAGACTCATAGGTACTTGTAATTAGACACAAGATATTCATAGGAGAAAGAAAACAAAGATTTCCCATGTTAAGGTTTCCAGTCCAGTGTTCTTTACATGTTACCCCATGGTAGGCCCACGGGACATGCAACCCATCCGCAGTTATATCCTCAGGTTCAATCACTAATAAGTTTTAACCAAACTTAAACTGGTTATTTGAAATTAAATAAAAGCATAATCTAAACTAAATAAACAAAAGCAGAATCTAAGAATTTTTTTAAAGTTTTGATTGTTAAGCTCTAGGAATAGATATGCAAACAAAAATATGAGTAAATTTATTAAGAGCTATTTCCTATTTCAAATAAAATCTGGGTTTTAATACAAAAATTATACATAATATATTATTATTACTAACCATTTCTATACCAGGTATGATTCTAAATAGTCTCTCTAATATGTTATAACTTATATATCTGATATTTTCCTCCATTATATATTATATGAGAGAATACATATATATTCATATAGATATTTAATGCTTATGAGACGGGTACAATTTCCCTCACCCTCATTTTACAAATAGTAAAACTAACAGAAAGGTTAACTACATTAACCAAAGTCGTATCACTGATCAATGGTTCTGCTAAATTCAAACCCAGGCAGTCTAGTCCAGAGGCCTTGATCTTAACCGCCATGGTACACAACCTCTTTCTATAATTATGAATACACAAAAGTAGTTTTTCCTGAAGTAAAACTGTGTCCGGCGAACAAAAAGCACCAAACTCCATTGCTCTAAGAGGAAATGAAGGAGTCCTGCTAATGCTGCTCAAACGAAGGAGGGTCATGTGGTAGGAAGATTAACTGAGTTTGAGCATAGCTGCTAGCTAGTTTTGTGATAGCCAGGTCATACTTAGAAACCACGCAGTTGATCTCATAGATTCTATGCGATATTACAATCAGTAAAAATAAAAATTTCTGTAAAAGATAACCTAAGAAATAATTAGTCATAAGTCTTTCTTAGGGAAGCTGGTTCAAGGGTTTCTTTTGTTACAGACTCAGTTCCTAGCTTCTATTAGTCTTACAAATAGCTTGGTAAGAAGAAAACTCACAAAATGATGGTAACCTGTAAATTGGTCAATTTCCACCAGTGACCAAGGAATGGAATGTATAAATTTATAGATGCCCATATTAAATGAAATTTAGAGTGTACTTTGAAAGAGGCAAAGGTAAACAGCTTAGTATATGGCTTACCTAAATTTTTCACTTTAGAAATTGTATTGAATAAAATGAGAATGCAGATTAAAATTACTATAACTTGAATGGTTATACTACTCTATGCTACTATTGCTTTAATATTTTTATTTCAAAATTATATCTCAAAGGAGGAGAAAACAATTTTCTGAATAAATATGTTTTAGTTTCTTCATTTATAGAGATTATTCAGTTCATTTAATACCATCCTTAAAGGCTCAGATAAAATAGTTTGTACCCTGCATCTTCACGAAGCCCCCTGCCGCCAGCTAAAGTTACTTTCTTCTATGCTCTGAATCCTATAAAGACTGTCTGCGCATCCCTTAAGGTGTCCTCATTAGGTAGAAAGAAAGACAAGTGCAAATGCACAAAGATGGGGGCTATAAAGTTGAGCTGAATAAGATCCAACATGCTGACTGCCAGTGCACTTGTCTTTAGGACTGGCTCTAAAATAGATTCAACTCCCATTGTACAGCACCTGAGAGTCAGAGTAAAGGGTTCAGTCCCTATTTGCAACTGTAGAGTTTTCAAGCAGAATGGTGATGGAAACAGAATTTAGGAAGACTAAGCAGGTTGATTTGAGGCAGGAGGGTCTGCAGAGACCATTAAGAGGTTTTTAACAAGTGCCTAAACCAGGACACTGGCAGCTGGCAAGTGGCTTGCTTTGTCTTGCCTCTTCCCATTACATAGGGAGTGTTATTTTAACCAAGGAGAAACAGAGGCATGATTTAATACTATGACAAAGCCTGTACAAATAAATGTCAGGTAGCAGAAAGAGAGATGTAGGCTGACATGAAAAGTTAGCTCCAGAAAGTTGCCTCTTGGGACCTGAACTCAGCCCCTCCCAGGAGAGCAGCTAGGTGGACTCACTGACCTCTGGTGTGCCCACCCCAAAATATGGCTCCCCCTGCCTGGCTCAGTGAGACTTACATGCACCAGAGCCCCAAGCCCTCCAGGCCTGTTCTTAAGCAAAAGAATCTTTCAGAAAGCATACACATTACAGCTCTCTGGGCAGGAAGGCCATGATCCATCCAGTTCATTCTGGATTGTGAGTCCATGCCAGGAAGAAAATCCTTATTGTTGGACATTAAGAATCTTCACGGAACACCCCTAGCAGTGCCTTAAAGCTGATGAAGTCAGGTGATATTTCTGGCAAAGTGTGATCCAACACATCAACCACACCTCTAGAAAGTGCTGATTCATATTTACAATTAACCTCAAGGCCTTGTCACATCCTCTGAACTTTCCTCCAGAGACTAAGTCCATTCAACAGAGGGTTGGCCTTAGGAAGAGTTTACTGAAAATCAGCTGATAATATATCACATGCACATATTTACTAGAATATTTAATGTCAGAAAATTCCACTTTCCACACATGCTATATATGTTTCAACAAAATATCTTATCAGAAAAATAATTACATATAACCAGAGTGGCCATGATGCTTTATCTGGCCTGCTATTCATTACTAAAGAGAGAAGAGAAAGTCTCAAAAGCATCCTCCCTTATTTATTCCTCACCTATGAATGTGAACACAAGCTCAAAGCTATTTGTATATAGGTTCTTAGGTATGTAAATTAACCTATGCTAGCCAAGAAATGCAGAAAGACAGGGTCATAGTTTACTTCTTTCTTACATCTCAGAATTTTATAAAACATCTATTATTCAATGCCATCTGCTGAGACTATATTCAGACAAATGTAGGAGGCATTCAACATTCCCCACTATTCACCACTTGACCCATTTTGGGGCCTGTGTTCATTTCACAAGAAAAACAATCTTGGTTCTAAGGCCCCAGTGTGGGAGGAGCAGGCTCCTCCTGTCAGATCTCTCTCCTGAAATACACCACAAAGTGGCTGGCCTCTCCTTGTGATGCTCAAACTGCGAAACAAAACATTCCTCTCTCACAGTTTGCTCTTCCTGGGAGCAGATTATAGAAAGCAGCTGAGCCCTAAGTATGTTGTTCTTCAAAAAAGGAGAAACAGCAATGGTCAGAATCTAGTCCTTGCAAACAGCACCCAACTTGAGCCAACTTTCTCAGCACTGACAAAGTGGGTGAGCCACCTTGAATGTTTCTGCTTATATTCTGACTCTAGAGAGGGGATTAGGTTTCGGGATTGAATCTGGTTACTTCAAGTGAGGCAGAATTTTGCCCTATGAAATATTTTGTGAAGAAGGCAGGGCAGGAGGTAATAGATAGAAGCCTACTACCAAAAAAAAAAGCCCAAACTATAAAAATTACTTTCAGCAATTAGTTAATCAGTGTGAGTCTAAATTCCACTGTGCAGCATGGCTATGACATCAGAATCCACATTTGCTAGTATGGTTGAAAAAATGTTTTTTTTTCCTTTGCGGGGGTGGGGACAGCTCTGCCAGTCTTACGTGAACATGGTTCTATGAGAACAATACAGAGGCAGAGGAATTTTTCTCTTCAAGAAACCAGAAAATGAGGCACTAGTTCTTTTATTTTCCTGCCTCAGAAGCAGCTGCTTTGCAGGACTACCATGAGGTTTAATTAATAAATGTATTTTCAGATTCTCTAAGGAAAGGCTAAGTTATGTAAGCGTTGTGATCTAGTACATTTTCATTTTCATGAATAATTTACACCTCTTGGTGAGAAGCTTGGGCAGAATTCTTTTGTATATAGCACCTAAAGACATAATATCAGTTCCAATTTTGTGCAGCTGAAGAGAAAAATGTCAAGAGCCCTTATGTGGAGCTTTCCTGCCTGGTGTGGATTGTCCTACTTATTATACCTCTAATCCCATCCTCTTGCATTTTGATAGGATTTAGGGGGACCTTTTGGATTGAAAAGTCATATTCCCTGTAGTATTTTGGCTTTTGTTGATGGTAGTAAAATCATGCTCCATTTCTCTAATTTTAGGTTTCTTACTTTGAGTGGAACAAATATGTAGTTCATCCTATCTGTGTGTTATTTCCAGCCCTGGATTTGTAAAGATGAAGAGACTAGCTGCAGTGCAGGAATTCAGACTCATTTCCTGTGGCTGAATGATGAATAGGGTCTCATTCTTCCTAAGAGTTGCCATTAACAGAGTAAAATGTTTACTCCTAGGCATTTACCTACTCAAGCTTTGCCACTGCCACCCCTCTTTCTGCACTGCTGTAACTTTGGGGAAGTAGCCAGCCTTTCCACGCAGGTGCCGGGCAGAGAACCAACTGGGCCTCCACTCACCAGATATGGTACTGCTGTGTGTCAAAGACACATTGCTTTGAGGTCTGGCCTCTGCTCCTTCTAGACTTCCCTCCAGGCCACATGACTGGAGGTGGTGATTTCCATGGTCAGACATGGCTGAGTCTGCTGATCATTCCAGAGGCTATTAATTGGGGGAGTTGCTAAAGATATTCAGAGATTCACTGCCTAGTCCAGAGAGGTAAAGTGATCACAACAGGCCATAAAATAAAATAGTCTAATACATTTATGGAAAGAAGATTCCACAGCAGGGTGGGTCTCATCCAACAGTGACTGGAGACACACCTCTGAGGAACCTGTAGGAATTACATAAAGGACAAGTGCCCTAGCTACTTTCTTTACCACTGTGACAAAATACCTGACACCTGCAAATTGAAGGAGAGGTTTACTTTGGTTCACAGTTTGTAGGGGTTTTAGTCCATAGTCTGCTGGCTCCAAAGCAGGGCAGCATGGCACAGAGGCAAGGCAGAGGAGAAGTTGCTTGTGTCTTAGTATTCAGAAAGTAGAAAGTATAAATGGTGGAGCTGGGGAGGGAGCAACACCCTTTCAGGCCACACCCGCAGTGAAGCACATTTTATGACCAAAACCTACCTCTTAGTTCAAGTCAGCTATAAACTCCCACAATCCAATTAGCCCCACCTATGAGAACATGAGGTGATGGGGTACATCTGGATATAAACCATAACATGGGTAAGGACTCGTTTGTAATTTAAAGTGTAGGGATGAAAATGGGATAAAGTAAGAAGGGGATCTCACATTATAAATTTGGCATCATTCTACTTTAAATATGGTGTCACATTTCACCATATTAGATAGGCTCTATTTTTCCTTTTACATGTTAAAATAAAATCGGAGTTCAAATTTGGTCACAACTCTAATTACAGCCTGCAGTTACAGACCTCAAATCTGTCTCTCCTTGCAGCCTGGGTTGGTTTGCTTTCTGTCACTGTGATAAAATGCTTGAGATAATCAACTTAAAAAGAGAAAGAGTTAGTTTTGACTCACAGTTTTAGAGGTTTCAGTCTATGGTCAGTTGGCCCATTGCTTTGGAATCTGTGGAAAGACAGTATATCATGTTAGGAGCACATGGTGGAGTAGTCTTGCTCATTCTGTGGTATTCAGGAAGCAGAAGAGAGACAGGAATGGGCCAGGCAATAATCCCCTTCCAGGGTACTCTCCCAGTGACCTGACTTCCTTCCATTAGGTCCCCCTTCTTAAAGGCTGCCAAGAGCACCACACTGAAGACGCTGTCTTTCACACAAGGGCCTTTGGGATATTATAGCAAAGTCAGTTCTTTTCCTCATATCTTACATTCTTCTTAAGAGTGTATGTGGCTTAGAAAGGAATTTCAGAATCAGTTTCAGACTTTATCTCAGGCAGACAAAGCAGCTATGATTACATCTCAGATCTGAAGAGGGGACACTGTGGCTTATGTGACTTGAACAACTTGCCTTGGGCCATGCCACCAGTGAGAGAGACAGACAGCAGTGAGAAGTAGAGGATCTAGTGGGCAGTTATACAAAATGTAGTTCAGTAGATAAAGAGCGCCTCAAATGACAGGATGAGAACAGAACAGGTATCATGAAATGAGAGACTTGGAAACATCAGTATACTGAGAGTTAGTGTGTAGATGTGAGCAGGGAGAGGCTGAGTGCCAGGTCACTGCTAAGGGAGCTACTTTATCAGTGAAGTGATGAATTCAGAGTGGAGAGAAGAGAAAACCAGGGAGAGAGGATGAGTAATCATGAACCACAAAAATTCAGAGAGATTTCTTAATCCTTTACCCTCCTTTGTTCACCTAGAGGCTATATCAGCCTACACAGCCTGTAGATTTCTACACCTTTCTCCTCTCTGCCACATAACCTCCATCAGGACATCTTTCCCATTGAATTTCATAAAAAAAAAAAAAAAAAAAAAAGGGTTCTTGTCTACTCATCTTCGCTTTGATTTGTGCTAGAACAAATTTGTTGGCTGGTATTGTGTGACATCAATTTATGAAAACCTATATCTATTCTAGCAATTAAAATCCATCATGCCTGAGCATCAAGTACAGTATGCTGGATGTTTTGGTCTGTTTGTTTTACTTTCAGTGATCAGATTATATTATTATTATCATCAGTCCCCTTGCTTTGTAGAATTCAAAGATCCTGAAGCTTAACTTGATAAGTTTCTTGTAATCAAATACAGATCTATATTTTTGGTACTTATAGGTGATTCTGGAAGCAGCAGCATTAAACTAATCATTGTAAAATGTCACTTATTTTCCCCCAGTCACAGGTGCATCAGGCATTGTAGGTCTGACTCAAGCAGCATCAACTAAATCTTAAACAAAGGCAGAAAGTCATGAGAACAAACTTACCACAATCATGCCACACCTCCCCAGTAACATAAAAACATTTATGGTGTAAATTACATTATAAATTGGAATAGGAGCCCAAATCAGTGATGTGGCTTACCCAGCTCACATGAACGAACATCAAGGGAACCAAGACTGGAACTTGTTTATCTGTGTCTTGCCTACAGCAGTGTGTTTTCCTTTCTACCACTGTCTCCTGGAGAAAATGACCCTTACATGATCACAGAGGGGCCCCAAGGGCTACAAAGCATATCATCCACACAAATGTAACTCAGATCACTTCCCTTCCTGCAGCGCCTATCACGTGGTGTTCAGCCTTTCACAGAAATTATTCTACCACTGAAACCTAAAATGGCCCTGTACAGGATCACTACTATCTCCACTCATGGGGAAGGAAACTGCAATGTAACAAAGCAGAAAAGCTTGCCCAAGTGGCTAAACCAGTCTTAGAACTTTCCCTCAAGCTCCTAATCCTTTACTTTTTAGTGAGAAAAACTAAGAGCCTTACTCAAGGCTGTGTAAGGAATGAGACTCAGTCTCCTAACACTAGGCTCAGGCCTCTGCCTCTATCAAACCACAGTTCACCATGAACATACTCACTCTTTTTTTTTTTTTTCTTTTTTTTTAAACAGTAACTTTGCTTCCTCCTTAAAATTTAGAAAGATTTTTGAGGAAACAAAAAGATGCCCAGAGAAGTTCAACTTGATTCCTTCTTTTTCTCCAGGTACTTTTCCAGTATTAATTTCATAACTGTTCATTAATCATTCATTCGATATTTGCCATTGTTATACTGACATATGTGAAAGAGCCAGAGAACCACTTTTGTGATGCCGATTTAGGAGAGAAGGATGGCTGAATCTACTCCTATTGTTCATATTCTTTTCTTGGCTCTTTTTTGATATGTGTAACATTAAGGCTGGCCTTGGACAAGGAAAGAAGTTGAAAGGGAAACCTAAGAAGTGTATTTTTAAAAGTCCATTGTATCTCTTTGCCTTGGACAGAAGTTAAGCATTGGTTAGGTTTGGGGGGCCGGTGTTTGTTAAAAATAAGCTTGTTAAGTTCCCCCACTTCTTCCTGCTGCTTATGTGAGATGTAAGGAAATAAGTGAAGGCTTGGAAATTGAAGCACAGATGTTTACTAAACAAGGATGGGTGCAGAGAAATGCCCATACTCAATTACTCTAAGAACAGTTATCTAATTATTAATAAATACTATCTTGTCAAAATATCACATTCATGGCTTAGACTAGGAAATTAACATAGTTTAAATATTTCCATATATATATAATATGTACATATATTAGCATTAATAAATGCTTACCACTGCCAGCACTTATTGAATACATTATCTGATTCTCACAATGCCCTATGAGTAGGAACAATTTTTAATCCCCATTACAAAGAAGAATACTTAAAATAAAAGATTTTGCATGATTTACCCATGCTAACGTTCCTACTAAGCCTGGAAGCTGGGTTTTATCCAGGTCTAACTTTAAAGAGGGGATTCTGCCACTCACAGGATGATAAGCTTCTGCAATGGACACTGATCATCAGGCACAAATGGCTATCATGTTGTTGTATTACAAGATTTTAGTTTGAAAAATTACTAATATGAATTGACGGACAAAACTTTAAATGCACCAGAGAAATTGAGTCTAGTCAGTCATGTGTGATAGCATAGACATGTAAAAAAAGGGAAGTGCATTTTATATTTTTTAAAACTTTAATCTCATCAAAACCAAGTTTATTTCCAACATGGAGAGTACCATGCAGTCATATATTTAAAAGCACAATATTATTTGAATGTATTTTTATCAGAAACTAAAATTAAATCTGATTTAGGATTATGAATTCTAAAATAAGAGCCTAACAGAAAGGAACCATCATTTATCAAAATCTAGTATTACATATGAGACACTTTATAGGCATTATTTCATTTAATAGTCAACATAACTCTGTGAAGTGTCTTATGCATTTTCCAGATGACAGAAATAATTTGCTTAAAATTCAGGGAAGTAGGACGTGGCTGGACAGGTTTAGGCCTCAAGCTCTCCTGCCTGAAAATCTGGTGACTTTATCATATTTGAATTAGATTGAAGCTCATAATCAGTGTAGGATTGGGGAGGAACCTCTTTCTATGTCTCTCTTTAAAAACTCTTAACTACTGAGTTTACTATTGGTTTTAAAAGTTTCAACTATGTAAGAAGAAAGTTCTAGTAGAGGTGCTTATTGAAACTCCAAGTTCAATACCAAAATGACCTGAAAATATTGTTAGTTGGGGGAGCGATAAGGGAGTAAAATTTAATTCAAAGAGCAAGAGCTAGAAACACAGGGGTAAGAGGACACTACTTCGCTCTTCCAAGGGTGATAAACTGGCACGTGATTCTGGATGAAGAGTCTACCAGAAGGAATCCTCTTATTCATGGATTCCTATTTTTAAACAATATAATTTTTAAAAAGAGATACCATTTTTCTCTGCTCTCCCCATAGAACCTCACTTCCATGTCAGTCTCAGTGGTTAAGCAGGAATGCCTTGGCAGCTGGCAGGAGAAAACAGAAACTTAATTTGGCTTTAAGTAAAACCATAGGCTAAATGAGAAAGTGAGCCAGGGATATTAATGATGAGTCACATGCATACACAGAAAACAAGAGATCCCACTTTGAAGCCAAAAGTAGGAGGGACAGATGGGAGGGAAAGACGGAACAAGGGATGAAAATTGGTAAGAATGGAGAAAGGGCAGATAGATTAAAGGTTACAGAGATTTAGTTCAAATGAAAAGTTCTGCAGACGAAGGCTGGTGATGGTTGCAGAATGAGATGAATGTACTAACAGTGTAAATGAACTGTGCACTTGAAAATTGTTAAAGTGGTACATTGTATGTTATAGTCACAATACCACAATTTTTAAAAATGGTAATCTGAGTGGATATTTTGCCAAAAAAAAAAAAAGAGGAGATTAAGGATTGACAAGAAAAGGATCTAATTGTACACAGATTTTGTTTCATTAAATCTTTAAAATTCGTTTTTATAAAAATTCTTTAATGTTGCCATTTCCCCTTAAGAGTTATATTTTCCTAAATCAGATAACTAAGTACAAAGGTGAACATCTCTTCAGTGAACTAAGTCTGTTAGAAGCAGGATCTGTTCATTCTGATATGCCTGGCCTTAACAAAAGCCTAGTACTTATGTACTCAGCGGCAACATATCTTCATACCTCTTCTCAACAAATGTATATTAATGGGAAAGGAAATAAGGGAAAAGAAAAAAATATGAGAAAATGAAAAAAAGGAAATAAAGTATTTGTAAATAGGGAAGGGAGGAGGGGGTGAAGGGAGGGCAGGGGTAAGGGGAAAAAATGAGAACCAAGACCTGTCATGTAGAGGTACAAGATCCCAACAATGAATGTAACTGTACTGTATCCCTAAAATGTACCAATAAACTCAATGAGAAAAAAAAAAACCCACACACAAAAAAAAACAAATGTATATTAAGAGCCTACTATGCCACCTATATCTGGGAATACAGCAATGAAAACAAGTCGCTAATCTCATGGGTATTACAGAGTTAGTGGGCAATGAACAAATATGCAAGTAGTTAGAGCCTAATTATTATGAGATAAGAATCTGAGGAAGTTAGTGGTCGTACTGAAAGAAACCACTGAGCTTTGTTAGTAAAGAAATAAAAGAGAATCTGGGAGCTGCCCTTTTGCATTCCTTTTCCTCCCTTGGTTTCCATTTTGATATCTATTACACCAAGATTTTGGGGCTCTTCCTATGTAATTACTGGGAAGGATGGGTTTTAGCCTGGCTTAAGGAAGGACCACACTGCAAGGATGTGATGTGATACAAGCAGAGAAACTAAGGCTCGAGAGGTCACCATAGCAGCACAGACAAAACTTGCAAAATCCCACTGAAGGTTTTTCTGATTTTTCCTTTGCATCACAATTTTACTCACAATTAAGTGTTTCTGTTAACTTCTTTCTCATGCCTCTGCCTCTGTCTCTTTCTGACACCACACACACACACACACACACACACACACAGATTTTAAAAAAGTAGAAAAACTAATTGTGTTGGAAAATTTGTTAGATGGCAGTGTCACTCCACCAATTTAAGAAGTGTGCCAGATGACAACAATACACAAAGACATATTTCCATTTCTGATAAGTAACGTGGCTCTGACTGTTCTTTTACTGAATTTCAGCATTTGTCGCTTTTCTGCCTCTGGTGTCTCAAAAGCCAGTTTTTAACAGGCTAAATTATACATTCAGATCCACTGTTATAAAAGATACTGTGGCCAAAATGTGCTCAGGATTCTAAGTCTGACATAATGGTAGCAGATACAAAACGGGGCATTGAGCAGAATTGGGAACTTTATGTTAAATTCAGCAAGATCTTGCTTCTGTGATTTTTTTTCTCATGACCAGAATCTTCAATTTATTACTTTGAGAAAAATCCCATACTGAAAAACCCCATATTGTATAAAAATGATTATTTTTTAAATGTCTTTATATTTGCTGCATAAACTTTTTTTTCTAAAAAACTAAGTTTTGCTTTAATTTTTCTTGGATACTTTGTGAATATGCATTTCTACTAATGTCCATTATTATAAACAACTGGCTTTTAAAGGTATGGAAAATATTTTCTTGGATTCTACCTTCATGTCCAGAAGTCTCCTTCAATTGATTACCACAGATGTGCACTTTTTGAGTGTTTGTTCACAGTTTCTTGGTTACTTGGTTTGGAACTCAATTTTCCTATAAAGACAGCAACAGTGTCGGTGGTTAGGACTCCAGGCTGGTCTAGAGATGCACTGTACACACAGAACTTGAAAACATGAATCAGAACATGATGTTTTAAAGTTGAATTCTCCATAATGTTCTTTCAGTGTATTGAACAATGTAATGTACCAAGTTGGGAATCTTCAGTTCAGTTCAGTTACCAAAGGGCTCTGCAAAGGTGTCTTAACCATAGCAGGCTCTATGGATGCTCTACATGGAACTCAGTGCTCATGTATTAATCAAGGATAATACTGTGTCAAACTCCATCCTTGTCCACAGACGTTTCTGTTTCTTTGAGATTTAAGAAAGACATCAGAAGGACATACCTAACTCAAACTTCCAGAGTGTGACTGAAAATTTCTTCCCCTCCTTTACCTGCCAGAAGTAGAGAAGCCTTACTTAATCCACGGTGAATTCTATAACTGGAACTTAGTCAAGAAGGCTTTGGTGCGGTTTGGAATCAAGATTGTCAAGTGAAAAATATGAGAATAAAGTCTGAGGCCTATCCTGGGTAGCCACCAAAACCATGCACACAATCTTCTTTCTTGTTTTCCATAACCTATGAGATGATCTGCCTACTTCTTTTTTTCTTCATTCTCATGTGGCCTTTCCAATCTAGATTTTATAAGATTTTTTACCCCTTTTTCTCTAGCAGCTGCTGAGCAAGCATGGTCTCATAGCTTCTCTCTTCCAGAATAAACATGTAACACTCTTGGATATATTTTTGTTTTAAATACTTCTATAGTACCAGGGACAGGGCCAGGAATTCTAAAAAGTCTGCTTCTCATATCCCTTTACCTCCTTCCTCATTTATATCCTGTGGGAGAAAAAAAGAAAAGAGAAAAAGACAGTCACAGTTGGATGACATATGGACTGTATGGGATCTGTGGACAATCCTCCTATCAACGTGAAAGCAACAGAAGTGATCTTAGGGTGTCAACAGGGAGCTTAGAAAAGAAAGATCTGGGTCTGGGGTCCAGGAGGACCCAACTCTGAGTGAGGCATAAAGAACTTCCCATTATTCCTGCTTCCTTTTCCATCCATGGATATACCAGCCTTGTACCCGACTTTGGAAGGGCAGGCAGGAGATGCATGGAGAGGAGGATATCCGGACCTGTGGGTAAACTGACTTCCCGGAACACAGAGCAGGCCTGAGTAATGGATCATTTGAGAGACAGCTTTTGTTTGATAAAAAATATATCAGAGATGCCTTTCAAATTATGTCCAAAGCCCTTATTTTCCCATCTAATCACTTTAGGGTCATGGACAAAAAAAATTTAAAGCTATCTAGTTATTTCATTTATATGGCTTTTGGCAAGACATCAAAGGGTTTTTTGTTGTTATTTCAGTTTGTTTGGGGCTTTGTAATGAATTATATTTGGTCTGGAAAGCTGCAGACACTTTCAGAAATACTCTCTCCTTTATGAAGACCTGCTAGTTCAGCTGTTGAGTTTATGATGCCAATGAGTTCAAGCTCAGTGTTTCAGTTTCTGCACAGGCTGTTTTGCTTTAAATCAAGTACATGTCACACCCTGTTGAGCCCTTTTTTGAGTGATGGATAGCTCAGCCTAAACCCATCATCATTATGGAAGAGACAGGACAACATGCATATTTCATAACTCATTACTCAGACAGGAAGGGATAATATTTTCTTTTTACACTGACATTATCTGTTGTCTAAGTACCCTGTGCCTGTTTCTTGGAGTGAAAGCCAAATGCCTGGAAGATGCAGGATGAACAAATAGACCTTCTCTCCTCATCCCAGTCCCTCTTACAATGTGGCCTCAACTCATGTTGCTACAGCTTGTGCTGATACCCAGCTCAGGAAGCAGTTATCCAGAATTGTGGGTATCTCCTCCAAGAAAGTGAAGCTGATGAATCTACAAATCAGCAGCTCATAGCTCAAGTCAATCCAAAGATATATTTTAGCTGTTTTTCCCAACGTAAATTTCCAGCTTCTTTTGGAAAATGGAGGGTCGAGCAATATGGAGCCTATGTTCCTGCAACTTCAATGGATGAATTGAGTGGCTACTGCCAATCTCCCTGGCCTGCTCATTTACATTTGCTTCCAAAACCAGGCCCCAGTGGACAATTTAGACAGTACCTATCCTAGTGTACTTTTGATACGCTTCCACTGACTATGAGTCAGGTCCTTCATTGAAGATACAAGAATTATTAAATGGTAGCTGGTAATACATTTGGTAGGAAATAGTCCATTTGAGGTTCTTTGGAGCCATTCATGGTTCATCTTTAATAAGTAAATATGAGACTAATCATGGACTACTTTCATATGGTGGTAACTTAGAGATGCATGTTGAGCAGAATCACCAGATACTGAGAGCCAGCCACTCAGGGGATAGCTTAATTCACTAATTATGATTTCTTCATCCACAAGTAGACTCTATAGCAACCAACTGATATTTTGGCATTATTAATACGCTTGTTGAGATAAAATGCTCATGAGTTGAGATAAAATGCGTCTTTGTTTTAAAAATAGAATTATGGATTTTGTGGGCATCAGCTATTCTCACTTTTGAGTGTTCTTTTAGTAGAAAAAGGAATTGAAAATAATGCCTTCAGTTCAGAATTTTGATTTACCATACAAGATTGGCAAGATTCTTATTTAAAAATCTAACCTTCTCCTGCCATGTTCCTTGTTGTATAAAATACTGCTCACTTAAGAGAATCGTCTATCAGGGAAATAAACAGAAATGGATCTTGTTCAATACACTTGGTGTTTTTCCTATCATTGTAGCTTGCCAAGGTTTCTCAGAAGCTGACACCGAAGCAGTGGTGCTGTGGTTGGGAAGGGTATTCCGTTGCTGTAAGCAGTCACAGTGTGACATCCATTGGGAGGCCTGGGCAGGATGTGGTTCGCCACCCAGGCAAAGATGCCCTGAGAAAGCCAGCAGTCTCACAGGTCCTTTAGCAATTCTACCCATGTGGCTCCTCCAGCCAATCCCCTCGGTCTCCTCTAGTATTCCAGGCTCATTTTCTCCAGGCCCCAGCCCACGGCCTCTTTTTTCCCTGACTCTCAAACTCACAGTTCTGACCACACTCATCAGCTCGCTCCAAAAGAGGGACAGACAGGCTCTTGGGAACCACTGCTTCTCTTCATCCCATCTCAGACCATCACCTTCATGCCAGAGAGAGGATTGTGTGCCCAGAGCAGAGTGAACATCTAGCTTATGAAAACCAGTTAAACTGTTTGTGTCATCTTTTCCATGTTTGAAAATTAATACTACAGTACATACTTAGCTTGTAAAGTATGGACAGAAATTCTTAGTCTACTAAAAATCAAATAAAACCACCAATGTATCAGGAAAACATACAAAATATACATATCATCTTATTTTAAATTACATTTTTTAGTGCCAATCACAAATATAATCTGAGTAAAGAAAAGCCAAGTATGACTCTTAACCTCAGAAGCAAAAATCAAAGGAGGAGTATTTAAACAAGAGGGATCAGGTGGCAACTGTACTTCATATGGAATCCCATTCTGACTCTATTTCCAGGGTGTATTTTGAACCACAGAGTGCATTTAATTCACACTGTACCAGTAAGCTATAGTTCTCAAAAGAAAATTTAATATCAAATGATATTTTCAAGAAAATTGTTGCACTAGAAAATGGAATTCCTAAGGAGAAACACCCAAAGCTTTCCTGACTCCTAAGGTCAAATCCCCTGAATCTTTTGGATAACTTCAATTGTTAACAGTGCAATTTTTTTTAATATACCTCATGCATACTCCATAACATAGCCAATGACACAGCTCGATGTAATCAGTTTTCCGGCCTGTATGTCAAGCAGCAGTCACAGCTGCAAGTTCAGTAGCATCAGAGCCCATTTTTATTTGTGTCTTTATTGATATTCAGGCTCATGGGTAGGCTGGGAAATAGGAGAAAGCAGTATGGGTGAGCCTAATTAATGCTTTTATTGGACTGATTTATAATCCAATTATACCTCGAGGTCATATGTGTCTCTTTGTCAAATACAGGTTCAAAGCATCGTTGTAATTAATTTCTGTAATGCAGATTCACCCATTCTGATTTATGCATTGCTGAGCTTTCTGTAGAATACTTTTCTCTCCAGGTGTTTGGAAATTTCATTGTATATAGCATTTCAATTTCAATCAATAATTAAGAATATAAATATATTTCAAAATATTCATTATTATATGTCAATTTTTTCCATAAGTATTTTAGAGAAACTCTCGCTAAAAGAAAACACAAAACCAGGACATTGTTGCCCTAAGAAACATTCTTGTTTGGAAAATTTACAGATAGCATTGAAGCTCAAGAATGAAATAGAAAAATTCCTATTTAAACATCAAATATCTAAATCTATAAATGAAGTTATAAGCTGGCCATTTAGAGAATATTATTATATAATTATATACTATTCAAAGATACTATGATAATAATATTCAAATGCTAAAGGCTATAGTGTTTACACATAAAATCATATTTTATTTCTGTTCATGTTTATTATTATATGAAATAAACACTCCCAAATTAATTTTAAATTCCAAGCAAAGTTTAAAAAACAAAGAATGATCTTAATATCTGAAGTTTTGAGCTACCATTTAGTACAAATATTTAATTAACTTCTTCCCCTATTTTATCAACTCTATATACATAGCTATGTTTCAGTAAAATAAAGAATGTGAGTATTTATTTTGTAAGATAAACCATTTGAGTATACTAAAACTGTTGTTTATAAACTACAGGGCATTCACTCAAAGGGAAAATATTCATATGTATAAATTCTGACATAATGTAATAATAAATTAAATTTCTAGAAATGAAGCTTTTACTGGGAATTGAATCCCAGTGTGTGAGAATGTTAGCTGATCCTTATCATAAAGAAATTTTATCCAAAAAAAAAAGAAATTGTATCAGTTATTCCTCAACAAGGACTCTCAGATGTCTAACAAATAAACATTTTGTTTATTAATTACACAAAGTTTAGCCAAAGCATTGCATAAAGAATAAATATTTTGGTTAGAGTGTTTAAAACTTGGCTTTTAAACTTAATTTTGAATGAACAATCCACATAGGCCAAACTCCCTCTCCTTTGGAAATGCATGGAGTTGCAAATAAAACTTCAGGGACCACAGTTTGCATTTGTTAGTTTAGCCCTATCTGTGCTTTACTTTTGTTTTTGGATTTATTAAGAATATTTTAACTGCTTGATTTTATTTTTATCCCTTTTTCCTCTTTAATATGTGATATTTAAACACACATTACCTGGTGTTTGAAACTGGTTGATGTTATATCTTGAGAAGAGAATTACTTTTGGTAGGAATATATCTTTGAATTATGAAAGTTAATAAATATTATTTGATTTATTATGAATTTTAAGATACCTATATTTAGGCTTACAAACAACTCTTAAGTACAAATGAATCCTCTGATTAGAATTCTTGATCACAGTAACAATACTAATTGCACAATTAGGTGACTACTTAATAAAGAGATATAAAGCAAAATGTTAGAGACTTGAGGTCGAAACAGACTTCATGTCCACGTATATTCTGTCACAGTTTTACAGAAAGCACTGTGTATTTACGTCATCATTCTTTACAGTGGCCACATAGCAGAAGTGGTTAAGTGAAAAAAAAAATTAAGCATGAAGGGTGGGGATTGTGCAAAACTTTAACTGCATCAAAATTATGAGAAAATGAAGAAAGTTCCTACTTTCAAATATCTATTTTCTATGAGTAAAACTTAAACTCATTATTTTCCCTCTCAGAAAGAGACCTAAACTGTGCTTGTCTTTTTCTTTAACAGATAATTCTGAAGTAATCAGCAGAAACGGAATGGAATGCCAAGAATCTGCATTGAGAATAACTAAACATTGTTACTGTACATACTATCCTGTTTCCTCCTCAATAGAATTGCCACAAACTGCATGCTAAATAAAGATTTAGTTCTTCTGGACAGACCACAATTCTAAGAAGCTAGTGCTGCTATATCATATATGAGTATTAAATATGGTATGCTTAGTATATTCCAACCTAAGATAGTTAACTACCTGAGACCAGCTGTGATGTTTAAAGACATAAAGGATAAAGTTTACTTTTAAAGGGGTTTCTAAACATAGTTTCTGTCCTAGGAATATTGTCTTATCTCCATAACTATAGCTGATGCAGAAAAGTCCAGACAATGTACTCATTTCGACTCAAATACTTCAAATTTAGCAATAAATAATTAGCATTAGTTAAACCTATTCCAAGGGCAGGTTTGATTCTAACTCCAATCACTGTCATTTCATTTACTCACTGGATCTAAGGGTATGTTTCACTTCTCAACGCAATGAACGCTGCAGCAAAGATGAGAAGTGAAGTAAAACAGACAGAGATACCTGTCCTGCAGGTCTAAAATCTGAACGAAAGTCCAAGCACAAGTATGGGGGACACATCAAAGTGTGGTATTTGGTCTGCCTGGAGATGCCGCGTTGAATCGTGTGATTCTAGAATAACATTAAATAGATTGAAAAAGAAACTTTGCACGGTATGAGATTCATACCCCACACAACAAAGTCTTGAAGGTATTATTTTACAAGTATATTTTTAAAGTTGTTTTATAAGAGAGACTTTGTAGAAGTGCCTAGATTTTGCCAGACTTCATCCAGCTTGATAAGAATGAGGGGCCCATGCCAACAGTCTAATCTAAGGGATTAGTCTTAAAACTCACCATCCAGTTGCCTGTTACAGAGTAACTCTTCTAATCTAAAAACCTAGTCAAACAAGGAAGCTGTAGGTGAGGAGATCTGTATAATATTCTAATTTAAGTAAGTTTGAGTTTAGTCACTGCAAATTCGACTGTGACTTTAATCTAAATTACTATGTAAACAAAAAAGTAGATAGTTTCACTTTTTAAAAAAATCCATTACGGTTTTGCATTTCAAAAGTTGGATTAAAGGGTTGTAACTAACTACAGCATGGAAAAAATAGTTCTTTTAATTCTTTCACCTTAAAGCATATTTTATGTCTCAAAAGTATAAAAAACTTTAATACAAGTACATACATATTATATATACACATACATATATATACTATATATGGATGAAACATATTTTAATGTTGTTTACTTTTTTAAATACTTGGTTGATCTTCAAGGTAATAGCGATACAATTAAATTTTGTTCAGAAAGTTTGTTTTAAAGTTTATTTTAAGCACTATCGTACCAAATATTTCATATTTCACATTTTATATGTTGCACATAGCCTATACAGTACCTACATAGTTTTTAAATTATTGTTTAAGAAACAAAACAGCTGTTATAAATGGATATTATGTGTAAATGTTTAAAACATCCATTTTCTTTGTGAACATCTTAGTGATTGAAGTATTTTGACTTTTGAGATTGAATATAAAATATTTTAAATTTTGGCATTATCGCCTGTTATGAAAACTAGATGCACCAACCATATCATTTTTTGTTTGAGCAAAAAGAAATCTGCATTTAATTCATGTTGGTCAAAGTCTAATTACTATTTATCTTATATTGTAGATCTGAAAACCCTATCAAAAGAGAATCACATTTTAAGTGTAATCTTACATAGTGCTTGTATCATTGTATTTGTTTTAATTTGTGGAAAGGTTTGTATCTAACTTGTATTACTTTGGTAGTTTCATCTTTATGTATTATTGATATTTGTAATTTTTCTCAACTATAACAATGTAGTTATGCTACAACTTGCCTAAAACACTCAAACTTGTTTCTTTTTTCTTTGTTGATTCATTTAAACTCATTGAAAACATAGTATACATTACCAAAAGGTAAATTATGGGAATTACTGATATATTTTTGTAGATTAATTGTTATAACATTGTCTCTTTTTTTCTTTCATGATTCTGATTTTAAAAATTATTAGCACACAACTATTTTCAGCCCTTTAATAATGAAGCATCAAAAACATCACCTGTATCCCCAAGCAAATATAGAAGACTGTATTTTTTACTATGATATTCATTTTCCAGAATTGTGATTATAATATGCAAAGAATCATAAATATGCCATTTACAATAAGGAGGAGGCAAGGCAAATGCATAGATGTACAAATATATGTACAACAGATTTTGCTTTTTATTTATTTATAATGTAATTTTATATAATAATTCTGGGATTTGAGAGGATCTAAAACTATTTTTCTGTATAAATATTATTTGCCAAAAGTTTGTTTATATTCAGAAGTCTGACTATGATGAATAAATCTTAAATGCTTTGTTTAATTACAAAACAAAATCACCAATATCCAAGACATGAAGATATCAATTCAACAAATACTGTAGTTAAGAGACTAACTCTCCACTTGTATGGGAACTACATTTCACTCTTGGTTTTCAGGATATAACAGCACTTCACAGAAATATTCTTTCAGCCATATACCACTGGTAACATTTCTACTAAATCTTTCCGTAACACTTAAAGAATTCCCTCATTCATTATCTTACAGTGTAAACAGGAGTCTAATTTGTATCAATTCTATGTTTTGGTTGTAATATTCAGTTCACTCACCCAATGTACAACCAATGAAATAAAAGAAGCATTTAAAAGGATTGTATAGTCTTTCTACTTTTTATATTAGACAGACTGATAATTAGCCAAACAAATAAGTTTTTGCACTCACATAGATATTGTTTGTTAGCTTCAAAGAAGAGCAGCTCTGGTCCTCAAATGGGGAATGAGTCGTTTTTGATTTGGGATTTAGCTTTTTCACAGCAAGAAAAATAATTTAACTGGTGATTTAGATGTATTTTTTATTATTCTTTAAAATTAGCAATAACAGTGATTCTGCCTGATAATGAAGAGAATGAGCATCAGTAACCAAATGAGGGGGAAAAATATCAGTTTCATTAACAGACAAGAAAGTACCCATTAGCCTGTAAGACAGGTTTCTGGTAAGCTCTTGAGTAGACAAAATGTCCTGGACCTGAGACTCAAAAAAGAAACAGAAAGGTGAGTTCTGCTCTGTGCATAGATGCTGGCCAGGCAGACTAAGGGCAAAACAGCTTCAACAGAGAAGGTGATGATTGTCCATTTCTAACCATCCTCTAAGTGGTACAGACAAGGAGTCATAGATTTTCCTTTGAGAGTCAGAGTATTTCTCAAGGAAGGTGCTACTGGCCTTCTGGATGGTGTCTTAATCCATCTTGTGTTGCTGTGACAGAGGCTGCATGACTTATAATGAATAAAGGTATATTTTGGCTCACAGTTCCAGAGGTTGGAAGTCCAAGACCATGGCACTGGTACTGACTTACTTCGCTTCTGGTGAAAGCTTCACAGTGTTTCAGCTCATGGCAAAGTAGTAGATGGGCAAATATGCATATGCACAAGAGGCCAAACATGAGGGGCAGCTTCACACTGTAAGAGCCTTTTAAAGGTCTACTGCTATTACATTGGCAAACTAAATTTCAGTATGAGTCCTGGAGGGAACACATCATAATCAAACCATAGCAGGGATTGTCAGAAAGTACCCCCTCTATGGACTGAGCCAGGAACATAATAGAGTACAAGTTTTCTCTATGGTTAATTTAAAGCTTCAGGCGTCCTGAGTGGTTGTGATATCCCTTATAAGAGTAGAAAACACAAACACTTATCAGGGCATATACATATACATATATATGTACATATATATGTATATGTATATATGTGTGTGTGTATACACACACGCACACACACAGATGCCTGTGTCTTTTCTTTATTAGCATATGTTTGCAGAAAATTATGTTTACATTCCTTGTGTGGACTTGGTACATACACATATCACATCTTAGTTCCTTTTACTTCCTCTTCTCCTTCCTTCCCTCGCATCGTCCTCCATCTCTTGGTCCCTTCCTCATTTGCAAAAGATCTAGCTCTCTGCTATTATCTCTTTTATTTTGCTCCTTACACATTTTTATACTTTGAGCTTCTATTATGAGAGAAACCATGCAATATTTAAGCTTGTGGATCTCATTTATTTCACTTCACATTATGATCTCAAGGTCCAAACATTTTCCTACAAATGACTCAAGTTTATATTTCTCTGTGGAGAGGGAGTACTCTCCTATGTGTATCTTCAAGCTCCATCATCAAGATTTCCAAGGGAGGGCTGGGGATTTAGCTCAGCAGTTCATTGGCCTGCGGATTTAGCTCAGCGGTTCACTGGCCTGCCTTGCAAGCACAAGGACCCGAGTTCAATCCCCGGTACCAAGAAAAAAAAAAAAAAGATTTCCAAGGGGAAAAATACTTTAACACTTTTGTGAATGTATTTTAAAAACTGGCTACATATTTGGATGAGCAACTTTTTCTTCACTAGAAGGCAGGGAAAAAACCTGCTATCTCATCAGTCACTCCTTACAAAATAAAAACCTCAAAACAAAACAAAGAATTCTGTTAATAGAAAGTTCAAGGTGACAAGTCTAGACAGCAAGTTGTTATTTTAAGTGAAAATCTAAGCCAAACTATACTTTAAAATTTTCACACCTGGTTTTATGAAGTATAATTTCCATCAGTAGACTTTTTGTGGTACCACATTAAAATTCAAAATGCAACTTAAAAGGATTTTAAAAATCTACATTATCTCGAGCATATAAATGTTTAGTTATAAAATATCAATTATCCTATAATTATCTGCCAAGAGAAAAGTATTAGTAATCCAAGTTTGATGGCAAGAATTTAGAAGCAACCAAAGAATCAAAATACAATTCAGCGTTGTTTCAATTATCAGAGGAAGATACTGGCTCCCTAAATGAATTTTTCCCCTTAAAATATCCTAGTTTCTCTAAGACACTAAATAATCAGTGTATTGGACTGGCCCATCCCCAGAGGGATGACTGAGTCACTGTGAATCAGTATGATTTATGCAGAATGAAACAAAGTAACGACTCCCTCTGCTCCCTTGAGAGGGTGGGATTGGCAGAAATGGAGATGGGAGAGACAGAATGTTCACCTACCCAGGTGTCAGGCTCCATGCTATATATTTCATATAGTGTCAAACAAGCCCATCTTGTGTTGAGAGAATTACTTATAATTGCTAGTTAATTCCAATTGCTGCGGAGATTCTTACTCAAGGTACCACAAACACATTCTGCTATAAGAAGTAGCTTGACTCTAGATCAACACTGCCTTTTACCATCTGCCACCCAAGGTGATCAGATCTTTGGCTCTGCCCAAAGCCTTTGTCTGGTGCATTCCAATTGTATGGCCAAATGTGTATGATCTGACTTTCTTCCTATGTTTCAGCTATTTTTCTTCTTCCCTCTCTCTCCCTTCCTCCCTCCCTCCCTCCCTCCCATTCTCTCTCTCTCTTTCATGTGTGTGCTGGGGATGAAACACAGGGCCTCTTGTACTCTAGGTAAGTGTTATACCACAGACCTACATCCTTAACCCTTTTTCAACTACTTTGAAAAATTCTGCCCACTCATTTGATGTATGGCTTTAGTCCCCCCCACACCATGTACATTTCATATGGGCCAGTTGGCCTAAATTTTAATAAGACCATGTTGGGCATTCTCTCAATGCTAGTGAAACCCCACAGAGCTCTTTTCATGAAAAGGATATAAACAGAAAAAAAGTCCTTTGGTTCACATATTTTTTACATAAATTTTAGTGTTACAAAGACTCTATTATCGTGATAATGTAGATGAGAAATCAAGACTCATAAAAATTAACTCTTTGAAGATCAGAGCTTCAAGCTCTGGCTTGTCTTAGCTCTACAAACATGTTGCAATGAACTTTACTTGGGGCATCCTTCAGTCCAAAGTTTCATCAGAAATTCAGAGTAAAAGATATATCTAAATTAAAGGTGAAGCTATAACAAAAATTATTGATGAGGTTATTTAAGATAAACAGATTTTCTTTCCTATCACAAGTATATGATTTATGAAATACTATAAAACAATGAATTATAAAGTACGATTCTAAACTGAAGACAGAGCTCTTCTTTACTAGGGCCAGAGGCAGCAGAAGAAAGGTTACATTGTGACATCTCTCTCCAGTCTTACACGTTTTGTTTCTGTCAAATGTACATATGGTTTTCCTAAAATAAAACATAATGAAAGCCATTGAATTTTTCCTAATAAGGATGTAGCCATTTTCATAGAAGCAGCCCCTGAAAATATGTAATTTCAGAGTCTGGGGAAAATAGCCACAGAGAATGAATTTCTAGATAAAGGTCACACATGGAATGTGTTTGCCTGAAATCATATTGTGTCCAGAGAGGCTGAGAAGTTGGATCTTGCTGTTGTTTTGCTTTGCCTCATAACTTTATTGTGGATCTTTCCAAGTCTTTGGTTTATATATACAGAAAAAAAAAGATTTATATAAGTTCTTGTCTGCAAACTAACATTATATAAATGCAAACAGTCTTAGCTTTTCTACTTTTCTTTTGCTAGAGAAACCTTCCTTCAAATGAAAGCTCACCCAAAAAGTTTCCAAGTCCACACAGCAGCAAAGTGCCCTGGTTGCAGGGGACGCTCGACTCCTGAAAACAGAGGTAGAAACCCACACATTTACATACAAATATGTGAACTCCAAACATTAATGCACGATTGACTATGAAAGAATTTAATTATATATAAAATATAAATATATAGAAAAACATATTTTCATGAATTACATTTTTGACACATCAGTAATGTGTTTTTAAATTTTTTACTATATCCCTTTTGCTTACATCTTCATATGATAACACTTTTATAGTGTCATTTTTCTATACAGAGAACAGAAAGTTAATTCAGTCTTCAAAGACAACTGGCTGAAATTCACTTTTTTAAATCTATGGTTTTTATTGGTAACAACATGTAACCTCACACATAAACATATATGTACTTATTATACAAATAGAGGGGTTCTAGATTTCATTTTGTACCATTCCTATCTGAAATGGTAAAAATAAGTATTAGGCATTTCTAAGTCTTTATGCTTTATTTTCCTGATAGGTAAGTATTAATAAAGACCTAATCCTCTACTTAGAATTGCACACATCCAAAGCCTAGAAGAAATTCCCATAGATTTGCTTCTACCACATATACCTCATATCTTCTGTTCTATTACTTGCTTACTTCTGGGCTAGGTGAGATAAGATACACTCTCATTGCAAGGCAATCCCCTGGCTCTGCGTCTTCATAATGGGATACTTGGTGATCCAATCTTACACTGAGATGCCTAGCAAAAACATTAATAATATACAGAAATGGCTATAAATCACATGATTACATTTTACTAAGCCCAACGTGTAAATTGGGGAACAAGTTTCCAATCAACTTCTTTGGAACTGGATCCAGAAAGTGACCACGAGCACTCCAGCGACACACTACAAAAGGGAGTGAGATGGAACAGAAGTCAGCATAGGAAAAGAGAGTGGCCCTGAGCCGTTGAAAAGTTTACAAAGCCATGAGTATGAACACATATATGGCTAAGGTAACGTCCTCTCAAGTCCTCAGAAAGGTTCATGCAGGTGGAAGTTTGTGAAGCTAGAGATTCCTTAGTTTAATGGTAAGTCTGCCTCTGGCCTCCATTTCAAACAAACAGACAGACAATAATGACCCTCACTGTTCAGTGGCTTTCCACTGTCGTTATAATAAAATTCAAACCATTTATCCTGGTCAACACCATCTCCAACCTCATCCTATACATAGTCCCCTGAGCTAACTACTACCCAAAGCCCTCTGACATTCTCTGTTTCTCAAATACATGGAATCCTTTCTGCCTCCTGAATTTCTGCTCTTTCTGCTTATAATGCTTGTCTCTGTGGCCATGGCAGAATCATTCTCTTCTGAAGACCGCATCTCCTCACCCCAGATCTCAAGCGACTTAGTCTATCTCAACGATGTTTATTGCCCTCGCAGCACCTAACCCTTCATGTAATTATTTTGTTCATCTCTGTTTCGGCTGCATGATCTATCTTTCTTAGAATTTAAGATCCATGATTTAAGCTCCCTTGTCTTGTTTGCCACCACACCCTCTTTGCTTAAAACAATGTCTGGAACATAGTAGACTCAGTAAGTATTTACTGGACAAATCAATAGTGGTGTCAGATGGGATAGACATAGAAAAAACCTAAAACACAAATTTAAATAGTTTCTTATCTGTGCTCACACTCAATTGCTTTCTTTCCCCCACAGGACCACCAAAGTGATGTGTGCCTATGCTGCAGCATCAATTACTTTCTTAACTAAGCAGCTAGCCAGGAATCCCACTCATTTTAACAGTTATTTTTGAGCTTCTAGCTTGTGTATCACAAAATCCTAGAATGTAAAGCTCAAAGTGTATTTCCTTAAGATTATTGCTGTGAAATTACCCAGTTATAATCTAATTAGAAAAATTCAAATGAAAACAAAATGGAAGATATATATTGAAGCCTTCCACAAAGTGCTACATATTACTACATAGACAGTAAGTACTGCAGGGGACTGGTGAAAGCTCAAGATGTCACAGAAGGCTCCCTGCAGAAGTCTCTCAAGATGGTATAGCAGGAACAGCAAATACTGAATTTGGCAAGACAAGAACCATGAGAAGCGTCAGGAATAAAAATGCAGAGGTAGATGATTGAAACAGACGGTGGTTCTATGCTCAAAGAAATGAGAGGCACACAACAAGCAGAGCAGGAGGGGACATCAGCTTTATAAGACAGCCGTAATGGGGGAGAGTGGCATAGTGGGTGCTGTAGTGTGCTGTCAGAGCCTCTTTTATTCCCCAGCATCCTGGGTTAGTACTCAGTCTGCTCTTAGCTCCTGCCTTCTTCTGGAATTGCATTGACTAAAGAGAAGTGTCTGGTCCCCAGTCGTCCAGTCTCCCTTAGCATGGCCTTTATCCAGTTGGTCGAAGGAAGAGTACGAAGTTCCACAGCCTTGTCTCAATTCAGGATAATCCTGGAGAGTCGTCCACAGCTTCCAGTGGGACAGGCTGAAGCTGTGGTTGAGACTATACCCTAGCCCAGCTTCTTCCTTTCCCATCACATGGTTTGGTCCAGGTGTGATCTCAAATCAGTGATAAGCAGGCCACTCCACTTCTTCCCAGGGAGTCCTAGCAGTGATCATTTACTAACCTACTATTCCAGCACTTGATTTCTTTCTAAACATATATAAGAAATATATTTAAATTCACAGCTCGATTCCTTTTTGGCAAAAAAATTATTTGCTTCTAAAATGTCTTGCCTAAGGTAGCAGTAAATTCATCCCAGAAGTTTTAGGGAATGATAAGAAGACAAAAGTTTTCCTGAATAGGGCTCCAATAGGTCAAGAAATAATAGCAAGAATCGACAAATGTGATCACATTAAATTAAAAAGCTTCTGCATGGCAAAACAAACAAAGAACAGAGTGAAGAGGCTGTCCACAAAATGGGAGAAAAAAATTATCAGTCACTCGATACAGAGGTAATATCCAGAATTTACCAAGAACTCAAAAACTTAACAAAAGAACAAATAATCCAATAACTAAATGGGCAAATGAACTGAACAGATAAAAATAGCCCATAATTACAGTACATAAAAAACTGTTTCACATCTTTAGCCATCAGGGAAATGCAAATCAAAACTACCTTGAGATTGCATCTCACCCCAGTCAGAATGACTATCATCAAGAAAAAAAAAGAGCCAATGAGATATGGGGAAGGGGATCTTCTAGACTGTTGGTGGGACTGTAAATTAGTACAGTCACTGTGGAAATTAGCACACAGTTTCTCAAAATTTAAGATGAGACCCACCGTACGATCCGGCTCTAGCCCATTTCGGGATATGCCCTGATGGATCAAAGTCAGCGTGTTACAGAAGTACCTGCACACATGACATTATCACAGAAGCCAGATTACGGAATCAGCCATGGTGCTTATCAACACATGGCTGGGTGAAGATCATGCGGCAGATATACACAGTAGAGCGTTAGCCACAGAGGAGAGTGAAATCGCGTCATGTGCAAGAAAATGGATGAACTGGGAGATCAGTGTTATGTAAAATAAGGCATATAAATTAGTACAGCATTATGGAAGTCCATATGGTAATTCCTCAAAAAACTAAAAATACAGTGGTCATTTGATCCAGCTACACTACTCCTTACATACTCAAAGGAATTAGGGTCGAAATATTAGAGATACTTGCATATCCATGTTTATTGTGGCACAATTCACAATAGCCAACTTATGATACCAGACTAGATGGCCACCAACTGATGAATAGATAAAAAAATATAGCATATATACACAATGGAGTATTATTCAGCCATAAAGAAGAACGATACCATGTCATTTTCAGGAAAATGGATGGAATTGAAGACCAAATATAAAATGAAATGTCAGACTCAAAAAAGATAAGTATTGCGTGTATCCTCTCATATGTAGAATCTTCGGGAGGAAAAATATGGTATTAAGTAAAAGGGACACTATTTGAGAAAAAAAGATTTTGGGGGAGAATGAGGCAAGCAAGGTAGGTAAGATCCATGTGTTTATATGTAAACATGAAAATTCCAAAGTGAAACCCATTATCCTGTATAATCAATACACAGCAATAAAAGTTATTTACTCAAAAAAGAAGAAAAAAGTCGAAGCTGGCTTTTTGTGGATTAAAAAACAGCAAATTTTCATATACTTTATGAGGAAATATAACTTTTTTTAAAAACAAGGGGCCAAACTTTTATTCTTACTCTTATTTCTTGAACCCTAAATCAACAATTATTGGAAAATATTACCAAATTACTTCTTAGAGAAATAAAGTATGTTTATATAAGACTTAAAGTATACTAGCTTTGTATTTGTTAAATACACTCCAGGGTCCAAATGTGTCTGTAGAATGCAAGGGTTATAAGGCTGCAGAATGTAGTCTACTCAACCCTTCAAGACACTTCAAAACTATCTGAGGCTGTTCCTTTATGATGTTACCTATTTGTGCAAGTTAACTGGATCACAAGTCAAAATTAACAGAGTTGAAGTGTACTACTTTACACTTCTGTGGTCTTCAATTAAGACAACTGAAACATATACACATAATCAATGTTCAAATTATCCCCGCTCCTCCAAGATTCCATATGCTTTGAATGCAAATCACAAATTAGGTGGTTTTACTCTGGCAAAAATCTTTACAGAGGTCAATTAACACACCCAGGTCATGAAGTTTTGTCTAGCTGAGAATACAGGGACCTAACTCTTATATGTCTACCCACAAGAACCACTGTGGGAAACAAGAAACTAAGTTAATATGGGAACCCTTTGTTGATCATTGGTTTGGACTAACATCCACCAAGTCCCTTTATTCTGCAACCTTCAAAGGCAGTATAGGACAATGGTTCAAGCATGCACTTTGCAGCAAAGCTGAGAGCAGATCCTGCCTCTCTACTTTCTCCCTGTGAGACAAGGAAAGTGAGTAAATATCCAGTCCCCTCTTTTATTCTGCTTGAACAGAGCTGATGAAATGGTAGTATCATGTATGGTGATGTGTCAATTACTTTTCTCTCACTGCTGAGACAAAATGCCTGACACCTGAAGTTAAAGAAAAGAGGTTTATTTAGCCTATAGTTCGTAGAGGTTTCAGTCCATACTCGACTGGGCTCCAAAGCAAGGTGGCAGAGGGCAGGGGGCAAAATAGTTCATGGTAGCAGAAGACAGTAAAAACAACAAGGGGCCTTAACAGTGTCTTTCTGCCCCTTCTATCCCATCCAGTCTACTGGGATTAGGATAGTGCCAAACTAATCTCTCACAGGTGGCTGTGAGAATTAAAGAGTTACTATACATAGAACTCCTAGAACTGTTCTTGGAATATAAAAGCATTAGCTGTCTTTGAGAAACAAACCCAACTTTAAACAATTATCATTTGCAACAAGTTTCCACATATATGTGTCATTTCCCAGACAGGACAGCTTTTCAGTGCTGCTCCTAAAAAGGGTAACTGGGTCAATGTGGTTGTCTTGCTGTAGAGTTAGGTGAACCCAGGACCAGTAATTAGACCCTGGCTTAACCAACAACTCAGCAACTTGTATCTTACAGTAATGAACATTCCAGGCTACCATTTCTTGGGGCACACTGGAATAAATATACTGAATAAGTCTCTGGAGGAGAATAACACAGACAGCTGGATAAAATATTAAAACTCTCTTAAAATGCAGCGTGGAGCCATCAAAAAAAGGAAGAAATGCTCGGAGGCTGAAAAAGGCATAATTCTTTAACATGAGCTAGCACCAAATCTGCCTGATAGCATCTGCCCAGCTCTGGGAAACTGGAGTCTCCACATGGCACAGGAGGCCAAAAGGAAGAGTCAGGCTGTTCCAGGGAGAAAAGGATAGAATCTGTGTGTATCCTGAGGCTCCCAAGTTACAGAGTCTTCAGGCTCAGTCAGTGCTCATCAGCCTCATCTCAGGGAGACCAGAGAGCCCCCAACTCAAGGATAGTTCTAATGTAATATTTTTGAAGATCAAAATTAAAGCAAGAAGTCTATGATGAACAACAGAATAAACTGTAAACAAAGACAGACTGTTGCTATTTATTTGATTTGTAACCCAAGCAAGTACAGTAAAATTATAGGACAATGTCATTCATAAAAAAAAAAAAAATCAGTATATAATAGGTATAATGGAGAACAAACATTATTTCCAAGAGAAACAAATATATCATTAAATAAGATCACATTCATTTATGATAAGTTCTCATGACAAAATAATAAAAGAACTTTCATATTCCAATAAAGGATATGCTGCATGGTCAAAATATACCATGAATATTTAAATTTTTAAAAATTATTACATAGAAGACACACTCCATCAATCACTTTCAAAATATTCCCCACACTTTGAACAAACTTTATCCCATTATTCTTGCCAGTTTTTAAAACAGCTCTAGAATTCCTCTTTACTTGAATATCTTACTTGAATGGGATCAGAATATGGTGAATGCTGCTACTAAGCGCCATCTAAAGGAAAGGAAGGTTTGTAAAAACAATGGTGTGCCCTTCTCCACCTTATACAATGTATTTGGTACGGAGACTTCTGCTTTTTCCCCAAGTCAAAATGACCATGAGTGTTTCGAATCAGTTCAAGATAGTAAGGCAGCTACAAGAGCACTAAAGATACTTACAAAAGAGGACTTGCAGAACTTCATAAAATGCCAAGAATAGTAAGATAAATGTATTTGAATCAAGGAGAAGAATTTTTAGGGGGATTAATGGCACTGTATTTTTTACTGTAATAAATTTTTTAAGATTTAAACATTTACTATATTTTTCTGCCATACTCCTATATGAAACACCTACACCAACCACAGCAATTAATGGTAAAATGTTAATAAAGAATTCCCTTTGAGGAGCAAGGCAACTTGCAAACCTTAGTTGCTTTTGTTCAACATTGTACAAGATCTCTTCGCTAGTAATGCAGTACACAAAAACGAAATAAGATATATAAAAATAGGAAGGAGGATAAAGAGCTCATTATTCCCAAATGACACAATGTTTTATGCAGAAAAAGCAAACAATCAACATATAATCAGCTTAATAAATATGCTTATCAAATCTCCAGTATTAAAATTAATGTGCATTAATTGAGTTAATCTAATTTACTGTTGCTGATACATGTTAGTGGCTTGAAAACAGTTTTATTTCTCAACAGGTGAGGCTTAATTTATGAGCAGTAAGTATAGGAGGATCCTTATTCCAAAAGTTACTTAGGAACCCAGCTGTTACAGATGTCACTTTTCCATCATGTGACTTCCAAAGTCTTCCAGGCATGCACATCCAGCAGCATATAGGGAAAGAGAGGGCAGCTGAAGAGGTGTTTATGAGTCAGGACCCAACCGTCAAAAGTCAATCACATTACCACACCTACTTGAAAGAAAGGCTGGAAAGAAAGCTGTATGTGTGCAGGGGAAAGGGAAACAGCTTTAATGAAAAGCAAAGTTTTTCATAATTGATAACTATTATGGAACTATGCCCAACGGTGATTTACAAATTAGTTTTTAACAAAATAGCAATGACAATATCAAGAAAAATATAACACATCTAGGAGTTAATGTGACAAGATGTGCAAATGCTATCTGAAAAAATTTCAACTTGTTTAAAGAACTTAATAGGCACAAATGGGAAATCAAATGACATCATTAAGGTGTCACATCTTCCCATATTAATCTATAGCTTTAGTGTAACCCAATGAAAAATACCAACGGGATTGTTTACGGTACCTGACAAACTGATTCTCACACATATGTGAGAAAGCAAAGGACTGAGAACAGCTAAAATACCCCTACAGGAGAATAAAGTAAAGGAAGTTCTTAACCCTTATCATGACTAATTAATAAATTGGTAGTGACAGTGTGGAACTGATATTAGATAAGGTTGAACAATGAAACTCAATGAAAGGACTAGAAATAGCTCATACTAATAAGAAAACTTGGTTCGTGGTAAAATGAAGGATGGACACTGACCAGCGGGAGTGGAGAAACTATGCATTAAATGGTACTGGGCCATTCAATTATCCAATCAATAAAAAATTAAATTGGATCCTTACGTCTTATCGCACATGAAAGTAATTCACTCCAATTAGATTAAAGAGTTACATGTGAAGGGAAAAACTATAAATTTTGAGACATAATTCATAATATACTGGGAATACAGCAAGATATATTAAATATTTTAAAAGCTGGACTGGAGATTTACCTCAGTGGCACCACACCTGCCTCAAAAGCACAAGGTCCTGAGTTTGAGCCCTGGTATCAAAAAAACAAAAAATTTTAAAAGAGGCTCACAATTTTAAAGATGACAAATAATAAATTTAACATCTTTAAAATTAAGTTCTATTTATGCAGAGGTTCTAAAAATGGACGAGAAGATATAAACTAAGTGAAGATATCTGATACAAATATAAGAGATGAAAGATTAGTATTTCAATAAGAACTCCTATAAATCAATATTTTAAAAAGACAAACCCAATATAAATATTGGTGAAAGACATAAATGGACATTTAATAGAAGAGAAAATATAAATAGTTTCAAACGTGAAAAATTCTCCATTTGCTCAATAATCAGAGAAATAAAATTTAAAGTCACAATTTAAAATCACAATTTCAGATGACCAAAAATTTTAAATGTTGAAGAAGAAGTGTTCTTATAAAGTGTCTTAGGGGGTATAAATTGGTACCAACACTTCAGAAAACTACTGAGCATTTCCTAGTAAAACTGAATAAGTACATGGGTAAAAGGTTAGGGTCAAAATCTAAACCAGTGAAAACAACAGCTGGGAGTGGTAACAGAAAATATGACAGAATCTGCCTGCAGCGTTAACTCTCACCAATGTCCTCCTTGAATGTCATCAAATATGGAAAGAGAAGCGGTGAATGGTTTTGTAGTCAGAGTACCTGGGTTCCTAGCTTATCTATGGGCAATTTGAACCACCTGTGAGCCTTGGGCAAGACCCTTAACCTTGCTGGCCTCCATCTGACCATCTGTAAATGGGGACAATAAGTTTTAACATTTATCAAGGGCCTTTATGATACTAATTCAATGAAAATTCACTGGAGATAAGGAGAAAATAGAAGGAGGTGACACAACCTGAAACAGCCCCACGCAGAGCACTTAAGGTTCACGAGTCAGCTGGTTTTACTGTCTCGCCTGCTCTAGAGGCAGCAGTCCCAGGTGAAGGCCAGGCTTGACAGAACCTTATTTTTGGCTAGAATGTGGTGTGTCCCTAACAATTTCACACAAGTCCAAATTCCAGGTCCAGTTTCCAGGCATAAATGGAGAAAATGAAATCATTCAAATTTTAAAAGCTAATTACCAGTAAAATACAGATTTATATTTCCTGTGAAATAAAATTCTATCTGAAATAAAGGTCTCTGAAAGAATTATTCAACACCTTTGTTCCAAGCAGAGAATTTCTTTAGTACAGAACACACTGTACCCTACTCAGAAAATGACCGATTTAATTTTAAAGGGGAGATGATTAAAGCATATAACTGTTAAAACATATTTAAAAATATCTACACCATGTCATTAAATAGGCATAGATGTTTGGGAGCACTTCCATTTTTTAAAGTTTTATGCTGAATAAATGTAATAAAATATGGGAATATATACAATTTGCCATCTAGAATTGAAAATAATAAAGAAGTTCAACTACACTCTACATCAGGACTACAGGTTTTACGAAACCGTCATATCATCACATTTGTTTCTTTGATTGAATACTAATTATAAATGTTTTACTTTTTATTAGTACATGTTTGCAGTACATAACGTTTATGTATTTTAAATTGTTTGATATTTTCAACTTTGACAGCTTCTCAGTATGTGTAAGATTTGTCCTTTTCAAAACATGAGATTAAAGATAAGAAATATGAAGAAAAAATAATTTAAAGCTTTTTTCCTCTCTTGATTTAATTAAACAGAATTCTAATTTGTATGTGTCATGACTCAAGACTCTCTACCTGGCAAAATCCAAATAGTAAAAAGTACTGTACACAGTTGAATGTATTGAGTACATAATCTTAGTTTCAAATGTCAGCTTACTTACAAAATTGTGCAAACTTTTGAATGAATTCTTCCAAATCATTTGCAGTCAAAAAATAGAATGCTGTCTCTTTTCTTCTTCCCTTCCCAGTAAAAAAGAAGTGGGAAGATTAATGCTCCCTGGCCCATTTCTATTTACTTATTTCTGATTTTTTTCTTTTAGAAACACATTTGTATTATTTAAGATATAATAAGGTATACATAATAAGACATAACATGTTCCTACCTCTAAGTTAATTATCAATACATTTACAACACAGGCAAAAACGCCCATATGCTTCCTGACTGCACAACTCTTCCTCTTGAATTTGTGCTGTACCATTTCCATGTATCTCTTCATAATTTTATGAGCTGTATATTCTCAAGCCATAGGGATATTATTTTGAATAAACTTTATATAAATGGTATTACAGAATATGAATCATTCTGCAACTTGCTTTACTCGGCACTATGTGCCAGAATCATCCATGCACATGCATATGGTTTATTTTCATTAATTTTCACTGCCATATAATGTTCCTCTTTATGAATATGTTATATCCTGGTTTAGTAACTACTATAAACATGCATTCGTGCTTATGAATGGACATAAGTTGTCTCTGGTTTTTTATGTCACATTCTCTTCAACTTTTGTCCATTTACCTTGTTTGTCAGTCTGCTATTCCATTGTGATTAAATTCACTTTTCTTTCATTTCTAGTTAACTTAAATCTCTTTCCGACATGTTTCTGGTCATTCAATCTCTTTCTTCAAAGCTTTGTTCTATATACAGGTCTCTTTTTTTCTTCCTTTTGGGGTTTTGCCTTCCTTCTTTCCTTCCTTTTCTTTGTTCCTTCCTTTTTCCTTCATGCCTTTTTTTTTCTTTTTTGCTTTTAACATTATCAAATTTATTAAGCCCTTTCTTTATAGTTTAATAAATATTTTCTTACCCTAAGGTTAAGATATATTGCTATATTTTTGTCTACAGTAGTTGTGCTTTCAGATTATTCCATTGTGATTGATTTTTTTATACAGAGAGTGAAATAGGGATCCAATCTCATTTTGGTTTTCTCTTGAGAAGAATGAAATGCTACAGCATCATTATTGAACAGTGTATCTTTTAGCCAGGGGTCTGCACACCTACTGAGACATAAATCAATTTTGTCTATGTACATGTGTTGATTTCCTGCTCCTTCCTTCTGGAAGGCGCTTTCAGTTTCTTTTTAGTTGAAGTGAATTCCTCAGTCCTTCTTATTAGAAGAGTCAGTGAATAGAAATCTTTCTTAGAAATATATAAAATTTTTTGCCTTCTACTGAATATTTAAATGGATATACAACTTAATTTTCCCTAGAATTCTGAAGATATTGCAGTGTCTTCTGATATCTATAATAGAGACCGTGAATGAAAAGTCAATTATCAATTGAACTTACTCCTTTATGTACAATCTTATCTCTCACAGCTTTATATATTTTCCTCTTTATCTTTGATGTTCTGAAATTTTAACATAAGGTTTTTAGATGTGGATTTATTTTATCTATCTTGCTTGGGTTCTACATGACTTCAAATTTAGGATTTTTTAACTTTAAGCTTTTTTTTCATCTTTAATTGAGTTTATTGGTACATTTTAGGGATACAGTTACATTCATTACTGGGATCTTATACCTTCACATGACTGGTCTTGGTTCTCATTTTTCCCCTTGTCCCTGCCCTCCTTCACCCCCTACTTCCCTCCCCATCTACAATCACTTTATTTCCAAAATTCTCTTTAATACTGTTTCACCACCAGACTCTCTTTCCTCCCTCTGAAACTCCCATTTAGCTGTCTACTGAAGATTGTATTTATCATCTATGTCACTTCATTTCTTTATCTAAATTTCCCATCTCCTGTCTCTCTATGATGCACCCCCCTGGGGTTTCATCAGATGTACTTTACATTTCACTAATTTCCTCTTCCTCTGCATCCACTTTATAGCTCAATCGTTTCTATTTTAGTTACTTTATTTTTCATTGTTTAAAATGTCTGCAAGCTTTTTAAAAAAATATGCATGCTCTCTTCCTAAAAAAAAAAATCCAGTTCTTAAATAAGATCTCTGCTGCTTCTTTTATCCCTTGAAAATTTTAAAAATTTTATTTTAAAGTGTCTGACAAGCTGCATTATTTTATTTTAAAGTATATTTTTCGTGCAAGTGAGTCTCCTTGGTGATTTGGGTTTTTTCCTATGGGTGGTCCTTGGCACCAATAACTGCTGTGGCATATCTGTGTTCTCTCTTTATGAGATTCTTTTCCAGCCTTTGGAACACATGGAGGGATGGCAGCCCTTTATCAGGTCACTAAGTGATGTTATTCTGAGCCACTGAAAAGATAACCCCTTCCCTAAATCTGGGTCCTGCCATTAAACAGAATTGATTCAAGCCACAAGTGGACTTCAGAGCCCTGATTACTAATGTATGTTTCCTGTCATAGGAGCTGAATGGTTTAAGGCAATCTTGCCTCTTACACTCACATTCTGTGTACTTAACCTTTGGAAATTCACCTTATTTGGGAAAAATACACCTGTCAACTTCTGCTCACTATTTTAGCAGAGTTCTGTTCTTAATTCTGGTAACCAAATAATATTCCACAGAGTTTTTCCAGGTACTTGGTAAACTTCATGTTCTAGACACCACTTTCATGTGCCTAAATGGACAGTGGGTATTTCCCAGCCCAGTTCATGCAACTATTTTCCAGTCAAATCTTTCTTTCCTTTTTCTCTTCCTTGGCTTCACCCATCTCCAGCTTCTCCATCTGTCTCACGTTTATGGCCTTTCCTTCTCATTTTTTGATACTACCCTCTCCCTTTCCTTACACCACAAATGATCATGAGTTCAAAACCTAAGTCTTGGCTTTCCTATCTTCATATGTTTGATGATCACTCTTAAGAGATACATTGAATTCATTGCCATAGATATGATAATGACGAACAAACCCAAGCCAGATATGCTTTCTGAGCTCCAATGCCATGCACTGACCTCCTACTCTTAACTTCGTTAGGTACTGCAACCTCAACATATCCAAAACAAAATCTTTACTCACTATGACATTCCCCATCTCTTTCAAAGCTACGTTCACCTATCTGCCCAGTTACTGAAGCTAGAAACCTGGGTACCATTGAAAATTTACCCTTTCAGGGGCCACATCCAACCAGCAATGTACTTCTACACATAATTTGCCCCTCTTCTGTCCACCCTCTCTTCTCATTCCATTAGGATGGCTGAGGTCCTGGCCTTCCATCCTTCTCCTCTAAAGAGCTGAAATAATGGCCCAGATAATCTTCCAACCTCCCTTCAGTCTTGCCTCAACTTACAAATAATATCAGACCAGAAATATATCCTGAGATTTTATTATGGCTCTTACCACTGTTCCCTGAAATTACCAAAAAGAATTTTAAAATATCGTGTGCTCATTTTTGCTGAAGATGACTTTTGGATAGTAATCCAAGATTCAGCTTTTCTCAATTTTCCACACAAATATATATGGCATGCAGAAGGAAAAAGTAAAGACTCTCAAGTACTCTACTGCTAAGAGTATAGGAGCAAGTGTCATTAACAAAATTTGCAAAGCTGAAATGAACATTAAAATCACTGGGTGATACTGAGTCACACTTTGAATCTTAGAAAAGAGTACGTGTCAGCATGTAAGGCAGGAGAGAGAAACACTGTTTCTCCTCTATCACTGTTCTTGGGGATCAAGGACCCAGAGCCATTATCACCCAGGCTATTTGGCAACCAGCCAGTCATTAGATATAAAAACTGTCAGTAGATATAAAAACTGAGAATCATTTGCCTGCATTTCTTCTAACCAACAAAATCCAACAAAGTACATGTCCCCTCTTCAAGTAGATTCAAGTCAAAAACTCTTAGAAAGTAACAGTATAAGATATAGGAATGACCCTGGAGGTCTGAAAAAGGTAACCTTTCCCAAAGAGAACTTATTTACACAATAAAATCCAAAACTCCTATAGAATTTGTGGCCTATTCTATACACTGAATACCTTTATAATCTTATTTCTCATGATGTCTCCAGCCATTGTTAAGTCCAGCTACAATGTACTATTCAATAATCCTGAAGCATTCTCTGCTTGCACCCTTGTTTAGGTTTCTCTTGGAAACCTAGAAGACCCTTACTGAAATCTTTCTCCATATTAGAGATCTATTTTTCAAGGCCTAAAATTTTCCAAATTCCTAAATTTGAATTAATCTCCCCTTCCCTGGTCCTATAACATCGCTTTGTACTTCTGTTTTAGTACTTATCACTTTCTGTTTTTTGCTATGAGCTATGATGTTGCTTCTCCTACTAGACTGTGAATGTTTTTTATTAGGTACCACATATCATAGTGTCTTCCATATTAAAGATATCCAACAACGTGGATATGAACTGGAGATGAAAATGGACTATAGAGAGCTTCTCATTCAGACCTCAATTTTTACTATTCCATTTTTTATTTATCTTTAAAACAATAGCTGGATTTTGTCACTAAGCCAAGTATCAGGCTGACAAGGAACTAAATCTTGAATTTCCTTTGCAGTTTTAAAGAGGAAACCCATAGATAACACCTTCCTCAACAAAGAAAAGAGGAACTAAAGACCACAAAGGTAGGGGGAAGGGCTGCATTGAGGTCATAAAACAAAAGGAAATTCCATTTTCTAATCTCCACAGGCTGGTCAGCTGCTGATCTCTCTTGTTGCATTAGAGCAATAAAACATGTTAGGGGAGCTCAGGTGATGTTACAATAATAGAAAAAGCAGGAGGGACACAATTATGAGTAGTCAAGGTCCATCTCAGTTTTCTATTTTTTTCTTCTTCCATTTGAACAATAAGAGCTTTGGTGTCAATTTTAAAGCCAGTTATGCATTTGTTGAACAATGGTAAACGTCCATTCAAACATCCTTCATAGTATTTCCAGTGCAGGCAGAACCCTATGTGAAGGTTGCAATTCATTTATAGAGCGAAACTTGCATTTAGAATACCATGGGGAAACTTTCTTACTGGGTTTCAAGAATACAGATTCTGGGCAGGGAATTTAGCTCAGGGGTTCTTGTTAGGGAATTGATCATGTTAAAGTATGCTGTGATGCTGCCTCACAGGCTGTATTCTCCTGGTACATCTTGGCTCCTAAAATGACCTCACGCCCTTATCTCTGGTTTCCCTCCCCCCCCAAGGCCACAGTGGTCCAGGAAAGTTGAAACCTGTGTCTGCAGGACTGGGCCCATAAAAGCAATCTGGCCTGTGATAGGTTAAAAGTAGCTCACTCCTCATAAAGAAGCAATAGCCCACCCCAAAACTGATAAAAGGACCTTCCTTTCTGCTTCTTCTTCTTCCTCTCTCTGCTCTCTCTCTCTCTCTCTCTCTGCTCTTTCTCTCCCCGCCTCTCGGCCTTTGTGCTCCGCCTGACTCTCTACAATAAAGATCTCCTGTCGGACCTCTTGGTGCGTGAGTGTTCTAATTGGGAAGGGGCACCCAAAGGGGCACGCGACCCCCTTTCAGTTCTAGTGCCTGCCTCACAAGTGCAAAGACCTGAGTTTGAACCCCAGTACCAAAAAATAAAATAAAAAGAATTCTGATTCTGTGATATTTCTGAAAGGCACAAAAATGTTATTTTCCTCCCTTTTCTCACTAAACTCACCAACAAAATTGCTCTTACAATCTTCCAGTCATTATTTGGCAAACAGCAATCAAAGTCTTGCTATGCTCCAAGCACTGTGCTAAGAACAAGAAGCAAAATAATGAGAAAAGGCTGTGTGGCCTCTGACTTCATGGAGGTTACTTTCCCTTGGGAGATACTGGTTCTGATAAGATAATTTCATGGACAAATGTAAATTGTACCACTACCCAAGGAAGTCTTGTGGAAAGGATATGAGACTCTGTAACAAAGGGATCTGAGTTCATCTGAAATCTCCCCCACGGGAGAATTAGGAAATTTCCCTAAAAAGGCTCTTGACTGAGATTTGGAGGTTGAGCCTGTGTTATACAGGGAGATGAGGAAAGAGAATGTTCTGGCAGAAGAAAAAGTCTCACAGAGATCTTACTGCCTGAGAAATGATATTTAAGTATATTGCTAAAAAACAGCTTTAGCCAGGCGTGGTGGCGCACGCCTGTAATCCCAGCACTCAGGAGGCTGAGGCAGGAGGATTGCTGTGAGTTCGAGACCATCCTGGGCTACATAGTGAGTTCCAGGTCAGCCTCACTACACAGTGAGACCCTGTCTCAAAAAAACCAACCAACCAAACAAAAACAGCTTTAAAAGTCAATTTTGAATATAACACACTGTCCACTATCTGCAGTATCATTTCGTGGCTATGGTTCTGGAATTTTACATAGCATTCTAGTTCATGAAAGCTAATTATTTAGTTGTTTGGAAAGCTTAAACATAAATATTTTTAAAGAATTTGAATGGTGTATGCATCTTAAAATAAGGCAAAGCAGAAAAACCAAAAAACACAAAAGATGCGAATAGCTAAATGTGTTCTAGAATTTTTTGATTCGGTTTTTTGTTCTATATCCTGTCCTCCTTCTGCTTCCTCCTCCCTAGTCTAGAGGCATAGTTACAGGGCCTAAATCTTCTTTTACTCTGCCCTTTCAAATAAAAGGCACCCTAAAAAAACTACCTCTGAAAAGATTTCACTATCAGTTCTTTTAGCATTCTGTCACTGGACCTACTGGCCAAGCTAACAGAACATTCAGATACATTTTTCTAAAGGATCTTAGGACAGAAACCAATACTATGAAAAAAAATCAAGTAAGACCTGGGTGAGTTTTGCATATCTGGGCGTTTATTTCATAAAAGTTCCAAAGTTTGTTTCACTGACTCAGAATGACTTTGGAAACCATTATTAATTCCATGTTCTGCTTTCTGCTTTGGCAGGGGCAATACATTAATTTCCTCCTATAATCCTGACATGCAAGATTGGCACAGTATTTATTAATTCACCTTTCACTTAAATTGGTTTTCCTTTTAGCTGCACTGCCTCCAACATCCTAGATGAACCATATCTATGTGTTAGAATAATGTAAGATGGGGTCAACCCTCTACTTCTCCAGCTGGGCTTAATAAATAAAAGTAATAGCTGAGATTGATGACCTATTTAGACAGTAAACTACAAAACCAGAGATGGATCGTGTAATTTGCAGCTCTATGACATGTATTAAATTTTCAGACATAAGATAAATAATTAATGTAAATAAGAGCAGACACCCAAGAATAAAGTTTGTGGTCATTCTCTCATTGCAAGTGAAATAAATGACAAAGTTCATTAATTCTTGACTTGGGTATCCCTCAAATTCATTTTAACTAATTACTGCTTAGTTGAGATTGAGGTATAGATTAAGGAAATTCTATTATGCTTTTTAACTAGAGACTTTCTTAATTAAATATCTAGACACTGCAAAAGTAGAGTTCTATGTCTACATTTTTCTTTCATGACTCTAAAGTTAATGTACCACCTTGTGATTTAGAGAATTAAACCCCCTCAGATAATTAAGGGAGGAGGAAAAGCAGGCAAAAAGTATGCAAGTGCCAAATTCTTCTTTGATGCCTGCTGAGTAAAACCTAGTAGATAAAATATGTAGTGTTGAATTTTATTGATACTTATGCATTTAAATTCATATGCTCTTAAGTGATATGACTACTGAATCCCCCGTTTTTGTAACTTGCAAGATAGGAATAAAATCTCACTTCTTTGTAGACTAGCTTCATGATTTAACTACATCTGAGGAAGCCACAACACCCTGAGATCCTCTGAAGAAGATACATAAGATGATGTGATTGCTTTCCAAACCCTGTAATGAAAAACTGTACCCATCAGACCTGTTGCTGGGACACTGCAGCCTGGGATAAGAAGTGGCTACATTTCTAAGCCCAGAAGAACAGAACAGAACACCAGGTGGTATAACTATCTGGCCCCAGGGTTGCAAAGATGAGAACTACTGAGGAGTAGCTCAGGGAAAATGAGTACTGCTGCTGAGTACTCAGCACTGGGATACAGTGTTTCCGTCAGTGAAGACATCCCTGAATGTGTTTATAAGGCAGATTAGCTTTCTGGAATTTTCTAAAGATAAAGAGAGTACCTGCTTTCCAAGACTTATGAGTTGTGATGTAAATTATGATATTAACTCTATTTCTTTTACCTTTAGAAATGCTTTATTAATAAATACTATTGCTCCCATTTTACAAACAAGAAAACAGAAGCACACAGAAAATGTTTCAGTGATTTTTTTTTTCAGCACAAAAGAGATAGTGAATGTTATGGACTAAAACTAAAATGTCCTCCAAAAGTCTCATGTGTTTAGAAGGTGAGTGGGTCATGGTGGCACTATACTGATCAGTGTATTCATCCACTGCTAAGTTCAGAAGTTCTTGTGCTATTAGAAGGTGGCACTGAGTCACTGAAGCAGGACCTGGAAGGGTGTAGTCTTCCCCAGCAGCTAACTTCCTCCTGGCTTTCTGATTCCTGGATGCCACGGGTCAGTCAGCTTTCCTCCACCATCTCCTTCCACCATGCTATTTCTGCACTGGAGCCAACTAACAATGGACAGAACCCACTAAAACTGTGAACCAAATTAAACCCTCTTCCTTTAAGTTATGGATGTCAGATATGTGATCCCAGTGACAAGTAAGTGATAATACAGTGAGGGACACAAGTGAAACTCAGCTCCAGCCTTTCCCTCTCTTTATTCTGCTAGTTACAGAGAAGCAGAGAGACTTGCCATGGGGCTCTCTTTTGCATCAAATTTTGTTCTTTTCGTAGGATTAAAAATTAATATTTAACAGGGATAATGGATTGAGTCTTAGAAATGTCTGGCTCCTTGTGTAAAAGTGTTGGAATATTGACAATTCTGGGTATAAATTCTCCTGAGTAATTGTATTTACTTTGGAAATAGTTGCCTAAGATTGTGAAAGTTCTACAGGCATGGTATCATGCTACAAAACCAAATGAGTTCCTTTCTATATACAGGATTAGGTTGGTCTTTCAACATCTTTTTGGAAGATTAGAAATGAATAAAGAGGTATCGTTAGAGTGTGTTTAGACTGAAGCACAGGCTTTACATTTGGGGAATCAAGGGGAGATGATGGGTATTTTTGAGACCCTTCTAGTAGTTTATAGCCACAGCAATCTAGGGCTAGTCCTACACCCAGAGACTGAGTCACCCTAATCCAGTCCTACCCCTCCCTAATCTGTCAAATCTGAAACTGGCACCTTCAAAGTCAAATGATTTACTTGGTGCTTTGTTTTTCCTGCAACTGTGGTGTTTCCAGATTGCCAATCCCTCCAGCTCTCAGTCTGAAATATATGAGGCAAGAGAAATTCCAGAAACTTACAACTAACCGTATCATTCCTTAGTTAAAGGTCCCTAAAAGATTTGAGTTCTTCTTGCCACCTTTCAGAGTCTTGTTTGTTTTATATATCATATCCAGAGTTTTAAGCAATACTTAGTGAAAGAAACAGAGAAAAGTATGTCTATAGCATTTTTCCAGAAGTGGTAGTCTCCTTGTTTTTTTTTTTGTTTTGTTTTTTTTTTTTTTTTTTTTTTTTTTTTGTTTTTTTTTTAGTACCAGGGATCAAACTCTGGCCCTTGCACTTGAGAGGTAGGTAGCACAACCACTGAGCCAAATCCTGGGCCCAGTCTCCCTGCCTTTTAAAATTATTATTATGATAAAATATAACATATAACATGAAATATGTAGTGTTAGTCATTTTAAGTGTACACTTTAGGGCACTAAGTACCTTCACCAAACTGTGCAACCATCACTAATACCCATTTCCAGAATTTTTTCATTATCTTAAACTGAATTTGCTATACCCACTGCACATTAATTCCTATTTCCTTCTCTCCCAGCCCCTAGTAACTGTTAGCCCATGTCTATGAATTTGCCTATTCTAAATATTTTAAGGAGTAGAATCATTCAGTACGTGCACCTTTGGGATTGGCTTATCTCAATTTGATGTTTTCAAGGGTCCTTCCTATTGCGACAGATGTTATTTTTATGGCTGAAAATATGTCATCATATAGATGTACAGTGCCGCATTTTTTTTTTATTCATTCATCTGTTGTTGGGCACTTGAGTTACTTCCTAACTTGCCTTTTCACAAGGTACTGCTGAGAGTTATGGTGAGAGAGAAGGGTAAACTTATGTGAAAATCTTACCTTTGCTTATCCCATCTCTCAGTATAACCAAATGTAGCAGAACAGATGACTCTTAATGCCTAGGATACAAGTTCCAGCATCCTGCAACAATACTCAGGCAGGTTTTCTTTAAGAAGGTTGAGCGAGGCTATTTTATAACCTATATTATTGGTAGACTGGTGCTTATTTACTTTAATAACCCAAGAGTATGAATGTATTCACAATGTAATCTAATACTTTTTAAATGCCAAAAAGAAACAAAAAATATTGTAAGTCTGTGCACATCCCTGCTCCTCGAGGCCTCATCAGTCTCTGTCAGAGCAGAGTCCTGCTCAGACTGCCCCAATGCTGTCACAGAGCCTCAGAGAACCAGCCGACCAAACCTGCAGGGAAATTAACAATGGGAAAACCCTACAAGCACATGTTTGTGAATGCTTTTCCACCACTTTAGATTTTGCCAGAAGACAGAATGTACCAAGTCACATAAGTAAAGTCTACTCAAATTTTTTAAAAAGTGCTTAAAGACTTGGAAACTGAGTAGTTCAGAACAGTGTCCCATGCTCCTGGAGGGTTTAGTCGGCATCAACAGAACCTTTTAAAGTAACTCCCATACTCCCATGCAAAAACAAGTGCTCCATAAATAATACCTAAGCTTTTGATATCATCAGAAGTGTTAGGATTAGGAACTTAGGTGGCTCCCAAAGGCCCATAAAATGCAGGCTTGGTTGCCACCCTGGACTGCTATTAGGAGGTAGTGAGACCCTTAGGAGGTGGAGCCTAGTGGTGGGAGGGCAGGCCATTGGAGGCATGGAGATACTAAATCCCTGGTCCTTCCTCTTTCTTTGCTTTCTGGCTGCTATGATATTCAGCTCCCAGTCCCTGTATTCCCTGCCATAATGTCTTTCCTTGCACATCCCAAAAGCAATGGAGCCGGATAATGGTGACCTGAAACCTCTTTAACAATGAGCCAAAATCAATCGTTTTATTTTTTTTGGTTGTTTACTTCAGATATTTTATCACAGAAACAGAAAGCTGGTGAACACACCTGGTGAAACAAACAATCCCACTTCCTCCTCCAAGTTAACAATGGGTAATTATACTGCCATCACAGCTTTGGTTTTAGTTCATATTAACTATTTTAAGGTAGGAGATTGTTTTGTCTTGCCCACCCAAACAACCTGCTGTATTATGGTGGACGCTGAGATTTTAGTTACTGGCTCTTATTTTCTTCTATATCAATTCCGTTCGTGGCAAAAATTGAGCATGGCCTTCTGGGAGATCTGAAAGTCAGAAACCACCAGATCTTCATTTATAATGAAATCTAAACTGATGAAAAAGGGCCCTTGATCTCATTGTAATCACTTATAAAATATTACATATGATATATCAAATACAATTACAGAAAAGCCAAGATCAGAAGATAGAATGTAAAATCACCTGGTAGAGAAGAAGAAATTCAAGCCTAGAGTAGAAAGTAGATATTAAGGTTGAAGCTTTCCCCAGAGCCTTAGGGCCTCAAGATAATTCCAGGGCCTGGGAATGAAAGCAGGTTGGAGCTTTGACACCCACAATATTCTCACACAGTCCTGCCTTCATCAAAGAGGTCAAAAACCATGCCAAGAACTCTTGGGCCGCTCAATATGTAAGTTACTTAGAAACCATAAATACAAAACCAGGAGTAGAGTACATCTTGATACAGTTTACCTGGGTCAATTCCAAGGCTTATCGCCCCAGTTTTATTATCACTAGAACTTCTTTTTGCTCTCAGAAATGTCTCTGTTCATTTATTTATTCTTGTTAACTTTATTTCAGAGAGTGGTAAAATAGCTGTGAAGTACAGTCCCAGAGGGGGACAGCAGATGCTAGAAGTGAAGTAGAATTTCAGGATTTAATTCAGGTATGTGGGAATGAAAACTTGAGTAGCCAATGTTGCAAGATTCAAAATAATCAGCATCAATGAATACAAAGGATAGAAATGAAACTCAGGTGTGGAGCACTTTCTACATGTGAGATCTTCTAGGTTCAAGCTTCATACTGCAAAAATAAAACTACAAAACAATCTAAAAACCCAGCACAATTTGGAAGATTTCAGATGTATCTCAAGAAAATATATGTGAAACTCTGGTACTGCTGTTGAATTCAGGGAATTTCTGGGCCCTGACACCTTGTTTGAAATTTGGGGAGCAGGACTGAGGTACTCTGATATTCCCACTCAGTTGTGGACCCAGGAGAGGGGCTGAGCTTCTTTCAAGGGCCTGGAAAGGTCCTTAAACATGAATTTTTTAGGACTCCCCTTAAACAGAAAGTCAGGAATCAGAATAACCACAACTTTAAGTTCAGTTGTGCTGTAGCTCTGAACACAATACTGCCTTCCAATATGATGTATTACCTAACTCTCAAACTTCTCCCTGCATCTGGAGTACAATATCTTGCTGAAGAATCTTTCTGTAAATTAATTGTATAAAAACCTCTAATGAAGGATCAAGTTGCCAGAGTAATTTCTAAAATAAAAAGTCATTTAGAATGTTTAGAAAGGTGAGGACAAAAATGTATTTCATGCAAGTAGAAACTTAATTTGGGTTTTTTTTTATTAACTTATCCCACAGTCCTCAAGTGCTTTGTTTAGAAAAGGTAGACAAAGTACTTGCCTTCTGTAAAAGTATTGAAAGTTTTTTCACATGTAAAAGAATAATTTTAGTTCAAATGAAGTTGAAAGATTAAGCAGTCAGTCTTCCTGTTAAATGTGAGAGGAGGAAGTCAACACTGACTTCAGATATCTAATTATACAACAGATCCACCCCTAAATGAGGCAACTTTGGAATCAGTTCCATGTTCAAACCATTATTGTATGCTGAGCCATGTACAAGGCATTCGGGATGAGAGGATGAAGCCTCTTCTTGGATTTTACATACTAGGGCTGTGCCAGGCAAGAAGCAAGTAGCAAAATTAATATAATAAGAACTGTGAAGGAAGTTGATTTGTAGTAGTGTTTTGAGAAAAGTATTTAAACCTTCAGATTTTAATGTCCTAAGTGTCATCTCCATGTGTATGCACAGTATAGATCTCTGAGAAGAGGGGTCATGGTAAGAGGAATTACTAGACTGAGCCCCTGTGGGTTGAGGAAAGTTCTCCCACATAAACGTTAAGATTCAAACCCCATCACTTGGATTAAACTGCCCACCACCCAAACCTCTTCTGCAGAAATTGTAGAGGCCTCACAGAGTCTATGTAGCCCCAGTCTAACACAGAGGAATGAGTTATGAAACATGGAACCCCTTACTGATTTCAGAGCAAATGGCAACACTGTGGAACAAATCACCTTCATTGGTCCCAATTTTGAAGGTCAGTTGTTTTGCTTAGAAGCAATACAGCCAAGGGGAGAAAGACTATCTAGGGGGTTCCAGAGCAGAGGAGGAGAAGCTCCAGTTGCCAGAGCTGGACCAGCACTTCTGAGCATCCCAAGGCTCAACCTTGAATTCTCTGGGAAGCTCTGCTCGCCCCACCACATTTGCTGGAGGCCCAAGACCACCCAAATCTGAGGTGCACATCCTGTATTAAGGGGGATGTGGCCTGCAAAAGATCACTGTCACCTCTTAAGGGAAAGGGAATCAGGCCTGGTCACTGCTGGGCAAGCCCTAATAAAGGTTTCCTTAAATATGTCATAAATAAAGGGCAAGGCATGGCAGAATGTGGGAATGCACAGTTACCAAGGCACTTACCACACATGTGACTGCTAGAAAGGCTCTAGAAGACCTAGTGTCAGCACCCTACTGGCCTAGATCTCTGCAACCAAATCTTGCCCCATCATGTTTTTGCTGTGTTTCTGGGCCATAGTTGTGGCTGCTGGTCCTAACTAATCCACAGGACTGGGCTCCATTCTCAGTCCTACTAAACTCCAAGCCCCTGGGGCCAAATAAACTTTCTTCCCTCAATTCTCATCTACCCAGATCTACCCAGGCCCTTACTCCTAAAGCTGACTCCAGGGTCTTTGATTAGCTGGATTCTTCGGTACCCACCAAGATGATGTCTCTACCTCAGAAATTCACTGGACAGCTGTCCCCAGAGCCAGATATGTTTGATGTACCACATCAGGGTCTGCCAGGGGTCCAGGGTCTGCAAGGATCTTGGCAAGAGAGGCTCGCAGAGCTGGTTCCAATGCTAGATGGGGGTCAGAGTCAAGCTCTAGCTGTGCCCTCCTCACCGCAAAAGGAAGATCCAGACTACCGGGACACATCAAGCTGTAGACCACCAGGAACTTGAGCTGTTTGTTCCACTTCTAGATAGTACGAGCTCCAAAAGAGCAAAATTTCTTTCATACCCAAACGAGGAGGATCTACCTCAGCACTGGTGGCTTGCTAAGTTTCAGAAACGAACTTTGCAGGATAATTATGTAGACCCAAATGCATATAAAGCTGATCATGACAGCCTTGATCTGGAATCCAGGAGAACCCAGATGAGCCTCCAGAGACAAAGCTGGACCTTATCATTTCCAACTGGAGGATCAAACTCACCACCCAGACACTCCCCATCCAATCCTCTTTGTCTCAGCAAGAAGCTGCAGGTCAACTCTCACAGTACCCTGAGGAAGTGGAACCTTCTTCCACCTAGTTTGAGGCACAGACTCAGCCTGAACTTGCTGCTGAGGAGTGTTTAGATTAGCTGTCAATGCCTCAGGAGGGAAAAGCTCCCTCTCTGCACATGAGTGAAGCTAGTCACCATTTGTCACAGTAGCTACGGAGGTTGTAATAACTGCACAGGCAGGAAAGGAGGCTTAATTTATGCCAAGACTCACCCCAGAGAATCCTGAGGAGGGAACCTTCTCCTACCCAGCAGGACACCCCATCTCAGCCTCTCTCCCAGCTCTCCTTGGGAGATTGAACCTTCTCCCCAGCCAGCGGGGTCAGCCAGTTTGGCCTTCTGAGGTTCCTGAGGAGGTGGGACCTTCTGGAAGCCAACTGGAAGCTCCAGCTCAAATTGAAAATCCCCTGCAGGAAGTCAAACTTCCAGTCCAGGAAAACACTTAAGAGGCCCCTCTGGAGAGTATAGTTGAAATCCTACCACTTCGGGAGGTAGCACCATAACCTGCAGGGCAGCATCCAGTTCCTGCTCATAACCTTTCCAATGTGACAGTACAGTGTATGCGGAGCTTACGCTAACTGCAGAGCTCCCCAGAGAGGCTGAATCTTCTCCAGACCAGCAGGAGGGCCCATTTCAGCCTCCAGGGTCTCCCCTAGAGGTTGAACTTTCCCATAAGCAGGAGCAAGTTGCTCAACCTTGAGGCTGTTCAGGAGGTTCAGTCTTCTGGGGATCAGCTCATAGCTCCAGTTCAACCTGTGGGTCTCCTTTCTATTGTGCTCCTTTTCCAGTCTTTTATCCGCAATTGCCCCTTGCTTTTCCTTACCCACTTTGATTTAGCCCCATCATATCATTCAAAGTGCCCATATTTTGAGGATGAACTAGACAGTCTAAGGGTTTCACTTTCAAATCTAATTAAAGTTTAAACATAAAGCTATTTAAGAGATGACAGCAAGTTTACAAACATGAGCTAGGTTATCATTCTGAAACCCTAAAATCTCCTGTGCAAATAAGACAGTAAGAAATTCTCTGAATTCATGAAAGAAACTTTGCTTTCTTGGCATCCCCGTTACTGACCAAAAGAGGGAATATATGATTTCTCCAGAAGATAAATGAAAACTACTGTTGCATAAGAACAACAATAAAGAGTAAGCTGAAGCAAAACACCTCTTTCTGTATTTGCTGACTAGCTTCAGGAAACACTCAAATCCTCCTGGATTGTCCACTATGTGGAAGGCTGGCACCAGGCTCTATGCCTGGGTCTGTGAGATAAGCTGCAGCCCACTTTGTATGACCTGGCTATTGCCTGGAGTGCCCGCCCTGTGTTTTGTTATTAAACCTGTATAAGAGAAAATATTTCCATTGTTACACAAAGGACAAACTATCTCCTCCAGGGAGTCTGGCAGGACCCACTAACTAACACTGTCAGACAGCAGCACCAGAAACCACTGTCATCAGCTATAATGCAATTAGGTTCTGAGAATTGCTTGGGCCAATAAATGCAGACAAACTAAGAGTAGAATACCATTAATTCCCAATGAAAACCTACTGGCAATGTAAACGAACATATTGTAACAGAATAACTTTTTTTATTAGGAATCTAGTCGCAAGTAATAGAAACCCACTAATATTAACAAAATGTAAGGAAAATGTAGTGTAAGGTTGGGAGAATGTTATATTTCAATAGTAGAAAATACAACAGGATCACTCTATAAGGAGGAAAGCACACAGGAACCAAATGAGACACCTCTGAGATAAGTGACCACTGCTTTTCTCTTTCTCTCTGTATAAGAATCTATTTCATTCTTTGACATTTAAGTCTTTCCCAGTATAGTTACCTCTTCTTGGTTCAAATGCCAGTTCACAATTCTAAATTACTAAGGGTAAACACACCTGACAAGCCTATGAGCTAGGCACGATATACCAATGCCTAGACCAGGGAACACATGTGCGACAAAATCTGGAGCCTGACAAAATCCCCCAAAAGGAACCTACGAAGGGATAAAAATGGTCATATGCACTTTTAGTCTATACCTGTAGTACTGAGTCCTTATTTTCTATTTTCCCCCAATACATTTAGAAATAAATGAGGCATGTGGACCCACAGAAGCATTATGTTCTGAGTAGGTAGGAATTCATTTTAGCACACTCCACTGTGCCTCTAAAAACTTGTGTACAGAAGTAGATCAGACCCTGTATTTCATGAGCTGAGGGCCCCAACCAAGACAGACCAAGACTATAGCCTCCCAACCAGGATGCTGGCAGCCTTAGTGTTCTACATTGTCTCCTGTCTTCTGGCTGGTCTTGTGTGAGGCCCCATGAAGTTTCTGTGCCACCTACCAATTCTAAGCTTTATCGGGCCTTAAGCTGTGATAAAAGAGAGGCTCATAAATAAAGCATTATAGAGATTAAAACAGATGAAAATATACTTAAAAACATAAATATTTCCTTAGCAGCTGGTCCAAGTCTTGCCAGGTATCTTTTATTACTATGCAACAAGAAAATCTCCTGAAATTTTAATATATATCAAGGATGTATTTAAATTCTAAAAATTATCCTATTTTTTTAGACTTTATGTCTCATATCTTTTAAAACTCATTTATTTTCATGATTTTTTGCCACTATTAATGTACTTTTTACCTAATTACAACTTGCTATTTTTTTTAGCTGAAACAAGTTGATTTGATTCTTGTTAAGACTAACATGCGCCGAGATTTTTTTTAAAAATGACAAAATCTACTATTTTGTCACATTCAGAATTTGTTTGTTGTCAGTTTAAGGATTTGTTTAGAAAAATTATTGCCTAAAGGATGTGATCTGGTTATGGTTCATGCTCATTTAAATCTATGTTACTGCTCTTCGAATAATTTACACCATGTGAAATTTCATATTGTTGTAATTTTATCTGGTATAGGGTTTAAATTCAAAGTTGAAAACTACCTCTGCTTCTAAGTATTATGAAAGTAGAAATAATGGGAGGACAAAAATTAATTCAATAATTTGAAAATTTATAGTTTTAATACCACTTAATATTTCGCAATCTATTTCAATCAATATTTATTGAATATATAACATATACTGGATAATGCATTACAGAGATTAAAACAGATGAAAATATACTTTTCCATCTCCCTCTCCCCAGGCATCCATGAGTCCACATATTAACTAAAATGACAAATGGAGATAAATAAATATAATACAAGACAAATTACAGTACTTATAAGACAGGAGTATAAATGATTTGGGGAATCTGGCAAAAGATTAATTCTAGTGTAAGGAACATAGAGAAAAGTGGAGTTTAAGCTACATTCTGGATCTGGAGTAGGTGATTCCATTATTCATTATCTTCAGTAGAAATTTTCAGGATCATCACTTAGTTTAACTATGATTTTTACATCATAAAATTGAGCTGCTATTTTAAAATTGATTTTCAATCCAGGGGCAAATCAGAACCATCTAGACTATTTTGTTCCATGTATTCATGTTCAACCCTTCTTCCCTCAAATGTTTCATTGGTGAGATCTGAAGGGAGGAGATTTGTGAGACAGAAACTATCATGAGGATCATGAGGCAGGTACTCTCCTGGGCCTTAATTCAGGACCTATTACTCATTAAAAGTATAATATACATTTTTTCCTTACCGCCTCATCTCCCAAACAATCTTGTTGACCTCGAAAACTAGAAACATCACGAAAGCCAGGATATCTTTGCATAGCATTTCTCAAAAAAATAAACTAGATAAGAAGATAAAACTTTTAGGATCACCACAGAAGGACAGGGAACAAGCTCCTAGCCTCCTGTTACATATTTAACACATGATTTGTGCTTCCCTCTGAGGCAGTCAGGGACTTAAAATATACTTTTCCCAAAAAACAGTAACTCTTCACTTGGACCTGTTGATGCCCACTGGGTAACTAAAAAGGACAAAGCTTGATGTCTCTGCTTCCATTTTTTAATCTATGTCTTCTATTAATTTAAATCTTTGAGTCATCTCCCTGCTGAGATCCACATGTAGGCAGGTTAATTCAAGGAGTGTCTACCTAAGAACTGGTAACACAAGGTTTACAAGCCCTAAATTTACCTAACCTACCTGACCTCCCTTCAAGACTGAGAACATCAACATAAGAGATCTGCAGGGTCTTAGTAAATTGTCTGCTTTTACAGCTTCCTGCTTAAGACCTCCTGGAATGGGCTGATAAAAGTCTCAGTCATTTCCCTAAACTTGTAGTTGCCCTGGAATCCACCAAAGCCTCTACAGAACTGAGGCTGTTCTCACCCTGAGCAGGAGTAATCATCTCATGGGAACCAGATTGCTCATCCAGCTGTAAGGATTTCTACAGAGCTGCAAAACGAGAACTGAGATAATGATCAATCAGATGCTGGCCAACTTCAACAACTTTATTAACACTGGCCTTTAGCCAGGCATGATGCTGCACATCTGTAATTTTAGCACTCTGAGAAGCTGAGATGGGAGGATCATAAGTTCAAGCCCAGCCTGGGCATCTTAGCAAGCCCTTCTCTCAAAAGTAAAAAGGAGTCTGGGGATGTAGCTCAGTGCAAAGGCCCTAGTTTCAATCCCTAGTCCTGAACAATGAACAAATAAAAGTATTTCCTCTGAATGTGATTATAATTACCATCATAGTAATTATGAGCTACAACTGAAGAAAACACTTCTATTGACAAATACATAATGAACCAAAACATATCGGTGATAAAAGAATAGGAAAGAAAAAAATATTGACCTCTTTATTAATGGGTCAGTCTGATCTTCTCCATCAATGTTGTGCTCCCCACAACTATTCTGCTCAAGATAAAGTCCCTTACCATTTTCTCCTCTGCCTCAAAACTTTTGCCTATAAATCCATGCCACTGTCTCAACTTTAATTTCCATTATAAATGAAGCAAGAACCCCACTAGCCAGTAACATTTGGGCACTACCCCAGCACACACAAACACACTATGACAAAGTGCAAACAGAGCTATCCCAGGTTTAAGACAACCCGCAGCCCTAATGTATACAGAAATGAAAGCTGTCCACAGAAATATCCTCAAATGAGAAACAGTTTCTGTAAGAATATTTTTGGGTCAGATGATTTAAAGTTTCTTACAAGATCTTATTTGACTATTAAAATTAGAAATTATCAACATAGATCATTTTAATTGAGGCATTAAATATGTATTTGTGAAAAAAAATCTGTATTTATGAAATGTACTTTAGTCCTGCCTGGGACCAAATGGAGTAAAAACAGTAGTTATCTAGATGGAGATCTGCTGTCCTGATTGAATGTTCTCTGTCTCTGCTTTTGGAGGAGCCAAGGTTTGAGGAGTATGATATAAAAACCCATTCCTATTCACAGCCACGCCTAGATGTCTTACTGAGGCTCAGCTCCACTTGTTCCCATTAGTCACATACCCAAGGCTCAAAGATGGGTCACAGGTGCCCCAGGTTTAAGAAAACCCACAGCCCTAATGTACACAGAAGCACTCAGCACAGTGAAACTCTGTAACTTCAGTATAAAAATCTTCACCATAATCCTAATTTTACAGACCACCAATCGCCCTTTTAGCTTCTTTCATTTTGTCAGTGTACATAACAGGACTTACTTTCAAGTTTTGGTACTAATTGTTGTTCACAAAATCTAATTATGTCAACAGATTACTATTTCTTAGATAATTTATATATGTTAAAGAATATTTTCACTGGAAACACTACTTTGCATGAAGAATAGCCAAAAATCTTTATTTAAAAACCTAATAAATACTAGAGACCAGTCCCCAACAGAATGGAGACAAGGTGGTATGAATTAGGGAATAGTTAACTTTGTTCAACTACCTGGTCCTCCAAGGAAAATAAACTACTATCTTTGAATGTATCAGTCACCTCCTTTCATTTAAATGCAAGGTGTAATCAAATTTACCATCACTATCATTGCACAGAGATAGTACTTGACTAAGTAAAGAAGACTGATTTTTTTCAACTAGCTCAATCTTTCAAATGTGGTTAACTATTCATTAAAGGGCTAATACTGGATTTATGAGTCTGTGTGAGAACCATTAACTAGGATAATAACAAGAGATAATATACTATTCTGTAAAATCAGAAAGCTGATTTCTGAGCAGCTAACAAGAAGGCTAGGATAACAGCCATCCTTGATGAGATGACTGGACCACGCTGAAGAAAACTGGATGAACCTTGCACTGTGACTCTGTTCTTCCCCACGGGGCCTCCAAATTAGTAATGAGCACAATGGTGTGAAAAGCAGAAGAGCAATTAAGAGAATCAGATAAGGGGCACGGCTCCAAAGTAAACTTTGTAATCTCATACAAATAAGAGACTATTCTAATCAAGTTCAAGAAGCTAATAATTGTGAAGGCCGTAATTGTACAAGCTATGAAATGTAAAGAAATGAACCTTATTATTAAAAAAATAAGCATATGACACAGAGTACAGTGGATTCTCATGGATTTTTCATGCTTATGATGGGCACACAACTTCTGCCATGACTTATGATCTAAATTATTCTCTTCTACTTTATTTTCTTTAATAGAAAGGTAAGCACAATTGAATGACCCAAAGTCAACAGAACACTAGCACAATTTAACTGCATATTCCTACTTCCATTTTAATGGGGAGTGGAGCATTTAAGTCAAAAAGGCTAAAAGGCTAAGTGTTTAATTTTGGGCAAAAGTGAATTAATAGAAGAAATGGTTTTTCTCAGCCCCTTTCTCACACTCTCTCAAGTCCAAGGTCATAAAGTGCCTTACCTACTGCAGACCTACCATTTTTGAGATAGAAGCTTCTTTGGGAATATGGCTAACTTTAGAGAAGATTTATCAATTCCTCACTTTGACTGTGAGAAAATTCCTATTGTTTTCCCTTTCTTTTTATCTACTCTGTGTGCAAAAACAGATTTTTAGAAGCAAAAGTCAGTATCTGTTCAGTTGTTCATTTATAAACATTTTGTAAATTTCCACAATGTTTTAAGCATTGTGCCAAGTGCTGTTAAAACAAAAATGACCAAATAAATATCCCTATCTTCTTAATCACACAAGAAGACAGAGCTATAATGTCCTACTGGTGGTGTGACAGAGGGCTGTTCTGGTTACTCTTGCAGTCACAGAAAGCAAAAGGTAAATTCTATCTCCAGTAATATCAAGATGTGTTTATATGCCTGCAGTAGCTTCATTTTTAAAGAAACTCTTATATTGCACAGGAAATAACATTAGAAAAAAAAATCACAAAAACAATACTTGACCAAACACATAATGCCTAAACTGTTCTAATTTTTATAAGCAAGTATTTATTGTTTTTCTATTATATTTGGAAAATATTTTTTTCTCAAAATGCTTCACTTACCTGGAACTTCTTAGTCCTTATAGGTTTTTTGTTGAAAATATTTTTCTACAGCAAGGTACAAGAGGTATTCTAAGGAAAACACACTAAATTACATTATTTACTAAAAAGCCTATCCTTATATATTACTTGTCTATTGAAATGAAGTGTTTCTTTTCAATCAAATTCCACTCATTTTTACATAATGCATGTCAATAACAGCTACCATAAGAATAACCATAAGCAAAAATTATTTCCTGTTTTCGTGTTTTTGCTACTCATTTTCTAGATTTATTAAAGTTTGAATCCTTCCTTCTCCATGCCCTTCAGTCTATGATCACTTCTTATGATACTTTGTTTATAATGTTCACATTATGAATTATTGATTATTTTGAATAATGCCTTAATTACAATGCACCCTGGTAGTACTACCTTTTTTTCTGCATTAGTTTTCTCTATATGGGTTTTATAACTTTTATTTATTTTTTCTTTTTATTGAGTTTATTGGTACAATCTAGGTATACAATACAGTTACATTCATTACTGGGATCCTGTACCTTCACAAGACAGGTCTTGGTTCTCATTTTTTCCCCTTATCCCTGCCCTCCCTTTACCCCCTTACCCCCTCCCCATTTACAAACACTTTATTTCCATGTTTTCATTTTCTCAAGTCTTTTTCTTTTCCCTTGTTCCCTTTCCCCTACCCTTCCCATTTTCCCTACACCTTTAGCCCTTTTCTTCCTATTTCACACTATTAATTAGATTTTATACCTTTTATAATCTTGCTTCAAGACTTCTGGCTTCTGACTTTATTTCTGAGTGGCATCCCTAGAATGCTGTTGCTACAGAGAATTAAAGAATCAAGAAATTCTATATCTCCCCTATTTCATCCTTACTTCATTCCTTTCCTTACTTCATTCCTTTGCCTTTTGGGCCCTTTTTGACCATGTCTTTCAAAACATGGTTCCATACTGATTTTTTTCACATAATTTTACTTGCCTAACCCACTACAATTGTCTGTTTCTCCCAACCACTAAGAACTCATGTATAAACTATATTATTACTATGTATATCATTATCATACACAAAGTATTTTTGTACTTTTATTTAGTTCTTTAAATAAACTTTGTAATATTTTATTATTTATATTTTATATATATTATAACCTCTAATTTTCCATTAGAAGCATTAATTATTCCTATTACCACATAATGTAATTGGTTGTGTATCCCTCCTTCTAGAACACAAGCTCTTCTGGCTAATAGTTAGCTGTTACAGCCCCAGAACTCAGAAAAATATTCATAGTAAGTACTCAATGAATATGTCTTTCAAACACCATTTTATAATATTAGAATGAAAGTGCTCATAAATACTTGGCTTTTTAAAACGCCATTTTATCTAAAATTCCTTGCATTTTCTAACAGTTGGGTTTTCTGTAAGGTACAGAAAACCTAACTCAGATTTACATCAAAGCACTCCAACTGTTTAAGGTGGGCATTTCCAGGAGATAGCTAAAAGTGTGACAGCTAAAAGTTGTCAGCCAGGACTTGGTTTTCCTCATTTTCTCCTTAGCCATCACAGGCTGAGTAGCTTTTTACCTTAACCAGAGGGCATCATGGCCTAAAGACAGTGGCCACAGCTTCAATATGTAAAATAGGAACTGAGGGGAAAGGTATAAAAATGGGACTCTCTCCTGAGTCTTGTCAGAATCCCAGAAATCGCCAGCCCTGGCCAGAACTGAGTCACATGTCTACTTCTGGACTAATCAGAAGGGAAAGCATTGCCATTAATGGCCAATGGATTCATCGCAGCTTGTCTGGCAAAAACAAAGGAAAACTGCTAGGTTCAAAAGGAGTATTGTGCCCACTCTTCTGCTCTAAGTGAAAGATAGTAAACCCCTGCTGCCCTCAGAACTCTCAAGTTCTCAAGGATTCTTCAGGCTTTTTATTGTTCTCCCTACTTTCTAATTTTAAATCTTTTCTTTCAGGAATGTTTTCTGCTTAAAGTTGTCCTTCAAAACATTTACTTTCTCAACCAATAGGTTTCTTTCGTGGATTGTTTTGTATACTCACTTAATGTTTGCATTCTAATTCCTTCTCTTTTGAAAAGCACCAAGACACATCACATTTGCAAAAGGACAACAGGTTTATTTTGTCCCTTCTTTCCCACTCATCGTACAGTTCTGTTTATCAGTTGTAGTATGTGACTTGGAGACAAAGAAAATGTCATCTTTTCGTTTCACAACTGCCAGCAGCATTTCACAGGTGCTAAGTGTATTTGACTTGTCCTTCTCTTTTATGACTAATCAGAGACATGCAGGTTTTCAAAGGGACCACTAGGAATCAGGGTATAAAAGCATGAAGTACCGATCATATTACAAATGCCTACTAACTTGTTTATACTAAATGCTGTGCATGTTTCCTTCTTGCTGGCACCAGGAAGTTCCAGAATGCAGTGTATTTCCCACTTCATTCCACTTATTTCAACATCTTTCACAGAAAGAAAAGGAGCGGAGTTTCCATGGTAACACCAACTGTGACAATTGAGGTTATGTGAAGATAGGTGAGATAACTCCCTTTCATATCCAGTAGGGAGAAGGCAAATGAAGTTTTTTCTTTCTGTCTTTCTCTCTTTCTTCTCTCAAGAATGGGACTCTGTAACTAAGGAACCTGGCCGTGTCCATATGAAGTTATGGATTTTCACTATCACAGAGATTTACATCTTTGGGGGAAAAGTCAGTTTTTTCTTAGCTCATGTTTATTTTGTTTTTCCCTACAAACAAATGAAGACATAAGTTTTTATTTCTAAAATCATTCTTGCAATAGAGCTTATGCTGGTATAGAAATAATTAAGGGATCAGGAAATAGACCTCCATCTCATACTCAGATCTTCAAAAATTCTCTATAAGTCTTGACATCCTTCTTACAATAGCTAATCTTTCAACCAGTATTGCACATACATTAACAAATCAAGTGTATACCATAATTTGAGCCAGACAAGGTGACAAAGCATGCTCCTACCTGTTGTTTCTATGACTCTTTGTGGCATTACGAGTGAAAACAAGCTTGTCAATACGAGAAACCCACAAGAGCTGCAACTACCTGATGAGCTGCAGTCTCTACACTTCTTACCAAGAAAGTATTGACTAAAGGTTAAAAAATATATCCTGAGAAATGAAATAAAATGCTATACTACTCTCTATTATTGTGCTAGGTGGAGTGGCCAGGAAGCCCACTCAATATTTTTATGGCTTCTATCAGATGCCCTCCAATCCAGAGTATGCCAGCTTTGAGGGGAGTAAAGAAAACAGCTGCTTAAGGTTATTTATGGAATCACAATCCCAAAGCAAATTTCAAAAGCCAAAAATCAAAACAAAAAGCAAACACCGGACTTTTATTCTTTTTGAAGTGAATCAATTTTTAGCTCCACTGTAATGCAAAAGGTGGATGGCTATATGACCTGTAAAAATAAAATTTAATGTTTCTTGGCTCCACTTAATCCCCACCAAGTTTAAGAATTTATCACTAAGATACACAATATGAATCTTATAAGAGTTTATTCAGGAGAATGTAACTACTATTAAGCTAAAGTAACCACAAAGAAGCATACTAGTGTTACACAAAATATGAGACTTCTAAAAAGCTACAACATGGTCTTGAAACATCCTTGCCAAAGTAATCAGAAATGAAGCATCCATGTAAGCCCACTGAACTTTAATTCACTTCTTTACATACTAGCTCAGATTAACATATCAGATCCTCTTCAGTTTCAATTTCTCTTAAAACATTCCTGATTCTTTGTTTTTCTTAGTTTACCTTTGCTGTAGCTCAGATTTAATGTCATATTTTGATAATATGTAATCAAAAAATAATGACTGATTTATACTGCCAGCCCTCCATATCCATGAAGTCAGCCAACTAGTAGATTTAAAATACTGTATTCAGGGGGTAACTGAATCTATATTGAACATGTACAGACATTTTCTTGTCATTCCATAAACAATACACTGCAACTATCTGCATAGCATTTACATTGTATAAGGTACTATATATAAGCAATATTGAGATGATTTAACAGGAGAATGTGTGTAGGTGATGTGCAAATATGCCATTTCATAGAAGGGATTTAAAGATCCAAATATTTTATTTAATTGATTAATTTATTTATTCGTACCGGGGATTGAACTCGGGTCCTTGAACTTGCAAGGCAGGCCACCGAACATTTTAATATGAAGGAGGCATCCCAGAACCAGTCCTGCACTGATACCAAGACAACTGTATTTTTATTCATTGAGAGACAAATGTAACTTACAATTTAAAATTGACAGGACACTTGCCCTCAATTGTATAATCAAAAACTTCTTGTTATTTATGGCAATGAAGGCAAACATATGTTAACTATTGTAAAGTAATGAAGCAAATGGGCAATAAGACCCTGCTAAATCTAAGTACATCTTTGCATAGTTTCATAACTGACAGAAAAGATGGGAAAAAGCACACCTGTTACAGAAACTCAGACCAAAATCTCTACAATGACCTTGTGGGAAAGGGGAACAGTGGAGAGGTACACATTGATCTAAATCAGAATTACAGAAATGTATTCTTTTCAAGAGATGTGATGGGGAAGGGGTAAGGCTAGTATCAAAATGAAGCACTTTAAAATAAATGCAAAATCAATTATTCAAAAGTCATCATCATCATCATCATCCAAAGTGTACGCTTTAAAAAGTTGCCTAAATTTGACGCTATAGCTGGGAAAGAGTGTGTACCTAAGATTGAATGCTAGAACAGAATGCTTATTTAAAAACTGAGTAGTAAAAAACGGAAACGTTCTAAACGCATTCATGGAGGACCAATGCAACTGCAGCGCGATGTCTCAAGGACCGGAAAATTTCTCAGCGTAGAGACAAAAGTCCGTGTTTTCTCCATTCAGCCCATGATCTAGCCTACATCCAGCAGCACCACTTCCACGCCCGTCTTTTAGTCAGAATGCCACGGAATTCATCACTCTGGCTTGCCAACGCAACCTGCGCCTTTGCCAAAACCTGGCACCGCGACTTCCCCTTCACTATCTGCCCTTCCCAAACCCAAGGGCCGCAGCCCTCACTCTATACCACCCACCCTCCAAGGCAAAGGAATCGCGAGTTGTGATTGGCTCAGCGCAAACCTCCGTCCTTCACCTGCTTACCTGTGATTGGTTGGCATAGAGTGCACAGGAGTACCCGCCCACCCTGGCGAGGTTCTGGGAGAAGGGTTAAACCAATCCTATGACTAAACTTTTTTCCCGATTGGTTGAAGGAGAAGCCATCACGTGGTATAAAATGTCTCTCTCTAATAGGTCGTGAGTGGTACCATGGGTTCCAGAATCGTAAACTGATTGGCCACATTGAATTCCACCTTCCTACACGATGCCTCCAGCAGGCTGTTGCTGAGGTGTCCTCGGGCCTTCCAGCTACCGCTGGAAATTCCGCACTCCAAGTTTTCCACGTGCCCCAGGCTGACCGGGCGTGGGAAGAACCCTTCTGGCGGACACTGGCGGGCGGGGCTGGAGGGAGTGGGCGGGGCTGCGCGACGTCATCGGGCGTGGACGGGCTGCGTGGCGTGTGGGCGCAGCGGACTAGCGCCTTAGGCGTGCCGCCACCCCTCAGTCCTGACCTTTGAAACCAGGCTTCATTTTTTTCGTGTTTATGCAACCTCAGGCAGAGGCTTGGAGGCATTCATTGTCTTCCACGACTGTTCGCACCGTTATGTTTACACAAAATAAAACCAAATTCTCCGGAGTGCTAACAGACTGGGTGGTATCGGACACTGGCGTTCACGCCATGGTCCCCTACCCCACTGGACGCTTAACTTCTTTTTCTTATTCGCTGCTTCAGTTTCAAGTCTGGAGATTCCACTCGCCCCTCTTCCACTTTGACTCCGTCAAATTCTGAGCGAAGGAGGCACACATTGATGTTGCACTCGCCTGAGGCGAGCAGCGCGCGCACGCGCAGTTCGCAGACCGTAGCTTGGACCGAGCGCGCGGGGCGGGGTGCTGCCCAGTGAACTCGGTCTGCGCTTGTTTATCTAAGCGCGGGCAGAAGCTTCCGCGCGGCGCAGAGCCTCTCGGCAGCGCGCGGGACCGGTCGCCTAGGC
>NW_022900918.1:31431327-31445374 GCF_012274545.1 Fukomys damarensis
CGGCGGCGCCCGCGGAGGGACGATGCGCGAGTACAAAGTGGTGGTGCTGGGCTCGGGCGGGGTGGGCAAATCCGCCCTGACCGTGCAGTTCGTTACCGGCACCTTCATCGAGAAATACGACCCCACCATCGAAGACTTCTACCGCAAGGAGATCGAGGTGGACTCGTCGCCGTCGGTGCTGGAGATCCTGGACACGGCGGGCACCGAGCAGTTCGCGTCCATGCGGGACCTGTACATCAAGAACGGCCAGGGCTTCATCCTCGTCTACAGCCTGGTCAACCAGCAGAGCTTCCAGGACATCAAGCCCATGCGGGACCAGATCATCCGCGTGAAGCGGTGAGCGGGCCGGGCGCGGGCGGGGATCTGTTCTAGGGAGAGGCCCAGCTCCGGGCTCACCATCCTCCTCCTCCTCTTCTCCTCCTCCTCCTCTTCCTGAATCTCAAATCGGAGCGCTTTGTTTCTCGACTAAAAAATTTGGTTGGCATCCCGTGAACCCACACAGCACAGCCCTTTGTCTCCTGGATAGCGGTAGCTGCACTGGTGCAGATCTCCGAGGGAAACAAAGTTTAAAACTTGTGGGAGGGGGAGGGGAGAGGTGTAGGGAGAGGGGAGCTGCGGGAGCCCGGCGGCCTTCCCCGGGTGGGACGCGCACAGATGCACCTTTGTAGCGTTTGACAGCAAACGCTGCACACACCTATGCTGTTCCTTGTGTCAGTTCGACAGGACTGAGGCCGTTCTCGTCTCAGAAGAGACTTCAGTTCGACCAAGGCATTTTGCAGAAAATGAACTCTCTAGTGCAAAACTTTAGAGACAGATTATCAAATTATCTGACGACAACGTCTCAGTGGGGCTGAGAGAGTATTGGCACATAGGGGCACAGATATACCCTTCATGCTGAAAGCACGAGGCTTAACTTTTTTTCTTTAATCTAGCCACTATCCCTCTTCTCCTCCCCCAAAAAAGGGATTCCTAGAAGTAAAGCAAGTTTCTTCAAAGGTTTGATCAAGTATAAACTAATTTAAATTTAGTGCAAAGAATTTCTTCCCCGATAAACCCTTCTAAAATACATTCTGGAAATATGGCTGATAGCTTAAATGGTCTAAGTTTTGATTGTTTTCTGTTAAATTGATGGAGTTTATTTTTCCCTATTATTTTAAGCTTTAGAAGTGTAACATGCCAGAATTTGGGTAGATTTATTTTCTAATTGTTCTTTAATTACTCGGGACTGTCTGGTCCTCATTAGTTAATGCTGTGTCATTTTCTTTTTTCCTGTTTTATTCTACCTAAAATCCTGAATTTGAAGGCAAGTGCTAAAGATGGTTGTATGTGTATTGTAGGTACACTAGTTTTAAAGTTTGAGTCTACCAGTTTCAGAGGGCTAGGATCAAGTCAGTTCTACTCAGGAGGTGCTAAAAATTTTGTTACAGGTACTGGGTTTTTAATGCAACATAGATCAGAAGGAAAGCCCTCTCTCCATTGCCCCACCTCATCTAATTGAGTATGCCTTTTAAAAGCTAAACTAAAAGCTTGATATTTCTTGTAGCAAATTGCAAATTGAAATACAGTGAATACCCTCATGGTCATTACAGTTTGTGACTCTAACAACGTTTTATTTCCCCAGTCTCATTTTCTTAAAGATGTTTTATAGATAAGACATGAACAATTTTGACATTAAGCTTAATATGTATATGTATGTGTGGATATATATGTATATAATATGTATATATATATATATATATATATATATATGACATTTAAGAGACTACATTTAGGTGACTCAAATTCTTAATTATTACCCCCTTCCCCAGTAACCTCTCAATTAAAAAACAAACAAACAGTCTCATTCATTGCCACATGGCAATTTTAGGCCAAATAATCTAAGTAAATATTCCAGCTGCCACACCTTCACCTTTGAATGCATACATATAAAAATGTAAAGCATGTATACACTGCTACAGGGCTAAAGTCTTGACACAAGCCTAGGGGAAAGAAATGACAAAATATTGGCTAGCACAGGCCACATAATTTTGTAGTTTCTTATGATATAGTGCCAATTGCTTTTCTTAGTAAGTACTTTTTTCGGTCCACAGGGTTAGCCTGTGTGTTGTTTGTTTGCATTATGATCCAGGAAACAAAAACGGTAAAATTCTACTCACACAGGTACCATTTTACTCAGTAGTCTCAGTTCTTGACATTGATTAGCTGAATTAGAGTTCAAAACGCTTTCACTGGAATTCAACTATTGTGTACATAAGAAACACTTGTGCCCTTCTATGTCTCACCATGATCTCATCTGGCTTCCCAGTCTATAGTGTCATGAAAAATTTAAATCTAAAGAGAAAGAGGATTAGCTGGAGATTACATCTATTATAATGCCATATATGTATAAGCCATACAATATTAGGGCAGATGTAAGAGTTCTTTAGCCTCTCCCACTGAGAGATAAAACATAGTTTTCAAATGAGTGAACTTCCTACTCTTTTGGGAACCAGATTTTAAAGAAACCAGTTGTAGGAGGTATGGGAATTGTTTCCTGCCCTTTGGCCATTGTGTGCCAGCTGGCTGCTTTACATATTTTATACAATGGTTATTGAAGAGATTTAATATTACTGTAATGCAGATGATACGAAAGTTCAGAAGGATTTGGTGGTATCTTACCCAAGACCATCATTGATGGAGAGGAGATTTAAACCAAGATCTGTGTAAATTATGTATTTTCTTCTGTACCAGTCTGTCTTTCAGCTTTCTCTACCAGTTTGTCTACTGGCCCATTCACTATACAGTCTTTCATCCAGGTCAGCACTGTTCAATAGAAATATAATGTGAACTAAATAGGTAACTGATTGTAAAAGTAATATAAACAAGTAAAGTTAATCTAAGTAATGAAGTTAACCCACTATACTGTAATACTGTCATTTCAATATGTCATCATTCAAAGTTATTAACAGGGTATGGTACTTATACTATCTTTGAAAGCTGGATGTGATACTTCGAGTACATCTTGATCAAACTATCCACTTTTTTAAGTGTCTCATTGTCACAGATGGTTACAGACCACCCAATTGAAGGGCATGGGTGTAAGATGTATATCGTTTGTGAAAATGCTTATTTCCATGAAGTAAGCTCAATTTCCTTATCTGTAAAATAGAGAATAGCATGCATCTTTCGGAGTCATTGGATTTAAATTAGATATTAAGGTGCCCAACACACTACCTGGTATACTGAAACTTTTCAGAAAATCCTAGTTGTCATTCCTTTATTAGTAATTTTGTTGGTCCTTTATTTTTTTGTGTGTGTGGTACTGGGGATCGAACTCCGATCCTTGCGCTTTCCAGGCAGGCTCCAAAACCACTGAGCTAAATCCCCAGCCCATGTTGGGCCCTTATATTTTACTCTTTTTGTTTTGTTTGAGTTTTGTTTTGTTTTGTTTTGTTTCCGTGGGGGACCAGGGATCGAACATAGGACCTTATGCTTGCAAGGCAGGCGCTGAAACCACTGGGCTAAATCCCCAGCCCTAAAATTTTACTCTTGATAAAATTGAAACTTTGGAGGAAATCACTTCCTTTAGTAGTTGTATTTTGAAATCCAAATGTAGAATAGGCAAGGTGAGACTAAAAATCAGTTGGGATTAAAACAATCCTTGGAAGATATTTTGTTGGTATTCTCATAATATTTTCCTATAAAAAGAATACTTTTCTTTTTAAAAGCAAGAAACTTTAAGCATAGTGCTGATCCATAGCCAAACAGTGAAATGGATCTTTTCATTGGATTGTAAAAATTTCAAATGTTTTCTCTTTTGCTCTTTAAAAATATAAAATTGGCCTGTACTCCCTTAAGTGTTTATAGGTACACACAAATGCACATAAGAGCACTTTGTCACAGGCACATGGACCAATTGAAAATGGTTATCAGGGGCCAGGATTTAGCTCAGTGACACTGTGCCTGCCTCACAAGCACAAGGTCCTGAGTTCAGTCCCTGGTACAGAGAGAGAGAGAGAGAGAAAGCCTCACAAGCAAGGTCCTGAGTTCAGTCCCTGGTACAGAGAGAGAGAGAGAGAGAAAACAAATGATGGTTATCAGTATAATTCTTACGCTTTCTTTAATTTGATTTTGGGTGAGATCACTCACACAGTGATAGAGGTACAGAATATATTTCAACTGTAACAAAATTAGAACTCTCCTGTTTTCATAATTGCTTCTCTCTTACCCATCCCAAGTTATACATAGTCCTGACCTGAAGTATCTTGGAATATGCTACTCAAGGCCCACTTGTTCTTAGGACAAAGCCCATTAAACCTTCATCGTGACCTTTGAAGCCCAGAATGCTTTTCGCTCCCTGCCTTTGCAGCCACACCTCTTGCAGTCCTCATATTCCCAGCACCTTGGCCATATTTTAATTCCCTAACCATCCTCTCTCCAGTCTCTCCTGTAGAAATCTTCCACCTTTTGGAAGAGTTAATTCCTACTCACTCCTTCACCCTGCTTAAAAGATTTTATTCCCACTTGAAGAAGCCACTGACTGAATTAACTCTTTCTATCTTGCATTAAAACAGTCTTGTGCCTCGTCCCTCTCTCAGCTATACAAACTTTCACCTTCAGTGCACTTTTGCCCTTTCCCTTTTCTTTGTAGCACTCATCAACATTTACTTGTTTAATTTATGTGTGGATAGTCTTTCTCACTAAATTTTAAGTCCATGTGGCTAGCATAGCTTCTGCCTCATAGGAAATGATCAAAATATGTCAAGTAATGTTCAGAAAGAAAAGTATTTCAGTTGTCCCTTAGTCTGTTTCCCCCAAACATTTTAGTGTTATAGAGGAGTTGGTTTTTTTAAAGTTGATTTTGCAGATGGAGGACAGAATCTTCCTTCAGTGCTAACTTCCTATGAGAGTATGTCTGAGTTGGGCTAACAAGGGAAGAGGTAAAGTTTAACATAAACCTCAAAGAATCAGAGCACATGATGTCTTCCAGATGGAGGAAATGGCATGGGAAATGCTTAGAATGTATTTGGGGTGTTAAGTAGACCAGATTGGCTACACTAGGAACTTACATAGTAGTGTGAGGGGAGGTAAGGTGAAAAAAATTAAAGCTAACTTACAGCAGGTAAAAGAATCTGGATTTGATCCTATAGTCAAGGGAAATAAAGTAGTATGGAAATGATTTGATAATTGGCTTAATGGTAATATGCCACTCAGTTTTATGACTAGAAGAATAGCTATAAATATTGTGATAATCCAGTATCTCTGTGAAGTGTAAAGATTCTCAATTAACATAATGTCTATAGGAATAGATAGGAAAGATGGGAGTTTTGTAAAAAATGAATTAGACAGTGGAAGAGGGCAAGGTCAAAAGTAACCTTGACATTTTTAACATAAGTGAATAGGATTATGGAGGAATTTCTGGGAGTGATTATTTCAGTCTGGGAGATGGTAATCATACAGATAGTTATGCCTAATAAGTAATTAGAATATTTGAATAAAGCGTTAAAGGTCAGGTTATATACGAACATAAAGATTTAGAATCATCTGCATAGTTCGAATTGAGAGAATAGATAAATAAAGAGTAGAAATGAATTGATATGGCCAGGAATACAAATTAGAAATGAATGAACATAGCCAAGGATAGTATTTGAGAGTTGTAACATAACTGTAGGCTAGAAGGCATGAAGTGTTTTAAGATTTGGGAGAAGTTATTGATTTGTACTACCCAAAAGTTTCTGCTCTTTAAAAATTATTATTAATATTTTCATAGCATTTAAGTGATCAGCTAATTGCCCTTTTCTCCTCAAAATCAGTAGCGATAAAACCTACTCTAAAACAGAAGCACATTGCTTATTGATATTTGCCCCATGACTAATTGATAATGTAGAACTGATACCACAGAATATAGTAAATGAGGTCTATCCCAAGTGAGTGAAACTTACGGAGCTTTTTTTTTTAATTAATAAGTACATATCATGAAAATGTGATGACTAAACCATATCAGTCAAACATAAAGAATTAGAGTATGGAGAAGAGGACTAATGGTAAAAGCTCTACCCATTTAAATATATATAAAACTAAGATTTAAAAACAAGATGGTTACAAAATAGCAAATTAGTGTTAAAACACTGAGTATAAAACAGTGCAACTAGTAAGTTAGGAAAGGGAAATAATGTGAATAGTAACAGTTATTCAAGTGGTCAAAAAATGAAATTTATTTTAAAAATAATTAGAGCTCAGTGTTTTTTGTAACTTTTTTAAAAAAACCATTTTATTGAACTATAACTGATACAATGCTGCATATATTTAATACATGCAACTTGATTTGTTTATAGATACTCATGAATCCATTAAATCTCCATCCCAAACTAACCTATAAACATGTCTGTCACTTCTAAAAATTTCCTTCTGCCCATTGGTAAGGAACCCTGGGACATCTGAATTTTCCGGTTCATAAGTGATTGACCTTTCAATGAGAATACCCCATGAGTGTACTTCAGCTTTGATTTCACATTGAGAGAGAAGATAAAAATACTCATAATAGCCCATGGATCTTCCGGTTTTAGCTCAGCGAGTTTCTAGATACAGTTCAGATGGTTGGGGCTCCTGGTGATCTCAAGAACCCACCATTTAACTCTCACCTGCAGTCACTGCTCATTACAGGTTATAATCACATCCTCTAAACCATGAATGGACACAAAAACCATGAGGAGCACAACTAACACTCCAGAGATCTTCATCACTTCAGGTCTGCGTCCAGGTTGCCACAGGAAACAGGAATCTAGGACTAGAATTTTTAAAGTTCACTTTACAGATAGGGGGATGATCTACCTTCAGCTCTAATATTCTGTGTAAATGCTTTTCTCTCGTTGAGAAGAGGAACTGGATAGAGTTTAATAATGAATCTTAAAGAATCAACAGCTTGTAACTTTAAGCATTTTCTCATTAAGATTTGATAATTGCATCAATAAACTATAATCAGAAGAATCATTATAATGATTTATTTTTTTAAGTAGAGGGGACAAAAACAATTTAAATAGGTAGCTCCCAACCATTCTTCTGCACATGGGCAAAAGATACCAGTTCCCCTTGCAATACTCTGGTTTCTCTTCAGATCGTATAAATCTTTCATCTTTTACCAATTCTCCTTGCATATTGAGAATCTAGCAAAAGCATCAAATGCACAGTTTGAAAGGTGACATAACTGTCATGACATTCAGGCCATTAGCAAGGGCATGGTGTTGACTTTCTAGCTATATTTTAGGAAAAATCATAAATTAGTAAGCATGAAGGAGGATGCAGAGGAACTGATTAAAATGTCTCTCGGTGACACTCCCAACAGAAAGAATGAACATAATTGGAGTTTTTATTTGCTAACTTTTTCCAGTAGTAATACACTTGAATAATTAAATTATAGGGGGAATTATATATGGCAGATTAAAGTATATATATATATTTATACATATTTGTATCAAAGATCTTTACTACAAAAATGTATATGATACTTAATTTACAGGAATTTTTTTGAGGCTATTTTAAATTTTATACTGCTTTCTCACTATCTTCAGAACCTAGGCCGTAAGGGAAAAATGAGTGACTTCTGTCTGGCTGTTCTTTGCTTCTGTTTTGACTTTATCCTATTATTTGTTCCACTTCTTTTTTTTAAGTATACCTGTACTTTTCAGGGCTATGGTATTATAAGAATTGTGAATGCTATAAATCTTTTGGGAAAATATTTGAATTTGAGTAGACTTTCAAAGAAGATAAAACTTACAGAGGATAGTTAACAAAAGTAAACATATAGACAGGATTTGTTTAAGCAAAGTGTGATGACATTTTAATGGTGCACAGAAATATGCCCTATATATTTTTGCCTTATATTTGTTAAATTGACAGTTGTGGATCATTTCATTAAAAAGTTCTAAGCTTTAGAACTAAAAATATACTTTTATGCTTTACCAGATCAAGTTGAGCTTTTTAGTAGAATATCAATAATAGTAATTCTGTGAGCTTGGACATCTGCAGTTCATTAATGTATGTAAGTAAAACATCAGTACAGTGGTACCTCCGTTCACAAATTTAATTCATTCCGTGATTCTGGGGATGATGGCCCCATTCTTTGTACAGGGAGGGTCACCATGGTCGTGTTCATTGCCCAATGTGAAGTTAACAAGTGGAAGCAAAATTTTGCTCAGTGCTTTTGTTTGTGAACCAAATTATTTGCAGACAGAAGTATTTGTGAACCTAGTACTGTACATTGGTAAAATTTGAAGAAATCAAAATATCTGAAAATGGAATAGTGTAAGTTACTAACATTGTATCATGGTATTTACTGAACACTAAATAGATTGAACTTTGACCACCAGAAAGACGGAAACCTTTTTGAAAATATTCTGTATAACCTTAATTTTTTCCTTAAAAAATAGTTTAAGTTGTAGATCGTTGCTGAGTATGTTCATCAGGGCAAGGTTATTGGGTGTCTGAATCAGTCAACACTGGTGTATACTGAGTCATGACTACATTTCTCATTGCTGAGGCAAAATACCTGACACACAAAATTAAAGAAGGAAAGGTTTATTTTAGCTCCCAACTTGTAGAGGTTTCGGTCCATAGTAAGCTGGCTCCAAGTTGGGGTGGCAAGACAGGAGAAACAGTTCATGGTAGACAGGAAGGAAGCAGAGAGCAACAAGACTTCCTTTCCCTTTTATTCTACCCAGGGTACAAGCCTATTTGATGGTGCTACCCATACTCAGTGTGGGCCCTTCCCATCATCCACACCTAGACCATTGCCAAACCAATCAGTAGACTAATCTAGTTACCACATCCTTACCCGATTATCACACACCCATGATCCAGCCGTTCTCAAAAGCCCCACCTGCAAGCTTTGGGGGACATTTTAGATATACAATGGTACCTTAGTTCATGAACTTAATTCTGTCCACAATTCTGATCAAAAACCAAATTGTACGAGAATCAAACCAAGTTCAATTGTTAGATTCAATGTTGACCTTCTGGGGAAATTTGATTTGGTTCTCATATAATTCACTTTGCAACCAGAATCATGGAAGGAATTAAGTTCGTGAACCAAGGTCCAGTGTAAACTATAACATTCCACCTCTGGCCCTTGAAACACTCATGAGCTTCCCTTTATGCATCTTAGAGATGCAGTCCATCTCTAAGATGTTGACAAAATCCTAACAGTTTCTGAACTGCTGAAAAGTCCAAGTTCAAATTCTTGAGATTTAAGGCAAACTTAAAGACCCTGAAAAATGAGAAGTTAAACACTTACAACATACAATGGCAAAAGATAAACATTCCCATTCTAAAAGGTATAAAAATAGCCAGACAGGGAGGAATGGGACTGTTGTGTCTTGTGTCTAGATGTCCTCCCCAAGCGTCATGCAGGTGGCCGAGTCTAGAATGGGTAATGCTGGGATTAAGGGCATATGATTACTAAATAGGTACATGTGGGTGATTGGTTTGGCACCGCCCTAATCCCAGTAGTCTGGATGGGATAATAGGGGCAGAAAGATGCAGTTAAATTCTCTTGTTGCTTTTGCTGCTTCCATCACCATGAACCGTTGCCTATCTGCCACCCTGCCTTAGAACCAGCTGATTATGAACTGAAACCTCTACTGAGAGCTGAGTAAACCTTTTCCCCTTTAACTTTGGGTGTTGACTATTTTGTCTCAGCAGTGAGAGAAAAGTAACACAGGGACCAAACCAAGATCAAAATCCAGCAGCTGGGGATTTAGCTCAGTGGTTCTGCTGCCTGCCTCGAAAGTGCAAGGTCTGGAGTTCAATCCCCAGTACCATAAAACAAAACAAAACAAAAGAACAGATGAGAAAAAAAAATAAAATAATAATAATTTTTAAAAAATGGCTAGGGATTTAGCTCAGCGGTTCGGTGGCCTGCCTCGCAAGCGCAAGGACCTGAGTTCGATCCCTGGTACCAAAAAAAAAAAAAATCCAGTGGGGAAAAACATTAAATCCTGTAGTTCCATGTCTAACACCCAGGACAATCTGAAAAAATGTGAACTCCAAAGGGTTTGGGTGGCGCCCCTGTAGCACTACCTGTGGTTGTAGCCCTCATGGCTTTTCTCTTAGGCTGGCTTTGCTCATTTCTCATGGCTTTCCTCAGACCATCCACATTCCTGGCTTCTCCAACCTTCAAGGGAGGTCTGCACTTTTGTCTTCACACTCATAGCTTCAAACAGTACCTTCTCAGAGCCACACTGCCTGGCCTCCTCGGACTTCTTCTGAAATCTGAGTGAAACCTTCCTGACCCCACAACTCTGGCACAATGCATACACCTAAAAGTAACGCCATGTGGTTGACGCCATGTGGTTGACGCCATGTGGTTGATGCCAAGGTCTGCCACCAATTGGAGCAGTAGCCAGGCTTCCTTCTCTCTTGGATATAAGAGTCTAGTGTCTGGAGTGCTGAGCACTCTGAATCCATTCCTGAGGAACAAATTCCCTATGCCTCCACCGTTCTGGAACCTGGTTCCCAGGCTCACCTCTGAAAGCAGTCTTTCACTTTTGCAGTTTTGAACCTGAGAAGCTTGGGGCTCTCCTTTTCTTCACATGTCTTTAGCAAACAAATTCTCTTCTATTTTGACTTTACAGATCCTAGGTTTATAGGAGCCTCCTTTCTGATGAAACTCAAAACTTTTAAAATCACTCATCTGTGCCATTTGTTCTTGATTCTCAATGTAGAGCTGGCTAAAAACCCCCTGACAAGCCCAGCATGGTGGCACATGCCTGTAATCCCAGCACTTGGGCAGATGAGGCAGACCAACCACTATGAATTCAGGGCCAGCCTATGCCACATAGTGAGTTTAAGGCCAGCCTGAACTGTATAGCAAGACCCTGTCTCCAAAAAAAAAAAACTGACAGCCTGAATGTTGAGCTGCCTTGAAATTTCCTCAACAAGATAAATTAGTCTACTGTCCTTATTCTCCTTCAAAATCTCACAGTATGCACAAGATGTAGACAAATTTTCTGCCTGAGCATAACACATATGGCCTGGACTCCCAACTGCCAGTGGAGTCCTTGTTCCTAACTGAAACTTCCTTAGCCTGGTCTTTTTCATCTATGGGGGGCGGTATTTGTTTGTTTGTTTTGTTTTTCACTCAGTATTCTGGTCTTCTGAGCTTCAACAAGAATCTCTCATCAAGTTCATTGTTACTGCATCTCTAAATCTTTCCAAACTCCTCCCACAGACCACTTATAAAGGCTTCCAAGTCACACAGTCAGGGAGTCATCACAACAACCCCACTTATCTGGTACCAGAATCTGTTTTAGTCACTTTCCCCATCATTGAGACACAATACCTAACATCTGCAACTTAAAGGAAGCATAACTGATTTTGGCTCACAGTTTGTAGAGATTTCAGTCCCTAGTCAACCAGCTTCAAGGCAGAAGAATGTCATGGCGCAAAGGCCTGAGCAGAGAAAAGATGTTCACCTCAGAGCTGGGAAGGAAACACCAGGGACCTGCCTTTTCCACCCAGACTCCACCTCCTAACAGCAAGTCAGCTATAAACCCTTGTCATGTGATCACCTTTGACAAACCCCACCTATGAGTGCATGAGGGGAATCTAGATATAAACGGTAAGAGTTATTATCTATCACAAAACAAAATATTAGAGAAAAATCTGTTTTCTCCGCTGGGGTGTTCATTCGGCAGTGGCTTTCACATATTGTTTTTTCCCTGTTAAGTTTATTGGTACATTTAAAGCAGACAGTACAGTTACATTTATCACTGGAATCTTGTACCTTTAAATGATGTCTTGGTTATTTTATCCCCTTACCCCTGCTTTCACATTTTTAACCAGGGCCATTGGTAAGAAATACATTATATTTAGGCATAAATACAAATAACTGAAACCAGTGTTTCATGAAACAGTAAACTTGCTTTGTCACCTGTATTACATTTGTATGTATTCTTTTCTATTTTATTCACTCTTTAAGTGCTGATCCACGAGGTGATCTCATCACACATTATTTGGAAGCACCAACCTGAGTCATTTTTTTCAAAGAACACTAACTAGAACTATCTCCTTAATATTTTAAAATGGATTATGTCTCTCCCGCTTTTCCAGTTTCCTACAATGCTATGCAATATTGTAAAAATGAAATCATTTCCTAATGTTCATTACTAAATGCTATCTCAATACAGAGAAAGATAGCATTTATTCACTGAACAAAAAGTGATGAAAGTATAACTTTTAAGAAAGAATTTAGTACTATTTGCTATGTATATTAGAACTGTGAGGTTGTATTTTTCTTGGTCTCATTCATTCTAGTAAAGCAGGATAGCCCACATCTTGTGAAAACCCAGAATAGAGCAAGTGATTATACAAGTTGAACATCCCTAGTCCAAAAATTTCAAATTCAAAATGCTCTTAAATCCAAAACTTTGAGTGCACCAACACGATGCCATAAGTGAAAACTACTATCTGATGGTCAAAATATAGGTGCATTAAAAAGGCTGTGTAAGGGGCCGGAGATTTAGCTCAGTGATTCTAGCACCTGCCTCAGAAGCACAAGGACCTGAGTTCAATCCCCAGTACCAAAAAAAAAGGCTTTGTAAAATTGCTTTCAGTCCATATATATATATAAAGGTGTACGTGAAAGAAACATAAGTGAAAGTCATGTTTAGACTTGGATTCCATTTCCAATATACCTTATTATGTATATTCAAATATTCCAAAATCTGAAATCCAAGCATTTCAAAAAGGAAAATCTCAATCTGCAGTAATATTTAGACTTAAATGCATGATTACAGGATCATCCATTATTACAACTAGTTGTTGAGGAAGTTTGTGAAAGTCTGCTGCCTTTGTCCAGAAGGGTATTGATTCAATAAAATAGATGAAGACAGTAAAATGAAGAAAACCATAATTATAGTATCTTCAAATCACTTGGTAAAGTTACCCAAGAGAATCATTGTGAACCTTTACTTAAAACATTTAGGAGCATTATTTTTCATGCTTTCTATCCCTTTAAAATTAATAATTCAAATGTGGAAACCCTACATCATATTAATAATTCAACATATATTAGTATTTTCTTCTTTAGTAGATGCCTTTTCATCTGTGAATGAAATATGAGTGTTTTTCTCAACAAATTGGTTAGAGAATTTTACTCTAAATTCTAAATATGTCTGTCCTTTGGTTTCTAATGAACTGGCTAACACAGGAATCCCACTCCCTTACCAGGGATCGAACTCAGGACCTTGTGATTTTTGAGGCAGGTGCTGCGCACTGAGCTAAATCCCCAGCCTTCTAACACAGAATTTTGATGAGCATGTTAATCATCTGTGAAGATAGTTAAGTCTTACTGTGGTTAAAGCTGAGCTCCAGCACTTACTAGTTATGTAATTAAGAGCAGGTTAATGTTTTCAACATTTTAATTTCCTCATTTTAATGTAGATATGATATAATAACTAATGATGTAATGAATATAATTTCTTTATGCAGTAATCCTAAACCATCAGTAACAAAAGTTTGAACAGAAATGAGAACAAAACTCAAGCGTTTATTTGTCTTTGTAAGATGGCACACTGCTATGTAATTTCTTAGGAATTAGGTTTAATTGCCTTTTTATATCTTGACAAATTACATACCAAATCTGATATCACATTTCCATTTTACCCATTGTGTTCTCCAGTTTTAAGCTACAGCTCTTAAAACAGACCTTGAGAGCTTTGTGCCTTGGGTCTTTGCCTGTCCTTAGGGACCTAAACATATTGGCTTTAAGTGGTGGCAGTATGTTTTTGTGGCTCACAAAAAATTGCAGTAACTTTTAGTACATGTACTTCAAATATAAAAATGGTATAAAGAAAGTAATCAGCATATAATAATATTTGTTAAACAATACTTATCTTAAAAATACTGGTAGTGATAATAGACCTTTTTATTAATATCGAAAATTATGCATGAGGGCCAGGGATTTGGCACACTGGTTCTGCCACCTGCTCACAAGCTCAAGGTGTCCTGAGTTTGATCCCCACTACCAAAACAAACAAACAAAAAAAGGCAAAAAAAAAAAAAAAAAAAAAAA
>NW_022900918.1:31445734-31477920 GCF_012274545.1 Fukomys damarensis
AAAAAAAAAAAAAAAAAAAAAACATGAGATGAAGATAATTTTAACCATTTTCATTGTAAAGAGTTGATAGAGCTTTTGAATATATCAATTTCAGAAAAAGTGTGTGTCTTTGTATAAAGCTTTACACTATCAACATCAAAAAATATGGTTTAAGTCACCTCATTTTCATAGCATTCCTGTGGGCATTGTGAAAAATAAGGGTAAAATACTATCTATACCTTTCTGATATGCCAAAATGTACTATCATTGAATATGTGTTTGACAGTTTTGACTTGCACAGAAATGTTTTTTTTAAAATAATTTGATTTCTAAGTTTTTAAATACTTTTCCACCTAAAACATTGCTTTTACTAGGCCTCTTTTTCTAAGGAGTTTTTCATTTCTTGTAACTCATTACAGAAGGTCAGGAGTTTGACTATAGGACTAATGACAATTACATATTTACTTTGGTATATGTCTTAACCTATGTAGGCTGCTACACCAAAATACCCTAGCATGGGTAATTTTAAATAATAGAAGTTAACTGCTCACAGTTCTGGAGGCTGGAAATTCCATAATCAAGGTGCTACCAGATTCAGTGCCTGGTGAGTCTGTTTTTCATGGATGGTGCCACTTGCTGTATCCTCATACTGTGGAATGGGCAAATGAAGTTTCTTATAAAGGCACTAATACCTTTCATGAGGGCAGGATCCTTATAAGCTAATCACCTACTGAAGTCCCCACTCTCCATTCTGTTACTTTGGGGATTAAGTATCAGTGTGTATTGGATGGGGGTAAACATTAAGACCACAGCAGTATAGTTAGAATTTTTATCCTCTGTATCCGAAATGTAACTCCTCTCCCGTAAGTGGCCTATATATGTATTTATATATACTGTTTTCTTTTTCCACTTTGGGAGCAAACTACCCAAACTTTGGCCATCAGTCATATTGGCTGGTGAAATGAAACACTGTATGCCCTTTCTTGGGACAAATAGTTAAATACATACATGTGTGAAGGCTAATTGGGAAGTTCACTAGTACATTACACGTACGCATGTTAGCTAACCAGACATAAGATTTTTAGTGTACTTTATAAGAGCAGGAGATGAAAGAATTTCTCAATAGGTAATTAAATATCTACATAATACCAACGGCACAAAAACTTTTCAGTGGTCTGGCATTAAGAAGCCATATTATTTACATAAATCCTGTGTCTGCTCTTGTCCCAGTGGCCAACAACTAATCTTAAGAGTGTGAGTGCAGTTACCTTTATTGAGGAAAGCTGCAGTCAGAACGTCATCCCTGGAAAAGGAGCTGCCACATGGAGCACTGTGGGAGGATCCTCCGGCTGGATGTGTGAACTCAGCCAGGAGAACGCTGTGACCCCTAGCGCCCTGACCCTGAGAGAGGCAGCCAAGGAGCTGAGTGTTTGCCATCCTCGCCTAACACTAGTACCTTAATTATGGCAGTATACCTTCCAGTGGTATTTTCAAGGCTATTCTTGATGACAGAAAATATTTGATCCTAAGGCCACCCAAATACACCGTCTGATTTTGTAGAAAGAAATGCCATACATTTATGGAGCCAGGGATGGATGGCAGTTTCTTCCATTGCTGTTATCATCACATCATAATCTTGAAGCTTGTCTTCTAAGGCCATCCTGAATGGCTTCCAACAACTCCATGTATTGTTCCCCTTTAAGTACACGGCTTTGATCTGTCCCTTTCCTCCAGAGTTAATCATGTACCTGGGACAGTTCAGGGTTAGGCCTGTTGTCCTCCATATTCACAACAGCAACCCTTTTCATCTCAAAAGTGTCTCAGTTACATGGTCACTCAAAACTCTTAAACTCTTGTGTTTTTCATAATCTTGACAATTTAAATATCATTTTTGCATATAATTTAGTGTTGTCTAAGTAGTATCCTCTTTGACCTGGCCAGCAGGTATCCTCTTTGACCTTACTGCTTTTGTTATTGTTGTGAATCATCATGAATTGGAAATTTTGCTCAATTTTAAAAGAGGACATCTTTTTAACTGAGTATGCTGGATTAAAGATAGTTGCAGCTTCTTTGACACAACTTGCATTGAGAAGTAGGATCTGTTTGCTGTCCTCTCCCTTTGAGTCTGGGCTGGCCTATGACTACTTCGAATACAGTCATGCAGAAGTGATGCTTGTCTGTCCAGTGTCTTCCTGTTGCTGCTTATGTCCACACATAATTATCCTTGAAGATCACATTTAATTTTATGAAGAACACATTAAGGTTTAGTTTCATCAGAAATTACACACATACACATCCTTTATGATAGCTTGTACTGGCTCCTCTCCCTTTACCCATTGATTATATTGTTTTTAAAAGTAATTGGCATATACCAACATTATAATTTATGTTTACAAAGAAAGCTTCTTCCTTGTATTTGATCATGTTCTGATTTATTTTTGACGTCCAGCACCTAGAACATAGAAAAACACCCAGCAAATGTTAAATTTATGAATAAATGTACCTTTGGGTCATTACATTCTATATTTTGGCCACACTTCCCCCCAAAAACCTCTTGAGACTTTATATCTGAAATCAGTTTAAGCATTTCAGTATCTAATGCAAGGCACACTAAATAAATAAAGCAGTCTAGATAGTGTACATCCCAAAATGCTTTTTACCCTGGTGGTCATGAATAGATCTGCATTCAACGACATTTCTTTTTTTTTTTTTTTTTGGTACCAGGGATGGAACTCGGGTCCTTGTGCTTGTGAGGCAGGTGGCGGAACCACTGAGCTAAATCACTGGCCCCTCAGTGACATTTCTGTCACTGTGGACTATATGAAAACACTGTCAAATTTGAAGACTCTTCATTGACTTATTTTATTTCCTGTGTCACTAAGAATCCAGAACAGACTACAGCACTGGGGACGTGGCTATATGTGAAATGTTCATAGTCCTTGTCTTCCTCAAATCCCACTGGAAGCTTCAAAGGCAACACATTTTATAGCACAAACAAGAGTAACTCAGAACTCCTAATACTATGCAGAGATGTAAGGTTTTTTTGGTTGTTTGGTTTTGTTACCTTCATCTTAGTAGGACTTCAGAGCTATGTTTCATATTTAGTGACTGCAGTATTTGCAGCAGAATGATTAATAGAATAAAGAAAGATACTTTTGTTTGGAGAAGAGGGTAAATTGTAGCCTGTGATAGTAGAAGAAACAGTACCTATCTTATTTTTCTCAACCCTTTCCCAAAGGGATGAATTGTTTTCTGACTAAATGGTTAGATTCGGCCTTACTTGGCCCAGGGCCTGGAAGCCAGAGACGAGATAAAATACTAACAGTTGTGGTACATTTTTACAGCTATGTTGCTACAATTAAGATTCTAGAATTGACTTGCTAACAGATGGTTTGAGAAAACTTAGAAGAGAATAATTAGCATTTCCGTAGTATTTGACAGTATCCATAATACTTTAATGGATTATTCATGTACACTGTTTAGCACAGAGTCTGACACATACCAACTCCCCTGAAGATGCTAGCTGTTATTTACCATCATCTTTTGTAACATTACACTTTAATATTTTTCTTTCATCTAGAAGGAAGTGAGGCTTAGGAAGTCTAGGGGAACAGAGGTAGGACTTATTTCTAGGTCTCCTAAATCTAAAACCAGATTCTCTGACTTGTACTACACTCCATCTTTATATTAGACAGTGGCAAAATTATGTTTGGCCTGGATTGTTAACCATGGGGTAGGCCTTTATCTAGGCACTGCTGCATATTCTTATGGAGAGTCATGGGATGGGGAGGAGTCCATAAATACTATGTTTTAAGATAATGTGGAAATGGATAGTGGTAAATGGGTGAGAAATTAGAAATGAGGCTACTCAGGAGACTGTTGGAATAGTTCAGTTGTGAGTTACTTTGGAAGTGAAAGATTTGTAGTGGATGTGAAAGGAAAGGGACAGATTTTCTCATATTCAATAATTCCTGCATTTCCTGTTTCCTGTACTCACTATTCCACTGTACCAGTGCTTGCAATTCCAGCCCCTCATACCCCATACCCGACAACAGTGAAAGACCACTGGAGACTTTTACCACCTAATATCCCATGCCCTACTGTAATTTCTCACAACTGTTTCTACCTGTGTTTCTCCCTCCCTTCTCTCCCTCTCCCCCCCTTTTTTGTTCTGAGGCACTAAGCTACGTCCCACCCTTTTATTAATATTTATAAATATTAATTGATTTTGAGTTATTCTCACTGTGTCCCTAAATTCTAAATTGCCCAGGATGGGCTGGAACCTGTGATCCACCTGAGTGCTAGGATTATAGGAGAGCATTGCCATTCCTGGCTGTAACTTCTTTTACTTTAATGTTGACCTGAACCATGTCAAAATATCTGCAATTTGTCATTCTCTTATTGGCTACTGTTGGTGGGGGGCGTACACTCTGCCAAAAATAATAGGCTTTATCTCCTTTCTACAGTGTGCATTTGCTTGCTTTTTTTTTTTCCTGGTACTGGGGATCAAACTGGGGTCCTTGCACTTGCGGAGCACGTACCAGAACCCCTGAGCTAAATCCCTAGCCCTGCATTTGCTTGCTTTGGCTTTTTCCATGTGTCTCCTGTTACTTCTAGTTCAAATCTAAAAATCTTTCTGATAGATAACACCAGTCAATCCCACACCAGTTGACCCAGTTAGTTAAAATACATCATGTCTAATTAATAGTTTTGGCTTTCTGAAGAAAAGCTTTATTTGGTGCTATTTGTACCTAATAATTTTGAAATCAGGCATATTTTAATATCTTCTCATAACACTAAAAATTCTCTCAGATAAATGCTCTTCTATTCATAGTTTAAAAGTTCCTATAAGCCTTAGCTATTCATAGCTTTGAAGCATCTTTAAATCTTCCGCATTCACAGGTAACTTTTTAAAAGTACTTGTAATTGAACTATAATTGTATAGCAGATACATGTGAATTTTCATTCGTGAATATTTTTGCCAAGGATTCTGAAATAAATGCTGAGGAGATAAGTACTGTAATTTAACCCAAATACAAATTTAAGTAACAGTTCAAGTAGTTTGCATATTCCTGAGCAATGAACTCAATTTAATCTTTTCAAGGACAATAATTAGACCTGTTTTTTAATGCACAGGTTTTGGATTTCAGCTCTCACTAAAGATAAAATACATGTTTTATGTCTGAACACTTTTGTCCCTTTGCTAGATGAAAACTGTATTTTTTTATTGTATATGCCCAAGCGTGACTTTTCCCTGCTGTTTAAATTATGTAAAAAGAAGCATGTTTTGTTGACAGATTTTTAAATAAAATATTTTTAATGTAGTGGTGAAAAGTTAGCAACATATGTAAGTATCAAATAGAGATGAGTAATTGCTATCCTCTACCTTATTTTGGATATCTTAGATATTGTGTTTTTTAAAAAGCTAGAGAATCAACTGGTTTAGTAGATAGTTTTTGCATTGGGCTTCTAAATGACAAGGTTTTAAGCTTTGAGTTTGAACACTTCCTTACAAATAACATAATTCTGGCTTGGAAAATCTCTATTTCTAATCATAAAAGACCATATTAAATGTACTCATCATTTTATTTTTCTTTTTAAAATGGATTTTTGAAGTACTGTGGTATCTTGATACTCCTGAAAAAAATTGTGGATGCAATTTATAGATCTAATACTGAAGAAAATGTTCAGAAATATCACCTTTATTTCCAGTAGCATGCTGTACTTCAGTGTCATTATTCCGAATACTTTTAATCTTTGGCCAATTTTGAATATAAATTAAGCAGTATAGGACTTGGTCAAAAATTTAAAATTGATTGGCAGGATTCAGCTGATTAATAAATTGTTCAACCTAATCATGTCTCTTACACAACTTAAATACCATGAAACACATATGTGTACCATCAGTTTATCTTGAAGATTATTCTACTATTCCTCTTTTAATAAAGAAATTCTTTAAATATTTAAAGTACTGATTTTTATTTCATTTTCTTTTTTACCGAGGTATGATTTTTATGCAGTAGAGTGCACAAATCCTAGATTTACAGCTAGATTCATACACTATGTCACCAAATCCCAGATGTAGAGGTAGAACAGACAAGCAACAGAACAGCCTCCTTCATCTTCCACTCCAGTCCCTTTCTTTCATACACAAAGCCCAACACTTAACTTGGCAGCTTCTGTCATTCAGCATGTGCTGTGAGATTTCATCTATTTGTTTTCCCCCATACTGGGGATCGAACTCAGGACTTTGCCCTTGCCAGGCAGACACGGCACCTCTGAGCTAAATCCCTGGCCCCAAAATTTCATCTATATTGTGATGTGTAATGGCGGTTAATTCTTTGTAGGTCGCCCCTTATGTGAACATACTGTGATTTTATCATCTATTCTGTTGGTGGACATTTGAGCAGTTTCTAGATGAGGGCTACCATGAATGAGGCTACTGTGAACAAGTACATATCTTTTGGTGGATGTATGTATGCTTTCTCTTGCTGTATACCTAGGACTAGAAATATTACTGGTAGTTCAGAGATGTGTATGTCCAGTATTGGTGAATACTGCCACATGATTTTTGGAAGTAATTAAAACTTTTCCTCCACTAAGAATTCCAGTTGCTCCACATCCTGAATTTGATATTGTCAGCTTTTAACTTTAGCTAATCTAATAAGATTCTGGGTACCTCATTATTTTAAATTTTGTTTCCTTCGTGTATAAACACATCAAATACCTTTTCATTTCCGTAATGGCCATTTGGGTATGTTTTGAGAAAGAGGTATTGAGATATTTTGTTTGTTTTAAAACTTGGATTGTGTGTTACTTTTATGAGTCAGATGGCATGTTATTTTTATGATTTGTAAAAATCCCTTACACGTTCTGGATACAAGTCTTCTACATCTGTATTGAAAACACTGTTCCTCAGTCTTTGACTTGCCTTTTCATTTGCTTAGTAGTTTCTTGTAATGAGCAAAAATTCTTAATTTTTTAGTAAATTCTTGATCTTAAGTTTTCCTTAGTAATCTGTGGTGTATGTGTGTGTCCTATTTTAACACATCTTTCTCTAAAAGATATGAAAATAACTCATCCCTATCATTTTTAACCTTTTAGTTTTGTGGTGTGTCTTTAGAAAACTTGTGTGGGTATATAAGATAAGGATCAAGGAAATGTTTTGGCTACCCAGTTGACCTAGCACCATTTAAGCAAAAGACCCTTTCACCAATAAATTATACATATGCCTTTGTCATAAACAGGCACATCTGTGTGTGAGTCTGTTTCTGGGCTCTCTGTTCTCTTTTTTCATTTTCTCTCTTCTTACACTTAAACTATACTGTTAGAAGTTATTGTAACTTTATAATAAAGTTTTATATGTGGTGTCTGATCATCCAGCTTTGTTGTCCTTCAGATTTGCTTCGGCTTTTCTGGGTATTTTTGCTTTTCTACAGAATCCTTTGCATTTCCAAGAATCAGTCTGTCAATTTTCTTGAAAACGTAACAAAAACCTGTTGGGATTTTGATTAGAATTGCCTAGAATCAGCAATTCAATCTGTTGATAATTGATGCAGATCATAATACTAGATCTTCTAGGCAGCAAATATATCCTTCTGTCTTTAGGTCTTTTTAAGTTTATCTAATCTTGTTTGGTTATTTTCATTGTATATGTTTACATCTTTATATTTTTTCTGCCATTTTATGTTTGGTGATACTGTAAATGGTTTTATTTTAAGTGGATGTTTTCTAATTTTAATGCATTTGAGTTCTGCATATAAATGGAACTGGTATCTACAGCTTCGCTTTTTAAAGATGTATAAGCTGGAAATATAGTTTAGCAGTAGAATACTTGTCTAGCATCATAAGGCCCTGGGTCAATCTCCAATACCACACACACACACAGAAATAAAAGCTTATAGATATGTTTATAATTTTTTGTGTTGCTACTCCTTTTCCTTTTTAAATTTTTGTGCCTTTCTTCACTGACTGGAACATAGTCTTCAATTTTCCCCTTTTTTGAACTTAATCTTTTTATTGCCTTTGTTGTAAAGCATAAATTACATAATGACCTTATCTTACCTTTTTATTAAGGTTCTGTAATTGTAGATTCATGTGCAATTGTAAGAATTAATAGATCCCATATACCATTTACCCTATTTTCCTCAGTGATAGCATCTTGCAAAACTAGAGTACAGTATCACAGAATATCAACAGTCATCATCACAGCAGCTCTTACGTTGCCCTTTTATAGCCTTTCCTAATCCCATCTCCAACTTTGCTCCTGTCTTCATCCTTAGCCCCTGTCAAATTTTCTGTAATTGCCATTTCAAGAATGTTACATGTTTGAAATCATACTGGATGTAACCTTTTGAGACTGCCTCCTTTTACTCCCTGGAGAGTCATCCATAGTGTTTGTATAAGCAATAGGTTATTCCTTTTTATTACTGAGTAGAATTCCAGCAGTGGATTTACCATAGTTTGTTTATTCACTTATTAAGGGTATCTTAGTTCTTTCTGATTGGAGGCTGTCCTGCAATTTCTCATTTGTATGATAATTATAGGTTGAATTTTAAACCTGTCAAACTGCTTTCTAAAGGGGCTGTTCTGTTTTACATTCCATCAACAATGTATGAGTGATCCGGATTATTTGCATCCTTACCATTTTTTTGATGCTGTCACTATTTTATGTACATATTCTGATGATGGGTAGTAAGTAACAGCTCATTGTAGTTGTAATGTACAATTCCTTAATGGCTAATGATGTTAAACATCTTTTCATGTACGTGTTTGCCATCTATTTCCTCTTGTGTGAAATTATATCAGACATCCCTGCCCAGTACTAGCAGGCTATAAGAGGCACCTGCTTCTTACTTTTCATAATTCATCTATATTGTTCTATATCAGCAGTCAGACCAAAGCCCTGCATGACTCAAATGGACATGTCAGATGTCGCACTGGGCGAGTATAGCTCCACCTGGCCTGTCAAGTGCTTGGGCTCTACTGAGTTATGTGCAGCCGAGGTCAGCATGACCCCAGTTAAAATCCTTCCCCTGAATTAGGGCTTCTCACTGACCCAGTGGGTTGGTTTCTTGCTGATTGAACCCTGTCCCAGTACCTGTTTGTTCTATCCAAGCAAGACAAAGAGTGCTTCCTCCCTAACAGCCCTACTTGTCGCCATCATGCCAGATGTTTGGCAGTAGATCACTAGATGTCTTCAAAGCATAACCTGCTCTATACCTTCCTTATGCTTGTAATCAGTGAATACTGAACGTGCTTGGGGGTCTTTGTCTTTGCTACCCAGAGCAGCACTGATCAGCCCCAAAACCCAGCTTTCTCTCTTAAGTCTCACTTTTTTCTTTATTCTTACTAGTTTTTTGTTGTATTGCCTCACAGGAAACCAGGACCCACTGCAGGGGTCTCTCATGACATCCCTTTTCCATTTCCCGTGTCTGTTCATTGCTTTTGCCCATTTTCTAATTGTATTGTTTTATTTCACTATTGAATTTTGGTAGGTCTTTACATATTAGAGATGTGATTTAAAAATGGTTTCTCCTAGTCTAGGTCTTTTCATCCTCTTTACAGTCTTTCACAGAGCCTAAGTTTTAATTTTGATTAAAAATCAAGTTTTTTTTTTCATTTTAAAAACACGAGGAATTGTGTTTTTATTGTCAAGTGTAAGAATTCTGTCTTGCCTTAGATCATGAAGATTTTCTCCTACATCATTTTGCATTTTATGTTTAAGTCATACACCATATTGTTAATTTTTGTACATGTGAGGTTTAGTTTAAACATGGCTAATTGTCCGAGTCTCTTGTTGAAAAGGCTATCTATCCTTCCTCTGTCGAATTATTTTTGCACCTGGATCAGGTATCAGTTGGGCATATTTGCAAGGACCTGTTTCTGGATTCCTCTGTTTCAATGATCTGTATCTGTCCTTCAACCGCTTCATCCATTCTTGATTACTGAGCTATATAGTAAGTATTAAAGCTCTGTGTACTTATTTCCTCCACGTTAGTCTTCCTTTTCACGTTGACTTTCATATAAATATAAGAAAAATCTTGCCTTTGTCTGAAAAAAATATTTTTTCATTGGAATTGTATTAACGCGTGCATTGATTTAAAGGAAAATTGACTTTAATGAGCTAAGCCTGCTAATCCATGGGCATATCTCTTCACTTATTTAGAACTTTGATTTTTTATCAGCATTTTATACTTTTTGATAGACAAGATTTGTACATGACTTAGATTTATACCTAACTGTGGGTTAGTTGTTAATGGTATGGTATTTTTTATCTTTACAGTGTATGTTTACATTACTGTTTTTTGTATATTTACAAATCTGAACTAACTTATTAGGTTTAGGAAATTTTTTGTTTTCTTCTTTTGCAGATTCTTTGGGATTTGCTTAGCAGATAATTGTGCCACCTGCAATTACAGAGTTTTCTATCTTCCTTTTGTCTTTTATTTCCTTTTCTTAAAGTTCTCCTTATTACATTGGCTAGAGGATCCTGTACCACAGAGAATTAAGAGTGATGATTGTGGGTATCCTTGCCTTGTTCCTGGTCTTACGGTGAAAATACTCAATCTTTCAACACTAAATAGACAGCAGCACTATAAGGCTTTATGTTTTTTTTATCACATTGAGGAAGGTTCCCATTTTTCTGAGAATTGATTTTGAAGAGGTATTGAGTTTTAATGCATGTTTTTTTCTATGTAGATTGATAAGATCATGTGACTTTTCCTCACAAGTCTGCTAGTATGGTAGACTAAATTTTGTAAACTTTATTTTTAATTTGGAAAAACCCATAAGAAAATACAGTAGTTACATTTTTTTTCCTCAGGAGAGCTTTACAAGGTGGGGACAGTGTTGAAGTTTTTATACTGTCTCTTCTATAAAAAAGATTTGAAACTCTTTGTTGATCAATATATTTTTAACTTTTAAGGACTTGATTAAAATAATTCTGAAAGAGCTTTTAAAAGGTAAATTTATAGTGTTGAATAATTAACACTTTTATAAATAAAATAAATCACCAAATGTTTGCTAACATTGAAGAATAAAATCCTATTCTCTTTCTGTTAGAAACTTGAGAATATATGGAAAGATCTTCAACAAGACATTTGAGTGTCAAATGATTTTTATCTTGCATAGGAAAAAGTTTTTATCTGGAAACAACATCTTTAAAAACATCCAAGCAGGAGAAGGGAGGGAAGGGGTATGGGGAAAAATTGAGAACCAAGACCTGTCATGTAAAGGTACAAGATCCCAATTATAATTATACCTAAAAGGTACCAATAAACTCAATGGAAAAAAAATCCAAATAATCAGTAAAGTATAGCTGGGAGTCCAGAAATAATATTGAGGTAAACATGAAGTGAGTTACCCTGACTGGCATATATGAAATATTACCTTTATAGATTATGATAAAGTAGCCACTTTTATAATATTTACTTTATAATTTTATAAAATTTAAACTAAAAAGATTAGTGTTTATTTAGAACAACATGATATACTAAACTTTTATAAGAAATAGTAATTTGAATAACATCTTAAAACCTAATCACCATAAAAATGCATTAGAAAGAACAAGTAATAGGAGGCATATAGTAGTCCCCCTTGGGGCCTAACATTTTTAGTCACAAGATAAAGCTATATTTGGAAAATTGAAAATTACCAAGAAACCATTTTTTATTCCCTTTTTTTTTTTTTTTGCTCAAAACCACTACCTACTTTGCCTCCTTCAATAAATCCATTATTACATCTTTGTGTTGCCTTCAAAATGTACAGTCATGCATCCCAAAACCATATTTTGGTCAATTACGAACCACTTAATTGACGGAATATACTTCATAGCATAGGTGTGCAGTAGGCATACTGTGTATTTAAGTTTGTTAAAGTACACTCTATGATGTTTACAGAATGATGAAATCGCCTAATGACATTTCTGTAAACATATCCCTATCATTAGGGAATATATGACTGTATTTTATCTTTTTTCAATTAATTGTATTGATACATTTTATATATAATGATCACATTCATCATAGAGAATTTATACCTGTATATCTTGATTCTTCTTTTTTCCCCAACCCCCTTCCCTCACTTCAACCTCTTCTTCCCCTCCTTATTAATAAAAGCTTTGTTTCCACTTTTTCCTTCTTGCTCTTCATGCTTGTAACTGTGCTTGGTTCCTTTTCGTTTCTTGACTGTGTCTAACACTTTCCTATTGGCTGCCTGTACATTGAGTTTTACTCCTTTGTAAAATGTTCCATCCCTAGGTTTTTCTCCATGGCTGACTGAACTCTCAGACATCAGGACTCTGCTTAGATCTCTTTTGAAAGCCTTTTTTGTTCAACCCTTATAACATCGCCCTACCCACATTACTATACGTGTATCATGGTTAATACTGTTTGCAAGGTAATGACTACCACAGTGTTTCTACTGTATTGTGTTTACTTTGTTTTCTCTAACTTGAATGTAAACTCTAAGGACCTTCTTTGTCTTGTATCCCCAGTGCCTCACAGACTGCCTTGTAGATGCTCAAAGAAATTATTTAATGAAAACCTATGAAGACCAGATTCTTAGTAATATAAAATATAAATAAGAGTTCAGAAGAATAAACCAACTATATAAGAATACAGGAGGATTTTAAAGAGATAAAGTGTAACCTATGTCCTGAGTGGTAGAATTTGATGGGTGGGGGAACAACAATGGCTAGAAAATCACCACGAATAAGGCAACAGAATCTGACAAGGAAGATCTCTGTGGAAGCTGTGGGAGGTAAAGCTGGATCAGCTATAAGGAGGAAGAGTGACTGTAGAAGCTGAACGGAGAGAAGGGTTTAGGTGTGACACAGTCAACAGTGGATGGCTGTTATCAGCCCCAGATGAGGGAAGTTTGGATGATGTAAACAGTTGCTTAGAGACTGGTGCATTTCATCTAAGTTTTTATTTCAGGGCCACATTCTTTTTTTTGGTACCAGGGATCAAACTCAGGTCCTTGCACTTTCCAGACAGGCGGCGGAACCACTGAGCTAAATCCCTGGCCAGGGCCACATTCATTTTAATGTCTATCCAGTCTTTAGTGATTTTACTCCTTCATTTTAATATTGTTAATTTGTGATTTTTTTCTTGGTTAGCTTGATAAGTTTATCAATTTTATTGGTCTTCTCAGAACTAGTATTTTAACTTCACTGATTGTTATATTTTCTGTTTTTGATTTCTTGGATATTTGCTCTCTATGACTTCTTCCTTCTGCTTAGTTTAGATTTATTTTTTTGTTTTTCTAGTTTCTTAAGGAAGAAGCATAGATCATTAATTTGAGATCTTTTCAAATATAAATGTTTAATGCTATAAATTTCCCTCCATAAACACTGTTTTAACTGCATCCTACAAATTTTTATATGTTGTATTTTGATTCAGTTAAAATGTTTTATAATTTTTTCTTGCAGTATCTTGCAGTGTCATCTTTGACTTGTGGATTATTTAGAAATAGAGGTATATGGTTCAGTTTCCATATATTTGGAAATTTTCCAGATATATTTCTGTTACTCATTTCTAGTTCAATTCTGTTATGGCTTTAGAATATTTTATATCCTTTCGGTTATTTTATATTTGTTACAGTGTTTTTATTATAGCCAAACATGGTCCTTTTTGGTGAGTGTTCCAGGTGTACTTGAGAAGAATGTGTTGTTATGGGGTGAAGGTTCCATAAATGTTAGGTAAAGCTGGCAGAGTGTTATTTAGGTGTCCTATAACTGATTCTCTGTCTGCTTGTTCTGTGACTTACTGAGAAATGTATTTGATGTCTTCAAGTATGATTACAGGTTTGGATTTATCTAGATATTTTTTCATTTCTGTCCATTTGTGTATACTGTGTTTAGTAGATTTATTGTTAAGTATATGTGCTTTGGGGATTGTTGTGTCTTCTTGTTGAATGGCTGTGCCATTTAATATCCCTTTTTTCCTCTGCTAATATTCCTAACATCTTGAATTATATATTTCAGATGAATTTCTTATAGATACTTACATATTTGGGTTTTCCTTTTAATGTGATTTGAAAATCTTTTTTTAACCCCTATGTTTAATTCCCTATTTAATGTGACGTTAATAGGCTTCAGTCAGGTCTATCCTTTATTGTTTACTGTTTTACCCCTTTTGCTTTTACTTTTCTTCGCTTTTTGCTGCTTTCCCATTTTGATGATTTGAATATGTTAGTATTTTATTTTAATTTATTGTCTTTGTATTATTTTCAGTGGTTTTAGCTATGAGTGGCCTTATCTTTCACAGTCTCCTTAGAATTTATATTTTAACACCTAAAGTATGAAAAGCTTACAAACATGTGGATCTCTTTGCCAGAGTTGTCATGTGTTGTATCTGTCTGCATCAAAACTCCCAAAATGGACTGTTATAATTTTTGCTTTGAACATTTATAAATATTTTAAAGAACTGAAGAGGCAAAAAATAATATCATACTTACCCAGATACTTAGCGTTTGTTGTTCTTTGCTTATTCCTGAATTGTTAGTTTCCCTCTGATACTACTTTAGGCTAAAGAACTTCTTGAACATTTCGTTTGCTGGTGATAAATTCTCTTAGCTTTCTTTTATCTGAGAATGTTCTTAATTTACCTTCATTTCAGAATAATTCTGTGTTGACAGGGTTTTCATTTATTCCTTTAGTATTAGTATTTTAGCATTTATTCTTTTAGTATTTTAAAGCTGTTCTTCCACTGTCCTCTAACATCTGTGGTTTCTGATGAGAAATCTTTGGTCATTTGTTTGTTTTCTCTACGTGCAGTGCATTCATTGTCTTTGACTGCTTTAAAGCTTTTGTCTTTATCTTTAGTTTTAAGTTGTTTGATTATGCCATGCCTTGACATGATTTCCCTTTGCTAAACCTCTGTAATTTGTAGAGTTGTCATTTTTACCATGTTTGAGAAGTCAACCATTATTGCTTTTATCTTTTCTGAACCAGTCCATTTTCTCTTCTCAATTCCAATGGTACGCATGTTGAACTTTCTTATATTGTTTTTGTATTCCTGAGGTGTCCTACTCAGAAATGCATTTTTTCAATCTTTGCATTTTCAGATTGGATCACTTACATTGATTTATCTTTATGTTCACTGGTTCTACTGTCATCATTGTTCTTTGCATTCAATGAATGTTTTATTTCAAGTATTACAATTTTCATTTATAATTTTTCCATTTGGTTCCTTTTTGTCTTACTTTTGTGTTCATTTCAAGAGTATTTACCTTTATCTCATGGAACATAAGTATTCCAGTTGAGTATTTCTAATCTAAAATGCCAGAATCAGAAGTATCAGGGATTTTAGAGTTCTTTATATTTGGAGATATTTGCATATATACTTTACCGGTTAAGATTCCTAATCTGAAAATCTAAAATCCAAAATACTCCAGTGTTGTTCAAAAGTTTCAGAGTAGAGGTGCTCAAAGTATAATGGTTTTTTAAAGATCTGATGATTTCAATATCTGTGTCATATCACATCGATTGATTGCCTTTACCCTTGAGAATTAGTCGTGTTTTCTTGGTTCTATATATGTCTTATAATTTTAGATCATATTGGGTGTATATTGCTTAGATGCAGTCCTTTTACAATTTTCTGGAGAGTTGTGCTCACTTTTTGTTTGCTTACTTGCTTTTGCTTGCTTGCTTGCTTTCTGTTGGTCTGTAGATAACCAACCCACTTAAGCTCAAAGTACAAACTCCAACTCTCTCCTTCAAGATAAGGTTCCCGTATCAGTTCAGTTTTTTAAACTTTCACTATGTTTTCTTGTACACACACTACTCAGAGCTAGTCTGAAACTCAAGCAAAGGTTTAACTTGTGGTTCAGATCTCAAATCCTTTTTTATACTCCTTTGGGTCTTTCTCAAATGAAGATCATATTAGGTTATTTTGATTCATACGTAGAATTAAGAAATCCTTTTCTTTAGTTCTGTCCGCTCAGATTCCACTCACATTCCTCAGACTACAAGGGCCCATTTTCTTGGTCCTCTGGTCAGAAGCACAGAATTTTAGCTTGCTGCACAGCCACACAATTCTCACTTGGGATCATCTCTCAGACAAAATGAGTAGAAAAAAATAGAAAGGAAAAACTGGGAAATTCCCCCATTCATTTTGGATCTTAGCGAGCTCTTTTCCCAGTTTGTTTAGTCAAAAAAACATATTTCTTTGATACTAGTTTTCGTATTTTGTTCTGATTTTTTATTCGTAACCGGCAGGGAATAAAAAGACATGTTGGCGCCTGCCATCTTGATCACACTAGCAGTCCTCAAGAGGCTTTTTATACAGCATTTAAAATGCGCGTGTCGCATTTCCATCATCAGTTGGTCCATCAAACTATTAAGAATCTGATCTTCTGATAAAATATTAACTCATGCTTCTATGAAAGCAATTTATTTTTATTTACACTGGCATAATATGCCTGATAACTTTTATTATCTTGGTACCACTCCTCTTTTTACAGTTTTTACATTTATAAATTTCTCTGTTCACCTTGAATATGCATTCTGACACCAAGAAAGTCAAAGCAAAGGACTGTGGCTTCTGTATTCAAGCCAAATTATCAAAACAGACCTATTAAAATGAAATATTTAGTCACTTCAGAACTTGTCAGTTTAAAGGAAGAGAGTAGCATTATTTAGCCTACTTAGCTCATGTTTTCTGTCCCGCACAAGAAGTACTAACATTTATGCTAGCAAAGTGTGGAAGGACCCCTTGAGTTCTAGCCAAAAACAGTCCTCTTCTTCAGAGTTCCCATGACACTTTGATTGGTGGAGGTGGTGGTGGTGTTTTGTGGTTCTAGGCATTGAACCCTGGGCATGGTAGGCAAGGAGTGTACCACTGAGCTATATTTCCAGTCCCTAGGATATTTTTTTGAAAATTAAAAGTATCAATTTGAAGGTGGGCAACAAGCATTCTTAAAACTTGTTGTAGTATAAATTTCTGGATGTCCACTGAAACTGAATATCCATTGAAACTGCATGCACATACACAGAAACACAATTTTACATGTCATTTGAGACATAGATTATACTTCATCAGATTGCTGTCTATATTAGCAAAAAAATGGTGGAAGAGGCCTTTATATCTCACTAATAGGAAAAAAGTAATTAAATTACAGTATTCAGTTACTGTGTAGATTCCATAAAATGGAATACTATTCTAATATTAGGATAAAATTGTCATCTACTGAAATGGAATGTTCCATAATAAGTAAAAATTGAGACTACTAAATATAATTGGTATAATAATCTCCTTTAATAAAATTTTTTCTTTGTTCATATAGATATGAATAGGAAGATAGTCTGGAAGGATATACACCAAAACAGTCATATAGGGATCATTCTCACAGAGGTGAACGTAAAGGTGTTACCATTTTTCTCTTCTCTTTTTTAACTATTGCTAGGAATTTTTTAAATCATGATGCCCTGTTTTATTTGAGCAGGACAGGGAGTAAGAATCCTGTTTTCATTTGGGTGAAAAGATTCTGCTAATAGGCAAAAGAACTCATACCTGTGAGAAGGGGCCAGGGTGTTACAGATCTCAGCTCCTCATACAGGGCTCCCCTCTTTAACTGAGTTTTAGCAGAACTGATGGAAAGGACAGAGCAGGTTGCCTTTAGCTATGAGTTCACATCATGAAAGGTGTTCAGATACAATCTGAGAAGCCATTTGGCAAGGTTGCTATGGAAGTGATTGAAGTATCAGGTGTTCTGACATTTTGCCTTGAGATTTTCTTAGTAGATGAGATTTTAACACTGGGTGGAAAGTTGAGCCAAAGGACTTAGAAAAGCCTTTCTGATTCTCATTTCTCAATTCAAAAAGAATTGTATTTCAGCCTGCATATGACCAAGAATATAACAGCACGATAAAATTCCCATGAAGTGTGGCCTCCTTTTAATAAGCTATAATACAACACTTCAAAAGGGGAAGTTAAAGGGAATGACAGTCATGATACCTGACTATAATTCATCATTGGTGAACAAGTGAGAAGGAGGAACTGATTCTGAACTGCCACAATTTAAAACTATAAATAATATACAGAAAATATTCTTTAGGGTCACAAGGTTGTAGATGAGGCCAGTGGTTCCTAAACTCTGTGAAGCTCAGAGTCAGACTTCGGATTCACATTCGGTAGCACTGGAGTAGGGCCAGAGAATCAGTATTTTGTTTAATCCTCAAGTTGTTTTGATGACCAGCCAAGTTTACACACTACCAGAATAAAATATACATCCATACATACACATCAGGACAGTTATGAGAAAGGAGAAACAAAGTCCATAGAACACATCAAATGTTTTTGAGCCACTGGTATATACCAAGCTGCTCACTGAGAAGCCCAATGACATTGTACAGCTAAGTGATGTTTCATTCAACCCATGAAGCACAGCTGCTTAAAAGAGCTAGATTTATTCATACATAGCTAATCATGCTCATGAATACAATAAACAGCATGGAAATTCATGTCAATAAAACAAGTGTTTGTCCACAGACTATAAACAAAATGACGTGAGCTGCATCAGCCACTCTCTGACTGTGGCTATGCTGTTTGAGGATGCACTGAGCTTGGTGAGATGCTTGCTGATGTCTAATATGCCACATGATGAGGTTAACAGTCATACTTAAATTGAGTCCTTAGGGAATTTTTCATTTTCATCTTCCTTCCCAAATGAAATGTGTAGAGAAGAGGAGAAACGAAGACAACACATAAAACCACGAGCACAGAACATGAAATGAAAGAGGCTGCCATCACCTACAGTGAGGCGCCTTACCTTCCCAAATAGTAGAGCGGGCCCTGCCATAAATTCTTTGTCTCCTGCGGCCACTTTTGGCCCCCGACTGCCTCAGTTGCATTTAACTTCAAATGAACACATTTGCTACACCAGTGGAGTGCTACTATCCAGCCTATGTCCCGTTTGCTGTGCTTTTCCTGGTACCTCCTTGACACACTTTCCCAGTGAGGCCTGTGATCATCTTAGCACTGTACCTGTGCCTCCATACTCGTCCCTGACATACTTTTCATTTTCATTTTGCCTTCTAGTAAACCTACTTTTGTGGGGGCAAGGAGGGGACAGTGCTGGGCATAGAACCCAGGGCCTTGTGCATGCTTGACAAGCACTCTACCACTGAGCTACATCTCCAGACTGTAAGCCTGTAATTTACTTACTGTGTTTATCACTGGTATCTGCATGCTGTACTAAACTGTAGTCATTGTGAGGGCAGAGATCTTTGTTTTGTCCTTTATGATTGGTCAGTGAGGAAGTAATATCTAGCATACAGTAGGATCCAAGCAAATACAGGGACCGAATGGATGTTGATATGATTCAGTCGAGGTTTTCAAAGTAGACTTCAGTATTCACGTAGTTAGAAACATCCCAAGTATTAGTGTTTGAAGGAGACTGCTGTAAAATGGAGCAGCTTAGGTCCTCAGTGCATCTTTGAGTCCTGTTGGTGAATCAGAGCACATATCAGAAGCCACTCTGCTAGTGGAATTGACAGTCTGCTGCTCGGTTCTTTGGTTCCACAAGGTCTCGTGAGGTCTCCTACCTTTTGGCTCCACTGCTGTCATGCACTTCCATACCACTTTTAAAGATCAGCTTGGTGGATGTTGTTCTCAGAGGAGTGCCTAGGGCTGAGGCACTAACCTGATAAGAGATGGATGTTAATTGTGGATGTGACTCGCCATGTCTATTGTGATTTTTAACTTCAGAGTTTATGAGCACTTTTGAAACTAGTCCACACCAAGAAGCAGAGGCACTGTTCATTTGAGGCTTGTTAGAGACGAAGTTAATCTAAAGTCACTAGCTAGAGAACTAGCTAGAGAAGTTCTGAGATGGCTTTATCTCTTCCCCTTGTCTTCCTCCCGTCTTTCTTAAGGAGGAACCAAGTTGCTCCCAGTTGTACCTCTACGTACAGGACCCTATCCAGTCATCCCAACACAGAACCTTTGGAGATTCTTTCTCCCGCAAGTATCAGTATTTCCTTCTTAATTCCTTAGTGTTGTGCAAACGCTTTCCTGTGTTTCTTTTCCTTATTACCATGATGCTCACATGGGGTAGAGAAGGGATTGCCAGGGTCAAGTTGCTTCCTTTGCTTGTTTCTACCCAATAGCAGTTTTCTGACTTTCTGTGTGCTTCTTCAGGAGCACCTTACTTTCCCTGATTAATGTCTCTGGTCCCTAATACTTCATTTCTCAAGCTGTGCTTTCACATCAGTGGGCTGGAGAAAGAAAAAGAAATACCACTTTGTATTTATCTAGTACTTGTTTTTTTCATAATTGTCTAATTTGACCTTTGCTGCAACCTTGTGTGTTAAATGGGAACAGACATTCTCATTCCTTTTGCACTGACAAATGAAATACAGAGATTCAGAGGAAATGATTTGCAGTCTTTCATCAACAGGATTCTGAATCCTACTTTGAAATATTTTCTACTGTCCCAAATTTTAATGTTAACTGAAGGACAAAATTTAGTACCATCTAGTAGTTTGAAATGTACATTTTTTTCTAAAAGAATTTATCTAGTTTTTTGTCTTTTGTGATATTAATCTCTATTTCTTTAGCATCTTGTTTTTAGAAAAGATTTCTGTCAACTCAAAGATGGACAGGTTCTCTGATAACTGAATTTTCATCTACATTATTAAATGTTATTACCAGTTTTTAAATGCTCTTACACATAGGCCTATGTTTACAATGTCCTGGCTGCCCTTTTGAGAATCAGACTGTTGGGTAAAATTTATTCAAACTCTTGATTTAAACAGTAAATCACAGAACCATTAACACTTTCATATATTTGCAAGTTTTTTAAAATCCACATATTCAAGTATAAACTATGATAATATTTTTTCATTGAGTTTATTGGTACATTTTACATATACAGTACATTTGCTTTCATCATTGGGATCTTGTACCTTTACATGACAGATCTTGGTTCTCATTTTTTCCCCTTGTCCCTGCCCTCCCTTCACCCCCTCCACCCTCCCCTATTTACAAAGACTTTGTTTCCATTTTTTTCCTTTTCTCATATTTTTTCTTTTCCCTCCTGTCCTTTCCCCTACCCTTCCCACTTCCCCTATTCCTTTAGCCTTTTCCTTCCTATTTCACATTATAATTATACAATTTGTACCTTATTTACACTTTGTTTTTCACACCAGAGAAACTATTCAGTGTTTATATGTGTGTCCTATTTATTTCACTTAAGAGTATGGCCTCAATTTGCATCCATTTTCCTATAAATAACTCTAGTTTCTCATTCTTTGTGGCCAAGTAATACTCCATTTTATAGAAAAACCACATCTTCTTTATCCAGTCTCCAGTTGATAGGCAATTGGGCTGTTTCCAAATTTTAGCTATTAAAAACTGTGCCGCTGTAAACATGGGTGTGCATGTATCAGTGTGGTATGATTTTAATTCTTTTGGGAAGACACCCAGCAGAGGGACAGCTGGGTCAGATGGGACCTCTTATCCTAGTTCTTTGAGGTGTCTCCATATTGATTTCCATAGTGGTTGCACCAGTCTGCACTCCCACCAACAATGGAGAAGGGTTTCTTTCTCCCCACAGCCCTGCCAGCATTTGTTATTGGTTGATTTCTTGATAGCAGCCATTCTTTGTGGGGTGAGGTGGAATCTCAGTGTTGTTTTCATCTGCATCTCTGAAATGACCAGTGATGTTGAACATTTTATAATATTATATTTAAACTCAAAAATATTTCTTAGAATATCTCAGAGCTAATAAAACTGGTATCACTTTTTATTAAGTATTACTAATTTCAAGTGTTGAATTTGACTTGTTTTTAAGTTTCTTCAGTGACAAGCAAAGCATTTTGAAGCATACTGATGTATATCTTCTCATTAGGGAGAGGAAATCAGTTGTATCTTTACAAGATTAGCAGAATAGAAACTGACTTCTTCCTGACACGGCTGGCAGTGGCTGATTCCTGCCAGGCTTCTCTGTACACAAATCAAGAGAGCTGGTAGTGGTGTCCTCTGGTGCAGCTTCATTTTCATTGGGTTTGTTCTCCCACAAGACAGTCATGGGCACACCCAACTGTTTGTATGTAAGAGTCTAAAAAAAGCGTGAAAAGTCCTTGTGTCATAAATTCAGAGCTGTCAGCATGATCTAAGACTAGGGATCATAAGTTAGTTGGTATGCTGGAAATTCATACAACATCCTTTGATATAAATAGTGTTGTCTAAATCATTTCCTGCAAAATGGTAATAGCCAACCTAGATTTACCCTTGATGTTGTTATTCCCATTCATTGTAAATTGTATTTCAAATTGCTGAATGGCACACTGCCTAGAGTATGCCCTCTTACTGAGGCTGTTCTTAATTGGATCTAGTGCCCTACCATCCCCAAAGTGAAACGCCTGGGAATAATGATTGGCTTTACAGGTTAGGGTGGGTAGAGAACCATTTTGGCAGGATGATGGAATTGGGCAGGTATTGTAGCAAATGATTACTATCTATTGCTCAGCTTCCTGCATGATAAAAAAGTCTGTGGATCCTGCCTCAGTCAAGTCTTGACTATGTGGTGTTTCCTCTTCTAGCTAGCTGTGTCCTGTTGCATTTGTTATCATTTGTGTGCAGTTTTGCTGTTTACTTCCTCTATAAATCAGATACATTCTACTTACAGGAACACACACAATTTATACTAAAATTACAAAAAGGACAAAAACTTTTGAGATAACTTTTAAGTAAAGTAATTAAATAACTATATTTCTATGATAAGCACAGTAAGTAAATATGCAGGCAAGCACCATTTTTCACACCATGAAATTTGTTATGTCCTGTGCTACTTGGAACAACCATTCTGAGAAGAGAGAATCACCCCTAAGTAGCAAAATGATTTATATCTTTTTCTTTGTTCTTTTTTTTTTTTTCACACTCAGCTTTATCATTTAACATTGTCCAAACATGGTTACCAGAATCCGTAGTCTATTTAACAAAGAAAAGACAGATTAAACAAGTTTAATCAATTTCAGAATGAAAAGGACCATAATTATTTCCTTCAACTGGCTAATCTATAACAATTTTAAGCAACAGGATATAATTTTAAAGGAATGGGATATAGTTGTACTTGATGTTTTCCATCCTGATTTCTATGAGGTATTTTTTTCTTAGGAACTATTTTAACATCATTGGTTTGGATGTTTGTAAAATGTTGACATATATGAGTTGTTTACTAGTAGAGGAAGTTATTACATGATCAACTGTGAAATTTTGAGTATTTCAGAAGCATTTAATGTAAGAAGAGTTAGTCTGAGATTCTGAGAATAATTTTCCTAGTATATCTAGACAGGTAAATTTATTTTAACATGCTCATGACAGGGCTGTAATTTGTATGTCTGGCTGCCAGTGGCTCTGTACCACTGGTGGTATCTGCATGACTGTCTCAAGAGGCAGCATAGGATAGTCCCATTTAGTGGTACAAGCCACCCAACAGGATAGTCATGGAGATCTCACGGGTGGTTCAAGCTGCTGGGAACACCTTAAAGAGCATATAACTAGGGGCTGGGGATTTAGCTCAGTGGCACTGTGCCTGCCTCACAAGCACAAGGTCCTGAGTTTGATCCCCATTACCCCCCACCAAAAAAAGCATATAATTAAAAATGTCATTTTGAAAAACCTATTTGTCATCCATTCTGAGAGTAGTTTCAAAACAACTTAGGTAGGTATCAAGTTCAAATAATTTTTCATGGAACTAAAGAGACTGTTTATAATGAAAAAGATACCTATCTAACTTTGAGCTAAGTGCTACAATATATGTGTTTTGTTTTGCCTTTCACAGGTATGAGAAAGTGCCAGTCATCTTGGTTGGAAACAAAGTGGACCTGGAGAGTGAGAGAGAAGTATCCTCTAATGAAGGCCGAGCCCTTGCCGAAGAGTGGGGCTGTCCCTTTATGGAGACTTCTGCTAAGAGTAAAACAATGGTGGACGAACTCTTTGCAGAAATCGTGAGGCAGATGAACTATGCTGCTCAGCCTGACAAAGATGATCCATGCTGTTCTGCCTGTAACATACAATAGCATCCAAATGTGGCTGTCCTGGAAGGACTTGTCCAATATCATAGGCGAGAGACTTCGCCTACCACATTGCAGAGTTGGCAGGATATGTGTTGTGAAACTACAGTGCACTGCAGCCCTTATTCAGAAATGAGCAGTGATTGTCCGTTGATGTCTTTGAGTATGGTTCAGTAACTACAGTTTTCACCATTGTCCTCAGCCTCCTTTGTGCATCTGCAACTTGAAGGCATAGCCCATCGATCTACAGGGTGATCTCATTTGAAAGCGATGATGGCATTGTCGCTGAGTTGACAGAAGCAACTATTGTATAAATTCAAGTGAATCATGAGGGAGAAACCAGAAAAATTCCTATGACCACTTACAATTAAATATTTTGTCTTCTTTACAAAAAAGTAACTAAAGGAAGAATATTTTCCTACGAGAGTACTGAATTTCAGGAATTAGGATAGAGCTCCTAACCAGTGTATTCCGTCAAGTAACAGCTGGCCTGCCAACAGCATTGCAAGAAGAATCTGCACAGCTGACACATTTCTGTTTTTCAGAATTGATGCTTAATTGTAGATGTTATCCTAATTTGTGACCTAGAACTAACTCACACATCAATCCCGATAGAGCAAAAGTCAGAACAAAGTTGTGTGAAAATACAATCTGGCTTTGGAATTTGTTCAGTCACCTGCTTTGCCACAGAAAATGGAGGCTCTCACAAGGGTTTGACCAGAATTAAAATCCCAAACCCACCCTCTATTAACCAAGCAGGGATGGTCTTTATTTTCTGAACAAGAAGGAAGCAACTGAGATGGAGAGAGATTGCCTAGCCTTACTAACAAGAAGCATTCTAGTAGCTTAACTAGTACCATCGTGTAAGGAAAATGAAGCCATGTTGCAGCCACATGTTCCCGTTTGCAGAAACCTCATAGGACAGTACAAATATCTGGCATTTTTACGTTTGTTAAAGCAGCAAATTCCTTCTCGCCTTTAAGGGCTATGGTGTGATGTGACCCTTGGCAAACCTGCTTTGGAAATCCAGTTTGCTGTAGCAGAGCTTTACTGCAGGCCTTTAAACAATTGAATAACTATGTGAAATAATTTGGGCTTAAAAGTAGAACTTAAATTATAGTGTGGAAGGTGAGGGACAAAAAGCCTTTTATCTTTAATTTTCCTGTTGAATTATATAAAGGTTTTCTTACAATTCTGCCCTGATTACTGAAGTGGCAAGTAAAGCTGGAGTGAATATTTTGTTTTGAAAAGGTGCTCAAGCTCTGACATTTTTGGTTTTGATAGCCGTGAAGTATTTATCATTTGCATGAGTAATGGCACAGGAAAAAGCTATTCAGAAGTTTTACAGTCAGATGTAGAAAGGTTTTCACCTCACTTCAGAGTTAGAAATGCTGAAGAGATGATCTTGAGCCCAACCTCTGGAGAGAAATTTGGCCTTCAGAACTGCAATATCACTGAGCCTGTGATATACTTAGCGCCCAGATTTTCTTGGTTCCACAGTCTTGTGCAAGTAACCTCTGGTCTTATGTGTGTAACTGAGAGAAGAGTGTGTGTCTGTGTGTGCATGTGTGTTTATTGTTCCTAAGAATTTGGCACAAGTCAGAGATAATTGCCTATACTGAGAATCTATACTGCAGAATATAGTGTATCAGAAACACTTTTTCTTTGAAATTATTTAAGGATCTTTTCTACATCATAGAAATCATTGGTGGCCCCCAAGTGTTTAGTAACTGGCATCATGCTCAAGGGTAGAAGAAGGATCAATAGTATTTTTCATAGATGAGAAAACTGAAGAAATAATGTGAGTAAAACTAGACGATGTTAGAGAATCTTTGAATTGTGAATATTTACATTCTTCAGTATAAATTTTTTTATAATCTTCAACTACAAAGCACCTTGTTTATAGGACAAAAAAGTTTTAACCAATTTTCTTCAGGCAAATTTCACCGTGTAAAAGTTGATTTGACCCAAACAGTTGGAATAATCAAGGATTCAAGAAGTACATGAAGTAGAAATATTTGTTAGTAAATTGGTTGAGTTTTGAAGCTTTTAACTTCTAATAATGACTCTGTGTTTTAGAATTCCCATAATACCAATTTATGACAACTAAGATTGTGTATTAGAAACAGCTATACAGATTCCACAGTTTTATATCATGATTGCTATGCAGATGCGAAAAATAGGTGACATACTGTGAAAGGTCTGGCAAAATGAGGTGGAAAAGATTATCACATTTGGAGTTTTGGCTAGAAATGTTTGTCAGACAGTAAGGTGGGCTTTTACTGTGAAGATGTTGCTGAGAACTGATGCCCTAGGTGTGTAGTGCTTCCCAGAATGGGAGGCCCTCTTGCCTCCCACTGTGGTCGGAATCCAAATCACCGTAAGTAAATGTGCTTGCCGAGATGGGAATAAAAAGCTCAAGAGCAGGAAGACTCCACTTGTTGGCACATGAGAGGAAAGTTGGTGACTTGGGTCACTGCTTATGTTATGCCCTGATCAGACTAGCAACTAGATAAGTGAAAGTTTTCCTAACATGCCTTAAAAATATTATAGTTTGATCCAAAGACCCACTATTTCTTTAGCTATTGTGGTCAGGTTTTTCTTTTGTTTTATTTTTTACTTTTATACAAAGGCAGCATTTTTTCTTACATTTTTTTCTCGTAATGTTGCAACTTTTGGGGTTCCTTTAAGCTGTGATAGTGATGGTAACCGATGCCTTTCATTTTACTCAACTTACACAAAACAAGCCAGCATCTGATCAGAAGTATTATATAAAATCTTTCCTTAAACTGTTGAAAGGTGCTTTGATGATTTTTGTCCTTTGGTTTGTAGAATTAGGACTGAACCTTGGACTCACTGCTACAGTTGCCATCACTTTTCTGTGGTAAAACTACTGATATTTGCTTTTCTATATAAAGAAATGTTGCCTAAGGATGTCTGGTATCTGTTTTCAAGGGTGGATTTGTCCTGTATGAATGTTGTCAGTGTCTGTGTGAACTGAGGATTTTGTTTCTCTCTGTTGGGTTTTTTGTTTTTTAGTTTTTTGGTCCTATCAGTAGTCCTGTGTTAGCATTGGTTAAGCTTTAATTGTCTCTTTAGCCAATCAAATGTTAAAGATTATGGGGGTCTTTTTCTGTTTCTTTTTCTCCTTTTTTTTTTTTAACTGTCATTGTGCATCTATTAAATCTTGATCAGGGTTTCAAGAATGACTGCAGTAGGTTTTGAAAACAGACTTATCATTATTGATTTGGGGTTTCCCAGAGATTATAGTTCACAGTTAGTTGTTGAGCTCTAATACAACTGACCATTTAAAATTGAACAACCGTTTATTGTTTTATAACAGTGTCAGTTGTTAAACCTTGACATTTCAATTAAAACATGAATTGTAGTTATAACTCAATGCAAATTCAACAGTTGTATTTGGAGTTAAATTATTTTAACAAATAAATTTATTTAATGAAACTCTGGATTTTGTTTTATGTACTCTTGTGAGTAAAATTTATCAAAATCATCATGTGATGGATTTAGTACTCTTCATACAATAATATTTCAGCTAAATTAAATTAATAATTCATCAAATAAAAAAGGTTAGTAAATCATGTCCACACCTTTTAAAAAGTAAAAGCTGAGCATGGTGGTGAAAACCTGTAATCACTCAGGAGGCTGAGGCAGAAGGATCTGGAATTCAGGTCCACCTTGGGCTACATAGTAAGTTGAAGGGCAGTCTGGAGTACATAGTAAGGCTCCATTTCAGAAAAAAATAAAAAGAATGATTTTTCAATCAGCCATTATAAATACAAACTTACCTTTACAAATGGTATTTTATGTTTTATGATAACTGATTAATTTGAAGCCTGATGCTAAGGTTTACAGAATTGTTCTTGATAATTAGCATTAATTAGCAGTTACTCTCTGATCTTGCCAACATCACTAAAATATTTCAGTGTCCTTCCAGTGATGGCTGGAGGCTGTCCTGTCGTCAGCTCATGTGGATCTGAAGGGCCAGATGCTGAAAGTTGCTGCTATGTGGGGCTGTAGGGCCTGCTTGTTCTATATGGGCCCTGTGAATGTTGACAGATGCTGTTAATTGTATACAGCTCAGCTGCTCTGATAAGGGGTCCATTCATTCCTTAAGCCAATTTCAACTGTGCCTTTTGGTTATGTTGCCTTGAAACTCTGTTGAAACCCGCTGGCAACATTCCACCGGTTCAGAAGCTTCATTGTTTTAGAATATAAAATAATTTGAATGAATAGACAGAGGCACTGTAGGTTGAATCTCAAATTCTTAAAGGAAAATATGCCTATATTTTAGTAATTAATCTGCTGATTTGCTTCTTAGTCTTATTTGAAGTGCACTGTATAGTATAAAATAGACCAAAGAATACAACTTTAAACTTGATTTCAATTTAGAATTTGAGGCTGAAAAACAATATTTTGAAATTCAGAGTACACATTTATTCTTTGTTTAGAGGCCCATAAATGAAAATATCAAAAGAATACTGTCACCCAATTTAGAGCCTCTGAGCCCCATGAAGCAGAAAGATACTGCCGTAGACTCCCTAGAAAAGCTGTTGACCTTTTGTTTTAGTTAAGGATAGCTATGTACCCATGTAAATAACATAGTGGCATTTGTTACATAGATAATGTAAGCTGGTTTTACACTTGCTGGTATCATCCAAATGGTTTTCTGGCATTCACCAAACACATGAAGTATTAAGGGATTTGCTGCTCTCTTTGGCGTGGTGATGTATGATGTCTTCTACAGTACAACACGTTATCTTCATGTAGCCTTCTGTGGATTCCTCCAGAATGTATTGGCAGGACAGAAGGTGGAGGACAGTCTGCCTGAGAGACTGAGCTAAATGAAGAGACCTATCTAGGAAGTACGAATTTGGGAAGGAAACTGAAGGAATGAGGCTTGGCTTGGTTGGGGAAGTTTTAGTGATCAGTGCATTTCAAAGACCTACAGAATCGACATCATTATGTTACACGTATAATTTAATATTGCCCATATTTTGGGTATGGTTTACGTTTTTACCTTAAAACAGCTGTTTGTGGAAACCACAAAGAAGAGAGGAAAAAGTCACCCCAACTTCCAAATCCCCAAAACGACCTTGTTACCATTTAATGCAAATCATCCTCAGCATCTTCCCTTGCGTACATAAATACATGGGTAGAGACAGACACACATAGGTAGAAGGGTGAATAAGCAAAACATGTTACTTACGAGAAACTGGCTCTGAGTCCTAAAATCCAAATTAACAAAAATCAAAACAAGTGTCGGAGGTGAGGTGCAGACCCGCACTTCTAAGTCACCTGTTCTCGACTGTTAATTCTTTGAAGTGGACTCTGCTCATTAGTTCCTGCATCCAACCTTGGGCTGCAATACAGAGATGGTCACATAATCCCTGGCCCCAAAAACATCCTAGTCTTGCCTCCCTGCCTTGCCTTTTTCTCTCAAAGCAGATGCAGATCATCATACTGGCAAGATACACATAAAATTTGTTCCTTTCCTACTCGTATGTACCAGACACCAGTAACCAAGGTAGAGCAAAAGTCCCAGGCAGACACAACCTACAAAAACTGCTGTAGTGCTGGTTTTTATTTTTTCCCAGTTTCTCTTCCCACAAAATACGTCTTAGTTGCTAAGGGAAAGGGGTAGCTTTTCAGTTGCCACATCCGGCTCACACCCCCTGAATGACAGGATCAAAGCTAGCACCGCCCACAGTGGGTCAGAATCCAATAGGGGCTCTTCTGTGATACACAGGGAAGCACCCTTGTCACAAAGAAACGGTGCAATCAGTCCACATTGTGAGGCATCCCACAGGAATAGGCTTGGGATGCTTCAAAGTGTCATAAAGATAAAAACGGGGTGAGTGAAAGGGGCTCTTCTCGATACTGGGAGACTAAAAAGATAAGAAATAAACAGTGGAAACAGTGGCTCCCAATATTTGTCCCGCTTGCATGTCTTTCCCATGTTCAATGTAGTTCCACCAGCAAACTTCTATTACATATAGAGACTCTCAGAAGAAAAATTGGGTCCTACCTTTAAGGAAATACATCAAAATCTGCTGGGTCTTGGTAGAAAAAGTTAGTTTTTCCTCAACCTAGAAATTTGGAAATCTTCCACTGTGGACAATGCTTTTCTCCTTCCCGCTGAGAGTTAAGGAGGGAAGTTTGGGCCCTACTTGTAACACAAGCCATGCTCACAGTACTCGCTGCTCAAAGGACAGGACTTCTGATTTTGTGTTCCTTATTGCCGACCCCACAAACCTGGGATACTGGTGTGTACTGAGGTGAAAACTAATATAAATTAAGTATCTGCAGACCTTACCCCAGAAGCATAAATGAATATTTAGAACAGACACAGGATGCCCCCTTAAACCAATTCCGTTTCCTTTTACGCTTCCTTTCCTACCTTTCTCCTGTTCACCCCTTCCCTGTTGCTACTAGAACCCTTCTACAGCCCCATATGGCTACATTCTCCACATCTTAAACACAAAAAAATTGCTACTTGCGATATTAACATTATTTCCACTTAAGGATGATTTTTAGCCTTGTGATTACTCTTGGTGGTTTTCCTGCAACAAAGACTCTGGGAAGAGAACTGAGTAGCTGGTGTCAGTAACTTAAACGAAATGAAACAAAAATGCAGGAAAAATAATGATTACGTATGCAAACATGTAATAAAAAAAAATTTTAAATACTAAATATATTCAACACCCCCAAAATGCAGGAAAAATAAACCTCCTATTTAGACACACTAGTAGTACTTACATAATTTTATTCTTACTGATCATCTCTCACAAATATCATATACAACAAAACCAGTTGCTCAGGATTAGTTTCACATAGAGACAATTGTTTACAATTTTGACTGTTTGCCATACTGTCTGTCAAGATTCCTGAGCTGCAACCTCTCAAAGCCACCCATGGGCCTTATGTGTGAGAGCTGGAGTGGCGAAAAGCAGGCAGTAATGGCCCGGAAACTGGATCTCAACTTGAGAACCAGGCAGAAGCTTCTTGGAAGGGACTAAGAGAGAGTTCTTTCTTCAAGGATAAATCATGACAGGAGACCTCTTTGGGGAAATGCCATCATCATTGGAGAATATGCAATAGCTCATCTTCTTGTTATTCAAAGGAATTCCAAAGAGTAGCAAATTTTATTTTATTCCTATTTTATTCTATCTGCAGAGTTCCTAATGTTCCTATAAAGTGGTGATGTTCTCTCTTCTTCTTGTCAGTCTCAGTCCTGAACAAATATTGTCTGGCATATTAGCCCATCCGTGGCTTAGAAAAATATAATTAAAGGTAAAATTACTAGCACTGAACAATATAGATACCTTAGTCACTTTTAATTACATTTGGATGAATCCTGCATTGCCATGGAAACACTATGCTTAGGAAATTTAGGCGGCAGATATCTCCTCCAACTTTCATATTTCTGTGCCTTAAAGAAATTTCTTGTTCTATGTATACATTTAGAAGCTGGGCTGCAACTTTCCACTGGGGTAGCATGCAAATTTAATTGTTGTTAGTTGCTCAGAGAAATTAATATAAAATATAGTTTGCTTTCCATGGTTAGAGTCATCCTAGATGGAACTGTTTTCTTTATTGTCTGTAGTTTGGTTGACTCATCAAATGGCTCTGTCCAATATGACAGATCTTAGCTACAGCCTGTGTAGTTATTTAACTTTACATTCATTAAAATTAAATAAAATTCAGCTGTTCAGTAGCACTAGCTTAATTTCAAGTCACACAAGCCACATTTTAAATGCTCATAATCATAGCTAGTTAGTGGTTATATATCAAACAACACAGATACAGACTATTATCATCACAGAATTTTCTTTCAAATGGCACTGTATTCCAATAAAAATCTGTTCACATCAGACCTCTTAAATTTTGTGTGCTCAGAAACAAACTATGAACACATTTGCAGAACTAGCTGCAGGGACAATTCGTGCAGTCATAAGTGGCCCTGTGTTTAGAAGGACCAAAGCTAAGGGTCACACTGTTGCTGCAGTCTTGCAATTCTTAATTTTGAACAGAGGAATCTGAATTTATGCACTGAGAACCGCAAAAGATCTAGTCAGTCCTGCACATGTGGGATGGAGCTTGGCTGTTAGACTCTTTGTTTCCTTTGCCTTGCAATTGGTTCTTTTTTTTTTTTTTTTTTTTTTGT
>NW_022900918.1:31478298-31519356 GCF_012274545.1 Fukomys damarensis
TTTTTTTTTTTTTTTTTTTTTGGCACTGGGGATTGAACTCAGGACCTTGCACTTGCAAGGCAGACAGCAAAACCACTGAGCTAACTCCCTGGCCCTGCAGTTGGCTCTTTTTCATTCTCCTTTCTGAGGAGAACAGTTGGTTCAGGGAATGAAACTCAAGTGCCTGGAATCCTTTAGGTTAGCTCAACAGAGAACCTCATCTGGGACTCAACTTTACATAACATCGGTTCACATGAATGGTGAAAGCCTAAAAGAGTCCTGGTAACTCCAGAACTAGCAAAAATGTTTAAGTTCTCTTATTAGTAAGTGTTTTCTAACATGGATTCTGACTTGCCTACAGTGGAATTATTTTCCCTTCATCAGCCTTGTCAGAGGTTGTTTTTAAGGTTGGGCCTGATTTGTTTTATTCATCTATTCATCCTTTTATTCTTGCAACCATTTGCTCAACAAATATGAAGTGTCTATTATGGACGAGACACTGTTATAAGTCTGAGTAAAATACCTACTGTTGCCATCTGGTAAATTATATGCTGCAATTAACACAACGTTAACAACAGATACAGGAGGACAGTAAAACCAAAGGCAGTCTGAACATTATCAAGGATTTATTAGCTGCTCTCCATAATTCTATGATCACATTAAAAGAAAAACAATAAAAACAAGATAAATGTATAATTCCAACTGATTCATGTGCTGTTCTGAAGAGGATAATTTTCCTCCAAACCAAATGTTAGATTTTTTTTTCAGACATAACATAGCAAACAACAACAATAACAAAAAATACCACAGATAACAATAGTATTATAAATAATAATACAATTAACATCAAAGTCATTTTTACCTGTCAGAAAAATTCACGGCATGATGTGCTTTTTTGAAAAACGTTAATTCCCAATTATATTTTGGTTAAATAAACATTTGCATTAGTGTTACAGTCCATGACTTCACATGCCCCAGGTAAGTATCAAATGGCAGAGGAAAGATAGCATGTGATGACGCTGATAAAGGACAATGTGCAAAGCCAGAGGCGTTCATGCTGAGAATTGAAATGTCCTATAAAAGTGTCCTTACTTTTCAATATTGCAAAGATGCATAGTACATAAACTGACAGGAAATAAGGACCAAGGTTTAAAAAAATAAAAGGGGAGGAACTCCAGGGGTAAAGCTATATTATTCACAAGGAGTACCAAATGTTCCTGATTTTTGAAAACAGAGCACCTCATACTTGGTCCTGAGTTCCCTGGCAGCCAAAACCAAGAGGGAAACAAAAGAACACTATTAATGTTGTCCTTGAGATAAAAATAATCAATTCTGGCGACGTGTGGTAAATGTATTCCTGAGTCCCCAAAAGGACACACTGTACAACATAGAAAATGATACCATCAGCTGCAAATTAAGACTATCTTGTAGCTATGCTTGTGATGTGTGCCACACATCTATTCATTAACACTGTTTGATCTTCTGCCTTTTTTATAAAGGGGCAGATTGTGAAATATTCTGTTTAGAGTACTGTGGGAAGATGAGAGTTTTCCTTTACTTCAGGTTTCAGGCACAATGTTAATACTAGTGATGGCAAGGAAACTGTGAAATGCAAAGAACTACAAAAGGATTTAGGTGAGGTGTTCAGAGTTTATTATTTTACATCAGGGTGGCCCTCAGATCTCTCAGATGAAACTAGAAGAGTAAAAGGAACAAAAAAGAGAGGGCAGGAATATACAGTAGGGAGCAGAGAACAAGCTTAAGAAGTAAGTCCTGTAGGATCTAGAGAAGTAAACAATGACACAGGGATGTCCTCTGAGAAAGTTCTAGACATTCAGCAGAAGCAGAGATGCAACCAGCGACTCTCTGGGCATGAAATCAGGTTGATATTTGGGAGGACTATCTAGCTATGTATATATTTAAATAAATTTACATTTCAAAGCAGCTTTAGGTTCACAGAAACACTGAAAAGAAAGTTTCCATTTACCACCTGCCTCCACACCCACACCCTATCCCACCATCAGCGTTCTGCACCAGAACAAGACATTTGTTACAATCAACCTGCACCCCCTGTCTTTATCACCATGATAGCTAATCTTTGTCAACTTGATTGGATTGAGAAGCACCTGGGAAAGGAGTAGAGCACATGTCTGGGTGTGTCCGTGAAGGTGTTTCCAGAGATGATTGGCATGTAGGAGTCAAAAGACCTGCCCTAGATGTGGGTGGCACTGCCCAATAGCCTGGGGTCCCTCATGGAACAGAGGGCCACCAACTTAGGCTCTCCTGACTGTGCTTCCTGGCTACCAGGAGGTGAGCTCCTTTCTGTTACGCCCTTCTGCCACGTTTCTCCTGGACACAGATTTAAAAGCAATCCAGCTGGACCATGTACTTTAATGTCTGAAACAAATCTTACACTTTTTAAACTGTTATTCTTGGGTATTCTGTCACGGTGTTATGGTTTAGATCAAGAATGACCCCCTAAGACTTCATGTACTAACAGGCAGGGCTTTTGGAAGGTAACTGAATCACGCATGTGATATAGCTGACTTGCTGTTAGGAGGTGGGGTCAGGGGGAAGAAGTGGGTCCCTAGGGGTGTGACCTGGAAGGGTATAGTTCCCTTCCTGGCTCCTCCTTTTGCTCTCTGCTTCCTGGCCACCATGAAGTGAGCAGCTTTCCTCCACCAGACACTTTCACTGTGCTATTTCTGTCTTGAAGCCAGGCAACCACAGACCGAAAATGTGAGCCAATGAAATTCTACTCCTTGAAGTAGACTAAGATACACAGTGATGAAAGCTGACTAACAATCATACAAAGTCCATATTTTACATTAGAGTTTAATTCTGTCATTGCACATTTCAGGGGTTTTGATAAATATATGACATGTGTCCACCGCTAAAAGCCTGTACATGTTTATCTTCAGGAAGCCCAGTTCCTTTTAGTTCAATGGCTAACTTAAGCATGAGGTTACTTAAGCCTAGACAGCAAGTATTCAGGATCTGAGAAGCAAAGAGCCATAGTAGAAACCAACTGAGCCCAGACCAAGAGACTGGAACAGGTCGAGTGCTCCTCTCAGCTCAAGAGTTTGTTCCTTATTAACTCTTAAGTTTGACTTTCTTGAGTCATGGTCTAGCATGCTATAAATTCTAATGGGAGTGGAAATAGCATGTGTAATGAAAAATAATGGAGTGTGGGATAAATCTAATTAGGAAAAGCCAATTATAATCTCACCTCAGAAGACTGAGGGAAATGAATTGAATTTTAAAGTTAATTAGGCAATTATATATTGTACCATTTGTTGAAAATCTTTCTAGATTTATGTGTTCAATTTCAGAGTTACAAGAGTTGCAACTTGGAAGAACTATATACTTGTTTCTAATTCCCTATTAAATTGTCCATGACAATTCTGAAAACTAAAATCTGACAGAGTGCCAAAGTCAAGGTGGACTTTCTACTGATTGCATTATCCTTGTCTGTTACTATAGTAACATGCACACGCACATTAATTTAAAGGGAAAATACTAGAGACAATCCCACTACCATGAAAGACAAAAATAAATGTCCTTTAAGATTAATATGCCATCAATATTTAACACTGCTAGAGGTTTAACCCAATTCAATAAAACAAATAACATGTAAGATAAAGATAAGAAATTAAAATAAAAATATTACAGATGTACAACTATTTGGAAAAACTAAGAAAACAAATTAGAAAATTATCATAACTAAAAAATGGCACAAATAAATATATGTAAATATATAGTGCTACATAACCATTGTGAGTTAAAAGTTAATTTTAAAAAGCCATCCCACACATTATTTCAAAAAAGAAAAAAAAAACAAAAAACACTTTAACATAACAAAAAGGTAAACAACCTATGTCAAAGGAAGCCACAAAATTCAACGAGGGACATTTTGATATCACACTACTTGAAGACTTAATAGATGCCACTTTCCTTAAATTTAACACAACATTAATTAAATACCAATGTTTAGGGAATAAAAAAATAATTACATAGTACACCTGGAATACAAATTGAATGAGAGAGAGCAGAACATTTTAACAATACAGAGAAATGTGAAAGGGTCTTAGGTGCCTGATCTTAGAGTATTGGATAAAAACTAAAATAATTCACATGAAAAGTAAGAAAATAAATAATATATATTTATAAAATGTACAAATTTTAAAGGCCAACCTAATTCATTCTGTACCAATTCCTCACTGGGTTATCTTGAACAAGCAGTCAAATATTTTTAAGATAATTCTTTTCATCTATAAAATGATTACCATACATTTTATCCCAGGTTTATGGGTAGAACTAAAAGAGACAAACACATCACTTAGCACTATATCTGTCTTACTTTTTCTGTTGTTTTATTAGACAACAGAACCTTCAGAAAAATCAGTTCCACAAAAGGGTCATTTTTAACCCTAATAAAGCAAATAATTTTCAATGAAGTTATAGTATTAATTTATACATTCTATAATAAAACCATCTCTGAGTATGGTATATTGATGAGGGGCTGGGGGTATAAAATGTTGAAAATTACTGGCAAGTAATTTAATAATATCTTTGAAGAACTTCAAATACCTTCCTGTCTTTTACTGAAGTAATTCTATTCTAGGAACATAATCCAAGAAAAATTTATAAATATATTAATTACTATATATAAAAACTCCAATATTCAAAAGGCAAACTATTAAGTAATTATATATCACCATGAGAATATTTTAGCCTACAGAATTTGATGGAAACAAATAATTATAAATGACATAGAAAATGCTTAGAGCAGAATCAAGAATGTGTGAACTACATAATCTCGTTTTTTGCAACTAAAGCCATCTAGATCACTGCTTCTATATGTGACAGAAAGAAATGTGATGCATGTTTGCATTGCCTGCTCACCCTTTGCTGGGACAAAGTAATCAACACCTACAATGTAAAGGAGGAAAACTTTATTTGGCACATGGCTTCAAAGGTTTCAGTCCATGGTTAAGAGGTTACTCCATGGTTCCTAGAAAGAGGCAAAAAAATTACAAAAGAAAAAAACTGCTTAGTCCACAGAGGCTGGGAAGCACAGCAGAGAAACAGAGCCAGAGAGGAAGGGGCCACGGAGAGGACCTAAGGTCACAGCTTACATGATCCACCCAGGCACACCAGAAGCCTGCTTTACTAATTCTCTAGGCAGCTCTGAAGGCAATCAGGCTATCTTAACTGCCCCAATGTTACTTCTAAGAAACTGAGTTTCTTAGTCTTTTCTGTATCTTCCAAATACTGCCCAATAAACCATTATTTGTTTTATAGTAGAAAATATGTTATTGAAAGTAATATGTCAGGACAGTTAGATTTCTATAAAGCAAGAAATTAAAATATAAGATCTGAACATTCTTTAAATAAAATATGTCTACTCTCTGCCTTTATGAGGTTTAATTACCTAAATTAATAGTTTTGGCATTGACTTATATTATTTAAAAGGCTTAGGTCTCTCTCTGAAAATATTAATCATTCTATAGTATTTAAAATATTAAAGAATAGACTATTAGAACCAATGCACCTTTAAAGGGAATGCTAGAATAATCCTTGGAATCATATATGTATATATATGTGTATATATGTGTATATATGTGTATATATGTGTATATATATATGATTTATTTATATATTTTGTACATAAATGCTTAACTATTAACATTGTAGCTATTCTTATAATTTTTATGTTTCTCTTTTTAAAAATGTAATTAAAAATAATCAAGAGTCATGGTGATTTGGATTCTTACTCATGGGGATTCTCCTATTTACTGGCAATTACAGGACACTCATACATAACATTTTTTGTATTATTGAGGAAATAAGGTGGCCTTTTGGACATGTCAGATCTTAGTGAGAATTCCTGTTTACTCCCTAACTACATCATATTACCCAAATTATTTTACCTCTATTAGTCTCAGTCATCCTAACTACAAAATGGAGACAATTCTAACAGTTGCTTTGAGATTATTTCTGACATACCTGTGACTAGCACTGGAAAACCCAGGCTTTGCCCCAGAGAACTAAATTTAAAGTAAAATTTTAAATAGAAAAAAAAAAAGTGTGAACATGTACAATTTGAAAATGTGTTATATTTTAAAGATGAGAGCAATTCAATCTACAGCAACAGAAAAAAACTAAATTTAGAATAGTTAGCAAAATCAAGTGGTTCAAATTGGATCAACAGACAAGAGTGAGTTTGGAGCTAGCCTTGCTAGTTTGGCCTCTGTGGTCTGTGGTCTATGTAGACGTTCAGTTAATTCCCTACCCATCCCACCCTGCTTCCTCTCTTTCTTTCTATAGTTACAAATTGAATTTTCTGGTAAATTGAATAGTCTGATTCATTAACATTACCATAAATACCAAAGGCAGCTTCCCCATTTCCAAGTAACTATAACTTAATAAAATGCACTTCATTTGAAACATATTCATGGATCGTGAGTCACAGATTGCATCCAGATCTCTATAGATTAAAATATTAGCTCAAGATTTTATAGGATTCTCAATTTAAACATCATTTGGTTTTGAAGTTTTTTTCACCAAATGGATTTCTATACTTTTTAAATAAGTGTTTGTGATAACAAATGTTAAATGATAACAAACGTTATACAATTATAAATATTATTATCAATTACTACTTTTATAAGTTATTTATAATATAATTTCCTATACTTTTTAAATAAGTATCTTTTATAACAGTTGAAAAAAGATAAATTACAATATGCTAAGAATGTCCTATATTGGATCAAAGACAAGTTGGGTCAGTGATTGTATGGATATACATGGAAGATTTAGATATTTAAAACTGTTTTAAACAGTTGCCTTATAAAGTGAGTAAAAGTCAAGTACTTGTGGCACTTTTCCTTGTGAATATTTGTATTATAAATACACACATGTGCACACACAACCACAGATCAGCTTTTTGGAAATGGGAACCCTCCAGGTCCTGGACAAATAAACAGAAAATAGCAGAACATATTTTACACGAACATCCATTGTCTTGAAGCTATTTAAAAAGATATAAATGCAGCTTGAGTGAGAACTCAAGAGAAAAGGGAATGTAGAATATGAATAAAATATGCAGAAGCCTGTAAAGAAGTTAATTTTAAGAAGAAAATCAATATGAAAAGGATAGCACTGTTTGGAATTGATCTTTCTGATGTTTTAGCCCTGGGCAGAGAAACAATCTTGATAGAAGAGGAGCTAAAACATTGACTGCTGGCAGATGCGTGTGTATTCTGATCCAAGGTTGTGTGAGTTAATCACCAAGAGGAGGAAAAAAGAAGCATTTGAATTTGGCACAAAGAGTTCTCTGGTTTGCAAACTAGTAGGCCTGCACAATGAAAATACTGGCTCAGTGGAAAAAGGTGGAGACCAAAGACTCCAAGGATTTAAAGAGATTCTAGAGACTACCTTCATCTTTAGTAGACAAATGCCCATTAACCAATGTACCCTGCAACATGGCGTCTCAGAGGTCACTCCTAACCTCTCTTAGAATCCAGCTATACAGATTAAAAATATAACTTTCAGCCTCAGTTTTGTAACATGCTGGACAAAGATCTCAAGAATTATCTGCCAAAGATAAATCAATTTGAATTCACATTTGTAAAAATGTTGTATATCACTTTGAAGAGAGGCATGTCATGGCTGTATCTAGATGCCTCCCCAAAGCATCATGTGGTCATAGGTGGGAGATTTTCAGAGGTGGTTGGAGAGATCTATAGTGCATGATGCTGGAATTGCTATGGTGTAATGGTAGGCTCAAGGGCTCTATGATTAAGGGTGTGAGTGCTACCCTCCCTATGTAGCCTGGAGAAGATATAAGGGATAGAAAGAGCTGTGTTCACCCCTGTTGCTTTGCTGCCTTCTGCCCACCATGAACTGTTTCTCCCTGTGAGAACTATCTGCCAACTCACCCTTCCTTGGAGCCAGCTGATGATGGACTGAAACCTCTACAAACTGGGAGCTAAATAAACCTTCCCTCATTTAACTTTGGGTGTCAGGTATTTATCTCGACAAGAGAGTTGCACTCTTGCTGAACTTAGTGCATTCTCATGTTTTAAAGCTTCTGTTAAATCTTGATACATTCTCTTATCATGAAACTTCAATTCATCTGCAGATCCTCTTAACCAAACCCTCACTTTTATTCCAAAGATACCAAGTCCCACAAGGTTACAACTGCCCAAGATGTTCCACGGAGCCACAAATGCTTCATGACTCAAACTGAGCTCAAAGTGGCCTACCAAATTTGTTTATTGTCTTACACCCTCTATTTCAAATACAGTAAGAGCATAAGAATCCCCCTAAGAATACAGGAAATACTCTAAAATATTGACTGCACATCAAATTATATCATCTCTGTCCATGCACATATTTATCTATCAAACAATGACCTGGCATTGATGCTCAAAAATTGTGCTGGGTCCTTTGTATATAAATACTAAATAGAATACAGCTTCTACTCTCCACAGTCTCAGTGGAGGAATAAAGTATGCATGCAGTAAGGAGGGAACAGTGAAAGAAGTGCTCTAAAAGGGTACTGTAGTAGAACAGAGATTAAAGGACTAAATTCAGGTTAGACTGGAGTCAAAAATACTTGCAAGAAGTGTTTTTGCAATTAAGATGTGAAAGAGCCACTGAATTTCCCCAGGCCAGTGGGAGGATCATGGAGGCCAGCCTCTCTCCTCACCTCTCAAGGATCTTGCCCTAGTCTTGCTCTCTAAATCTGTGGTCAGCCTGCCTATCCTGATTTCCTAACTCTCCTCCATTTCCCCATTCTTCCCTTAATTCCCTCTTCCCTTATCATTTGTCTTGTGGTTAATCGAAAAGAATGAAATGTTTGGCTCTAAACTTTAAAAAAATGCATATAGGCAGGGCTGGAAAACAGGATTCTCATTCAAAACTACAACATTATGACAACTCTATGATACACAGGCTAAAAGCCAAACTCCTTTTTATTAGTTCTCCTATTTTCATTTATTTGGAAAAGCTATTATGCAAAACTCTAACATACATTTTGAATTTTTTTTTAGTACATATTTGCAGTATATAATGTTTACATTTCTTGTGTGGAGCTGGTTCATATATGTAACATATCTTCATTCCTTTTTTCATCCCCTGTCCCTTCCTTTCTGCCTCTTCCCCCTCTTCCACCATCTCTTGATCCCTTTCCCACTTGAGAAAAATCTATCTCCTTACTTCCTATTATCTATCTTTTATTTTGATCTTTATTTATATTTTGAATTTCTCATATAAGACAAACCATACAATACTTAAACTGTGTGTCTGATTTATCTCACACAACATTATGGTCTCCAGGGTGCATTCATTTTCCTACAAATGACTCAAGTTTATCCTTCTTTGTGGCAGAGTAGTACTCCATTGTGTGTAAATACCATGTTTTCTTTACCCATTCATCTATTTATGGAAATACAGGCTGCTTCCAAGAATCAGTTATTATGAATTGTTAAAAGCTCAATTCTTAACAATGATGGTGGGCATATACTGTTATCAGTACAAATGTCATTGGGGAAATGGCATGTCCCCAGCTCAAGAGGGGGTGGCTGAACCTCAGTCAGTGCATGCAGGACCACAACTAGCTGATAGGATCTTTAGGGTAACAGCCCTGTGCATACAGTGGTAGGCAAGCAGACATCACCTGTACGAAGGAAGGTCTGCCCTTCCTCTGAGAACATGCGGCTCCATGCCAGGACACATAGCTAAGTGAGCAGATGGATTTCAGCCCCATTCACTCCCTCTGGCGAGATGCCTTTGTGAATCCAGGACAGTGAGCAGAAAGATTTGTTCCTCCCAGGACAGCAAGCAGAAAGATTTATTACTCCCAGGCACAACGTTTGATTCAGAAAGAGACAGGTGACCAGAACACAGCCAGAATCCATCCTTGAGACTGAGAAATAAACATGAAGGCCAAAAAAGATTTTTCTTCTTCTCTGGGATTATCAACCTAGAAAAATGTAAATCTGAGCCGGATGTAGCTATTTTCCTACCATTAGGGAGAGACTATATGTACAATAAAGGAATGCATAGAAGGAAATAGAACCATCACACATATACACACACAGAGTCCTGATACTATTTTTGAGGTTCATGTCCAGCTAATCCATGCAATGACTTTCCAGCTTCATTTTTTCAAAAAGTTGGTATATGCTTGGGTTTCCATCTAGGTGGCCCCCAGGAGCCTCACGCATTCCTAGGCAGCGCTTTTGAAAGAGCACCCTGGGGGTGCTCCAGCTGACTTGCTCCGACAAGGTGGGGCTGGGTTGGGGCAGGGTTTCAGTGGAGATGTCACCTGGAAGGGTCTAGCTCTCTCCTTGGCTTTTCCCTCCTCTCTCTGCTTCCTGGCTGCCATGATTTTCCTCTGCCCAAGCCCTTCCACCATGCCCCCAACCATGCAAAGACTGAAACTTCTGAAACATGAGCCAAAATAAACTGCTTCACCTTTAAATTGCAAGTGTTGGGTATTTTGTCCCAGTGATGAGGAAAGTGATTAAGGCAGTGTATGTCCCTGTACAGCAGTCACTAAAATAGTTCATATACATATAGCCTCTAACAGAGTCTGCAGATTCAAATGTCTATAGGGATCCAATGCAAGACAAGACAGTAGGACAGAGACAACATGGAGTACTGGGGACTGTAACAAAACCGGGCACAAATACTCTGTCCAGAAGAACCAGCTGCTATTCATCCCAGCTGGCTTGAAATGGCACATGCGCCTAGATCAAGTTTTCCAGATTTATTTTGATGACTATCTAGAAATACAGATATTTATAGAAAAATCTTTTTTTTTTTAATATTAAGAGCTAATTTTAAAAAGAAGTTACAAGGCTATGCAGGTGAAATGCCATCTATCAAGCCAGCTCATATCTATCCTGGCTCATATCTAACTGTACAATGTGGCCTGTACTTCTTCTCCACCCTCCCTCCCTCCCATCTTCCACCCGTCTCTCCCTTAAAGACCCCATTTATCTTAGACCATCTGCCTGTCTGGCCACCCCTTCCCCCACTAATATCCTTTGATCTCAGCTTATTTTTCACTTCTTCCAGAAAACATGGCCTGGTGTCACAAGTCTGGGTTCAAAATGATACCTCTGTATTTTTTTTAGAAAAAGAAAGAAGAAAGTAGAGAGGCAGGGAAGAAAGGACAGACAAAGCAAGTAAGCTAGTTGTGTTCATAAAGAACCTTGTATATCATGGTAAAGACAAAATATTACACCACAGAAGATCTCAACAAAGAGGATGCTTAGGGAGGAACATAAAGAAAATTGTGAGTATCTGGGGTACCCCAGAACCAGATTTAGGCCACAGATAAAAGATTTAAGGATACTCCAAAAAAATTAAGTAATCAAGATAAATAATATTTTAATGCAATATTTTAAAAATCAAAAGTAATGGAAAAATATTCCATGATGAACAAAATATCATATTTTAAAATAAAGATCATTGTTGCTGTAATCTTCACTTATAACAATTTTGCCAATTTTGCTTTCCATGGTTTCAGTTACCCACCATTAACCATAGTCCAAAAATATTAAATGTGAAATTCCAGAAATAATTCATGAGTTGTGAGTAGTATGATGAAATAGTGAGCTGTCTTGCTTCATCTCAGGACATGAACTATCCCTTTTTCAGGTGTATCCATCCTGTATATGTTACCAGCCTGTTGGGTCATTTAGTAACAATCAGTTCATAGATCAGCTGTGATGCTATTACTCTGCTTATGTTCATGTTACTCTTGTTTCATTTAATAAGGTTCCCAAAGTATAAAAGTAGTGTGTTTTATTAGAATGCACTGTTAATTCAATGTAATTGTTCCATTTTACTATTTATTGTTGTTAATCTCTTACTACGACTAATGTATAAATTAAACTTTATCACAGGTATGTAGGTAGGGATAGGAAAAAAATAGTATTACATATAGAGAGTTTGGTGCTATCTCTAGTCTCTAGCATCTGCTGGGGTCTTTGAATGTATCCCTCAAAAATAAGAAGGGATTGCTATACTGATTTTTTTCCTTTTGCTTCAAGCTCTAATATGATTTTGTACAGTGCTTTTAAAATAAAATTTGGATATTCTGATCTTCATAGGTTTTTGCACTAACTTTTATATTTTAAAATATTATATTAAATTAGTACTTAATCTGCCTACTGAGCTTTTTGGAGTATCCTTAAGTTGTGTGCCCAAAGGAAGTGCTTCCCTTACCTAACACTGGTCCTCACCTCATTCAGACACAGCATAAGGTTTTACATAGTGCATTTTTCTGTGTCTCTACTCCTTTCCTTTGTGCTAATGTTGTCACTTATTTTTTATTATTTTTACATCATTACAAACATATAATACACTGTTATTACTTTTGTTTACACTGGTGACTATCAGCAGTCTTAATATTTATCTATGTAGTTGTTGTAGATGCTTTGTAGAGATCAATATTTCTTTCTCTGGTATTATTTTTCTTCCACTGGAAAGACTTAGAATACAAGACTACTGAACATAAATTATTTCAGCATTTTTATTTTCAAAATAAATATTTAATGGTACAGTGGTGTCTGACTGCAATCTCAGCTACTTGGAAGGTTGAGGCAGGAAGACTGCAAAGTCTAACCTGGGCAACTTAGCAAGACCCAGTCTAGACAAGTAAGCAAGCAAGCAAACAAACAAATAAATAAAAGGGCTGGGGATGTAGTTAAGTGGCAGAGCGCTTGTCTACCACACACAAGGCTCTAAACTGAGCCCGCAGGGTTGTAACAAATAAATAAATACTGACAGATAATGGCATCTTTACCGCATACAGAATTCTAGGTTGACAAGAGTTTTCCTTTCCTAGATTCCCCCTATCTTCTCATTCTTATTTTTGATGAGATATCTGCTAAAGTTCTTACATTTCCTTTTCTGTAGTCAGCTTTCTATTGCTAATAATATAATGCCACAGATGGAGTAAGTTACCAAAAAAAAAGTGTATTTAGTCTCATTGTTCTGATGCAGAGTCCAAGGGCCACATCAGGCAATGGCCTTCTCGCTCGCAGCACAGAGCAACACATGGTGAGAGCCAGGGAGCCCTTGAGAGACCCAGCCAATTGGCTTTTATAGCAAACACATTCCAGAGCTAATCCATTAGTGATCAATTAATTGTATGAACCCATTAATCTGTTCATGATAGTAGAGCTTTAACCACTTCTTAAAGATCCCAGCTAGCCCCACTCTTAATATCTTATAAAGAGGATCCAACAGAAACACGACTTTTGGAGAGGACAAATAATATTCAAACCACACCAATACCCAACATCTTTTTCCTTCCTGCCTTTTATAAGGATTTTTTTCCTTTTTTAATTTAAACAATTTGGTTATTGTCTTCATTGTTGTAGTCACTTTCGTGATTTTTTGTGCCTGGAGCTGGTTGAACTCAAATATGTGGATTTGTATTTTACACCAAAATTGAAAATGTTTCTGTGGTTATTTCTTCATATTGCACCTTTCTCCTTTCTTTCAGGAATCCATTTACAGATACATCCAGTTTTTTGAGGTTGTCCCACAGTTTACTGAATATAAATATAGATAGAATAGAATAGAATTTATACTTTTTTGGTGGTGCTGGAGGTTGGACCCAGGGTCTCACACATGCTAAACAAGCAATTCACCACTGAGCTACATCTCCAGTCTTTTTTTCTTCTGATTTTTAAATTTTTGAATAGATTTTTTTATCGCCATGTCTTCGATTTCACCAGTTTCTTCTCAAATGGTAAATAGGCTTGTAATTTCTTGTCAAATATTTTTTAAAATCTCACACATTGTAGTTTTATGGGTAGAAATTAGAATAAGTTTTTTTGTTGTTGTTCTTTGGGTTTTGTTTTGTTTGTTTGTTTGCTGGTACCAGGGACTGAACTCAGGACCTTGTGCTTGCAAGGCAGGCAGTGGCACCACTGGCTAAATCCCCAGCCCAGAATAAGTTTTTTTTTTTATATATCCTTAGTGTTTTTACTTCTTGAACATGTAGATTACAGTTATAATAATAATTTGAATGTCCTTTCTGCTAATGCTAACATCTCTTGCCAGTTTTAGGTTGGTTTTGTTCGACTGATTTATCTCTTCATTATAGGTTGCATCTTCCTGCTTTGTGTGCACAGATTTTTTTGATAATATTCCAGGAATTGTAATTACTACCTTATTGGGTACTGGCTAAATTTTGTTTCTAAAAACATGCCTGAGTTTTGTCTAAAACACTATGAAGTAACTGCAAAGCAGTATGATCTTCTTAACTCTTGCTTCTTAATATTTGTAGATGAAAACCGAGCAGTGTTAATTAGAACTTATTATTATCTTGTTCTGCTGAGAGAGGAGCCTCTGCGCACAGGACACAGTAGTATGATCAAAATAAACAGTGAATGTTTCAATCAAAAATGACTACAGTAAAAGGAAGATTGCCATTAACCCCACTCAAAACATCCCTTCACCTTGAGCACATTTATCCTATCATTCTTGCCACAGTTCCGGAAGTCCTTTTTCGTGAATATCTTCATGAGGTGTGATAAAAAGAGAAATAGGGTGAACGCGACTGCTGAGTGCCATCTAATGGAAAATCAGGCTTGTAAAAATATAACAGGATGTCTCCATCAACCTTATTCATCTGGCTTGTCCCCAAAATCAAAATAATCATGAAAAATAAACCTTTTTAAAATTGATTCAGGACATTAAGATAGCCAAAACAGCACAACTAAAGACACTTGTAAAGGCAGATTTCCAGAACTAGCTTCAGAAAGTGGCAAGAATGAAAATGTTTAATTCTGTTATCTGTACTGTAACATATATTTAGATTTATGCCTATACTAATGCCACTTGCTTGATACTTGTCATTTTTAGGGCCTTTCTTCTCTCTAAAACAAAGAAAGAAGATAAAATCTCACCTTTATTTTGATTACTTTTGATTATTTTTATCATTTCCTTCTGGTATGGAAATTCTCCTCTCCTTTACTATTATTTTAGTGGTTACTCTAGCAAATAAATCAGGCAGTCATAGTTTTTAAATACTATTTTTATGTAAAACTGTTGTGCCCTTCTTTAACAATGCAATAATTCAATAATCTTTTATCATTTTAATGTCCTCTAAATTTCTATACTATTGTTGTCTGATGTTTTGATTTTTATATAGAAGTTAAATCCCAAGATGTTTTTAATTGTAATTTTATACATGTACCCTAATGCTTAATAGTTTTATTGCTCCTTAACTCCTAATATTTGACTACTTATTGGGATCATTTTCTTTCTTCTTGAAGAAAAATTTCCATCTATAAGTGAAACTACTTCTCTTGGTGTGATTTTTTTTTTTTCAATTTCATGCTTATTCTTTATTTTCCCTGGGAATAGAATGCTAAAGTATCATTATTTTCTTTCAGCAAACAAATATAGCATTTTATGGCTTGTAATATTCCTTATTGTTTTTGAGTAATCAGCTGAAGTATAATTATTGTTTCTTTGAAAGAAATCTCTTATTTTTTCTGATAGATTTCAAAATTTTCTGTTTCAGGTTTTTTGGAACTTCACTTAGATGAGTTTGGTTTGTTTCTTTTTTTATTTATTCTGCCTGGACTTTTGAATCTATGGACTCATGTCTTTCATTAATTTCAGGTTTTATCTCTTTAAACAATGATTCTGCCTCACTCTCTCCTCCATCTTATTTCGGCTTTATAAAATATGGACCTTACTGCTGTGTATGATGGCGCCCGCCTGTAATCCCAGCACTTGGGAGGCTGAAGCAGGAGAATCACAGTGAGTTCGAGGCCAGCCTGGACTACATAGTGAGTTCAAGTCCAACTTGAACTACATAGTGAGACCCCATCTGAAAAATAAATAAATAAATAGCATTATCATAATATCTGGTATTTTAACAATTTTGCATTTTCTAATCTTGTCTACTGTGACTTCCTTCTGAATATTTTTATCTTTACATTCACAAGTTTTCTATGGAGATATGTTGAGCCTGTTATTAACCTCATTGCATGAGTTATTAATTTTCAGTTATTGTATGCTTCAATTCTACACTTGTTTTTTTATAACCTACTTTGTATTTTTTAATAATTTTAAACTCTCTGCTAGCATTTGCAAACTTTTAGTTAATCTCTGAATACTATAAACCTGATTATTTTTAACATCTGTGTCTGATAATTCCAATATCAGGTGCTCTTGTGGGTGTTTCTGTTGCTGGCTGCTTCTGCTTATCTCTATTCAAATTTTCTTGTCCCTGTGTGGGACTAGTTATCTTTGACTGTGTCCCAGATATTGCATTTGAAACATTATTGTGGATATGATTTTATGACACTTTCTCCGGATCAATTTTTGGCTTTCTTCAGCCAAACAATTGATGCACTAGTAATCCATAATACCATTATCCAGTTTCAGGAACTGAGCTTCTCTGGATCTACTAGGTGACTTAAAACTAGATGCTTACCCTTATGGGAGACTAGTTACTTCTGATTAATTCTTCTAGGCCACAACACAATTAAAAGGTTTGGTAGGACCCACTGAGGAGCTCAGTAAATCATTTCTTTCTTCCTCTACTTTATTCCATATTCCTTTCTCCACGGTACCTTTCATATAGTTGCCTGAGGCTTTTTGCAAAATGCTAATAAGAGAGTGTTGCCTCATTTTTCCAGTAGTATTCAGTCCTGCTCTGAGATACATGTCCTGGCATTGGAAAGACATTTCTTTGTAGTTTGGCACCTATCTTTTTTTCCAGCCTCTCTCCCTGCTGTTTCCCCTGTGCACTTGGCATTAGTGTCATCCTGAACTATAGTTTCAGGAAACACGGAATATTCCTTTGTATCTGTGTATCTTTGACATGCCCATCACTGCAGCATACAAGTTGAGTTCAATCCCTCTTGTTCATCTTGTAGCTTTTTTGCATCTTTCAAGATTTAACTTGAAGATGATTTCTTCTGTGAAATCTTCATGGAGAAAGATTACATGTTTTCCTCTGCAACTTCCCAGTACTCGTAGTTATCTCCAAGGTAACTGCCATCTCTTCATTAGTAAGTCTCTTAAAGACAGGAAGGAGTTCTTGCTACATTTTTTATTGCCAGCACAAAGCACAATGCATAATCAGTGAACAAAACGAACTGTAACCCCAAGTCTAGGGCTCTTCCTACCATACTATGCTGTTATTTCTTCCCCTCATAAATTCCACCTGAAACTAAATAGCTTAATTGTGGAAACATTGCTAAGTTATTTGGCAGTATCTATAATTTCTGGCATCATCTATTTGCTGTTAAGAAAACCCCTTCCTGATTGGCCCAAACTTCACTTCTCCTGTATATATTAAATGCATGTACACATGCACACTCACATCTCCCCTCCACGCGTGCATTCACACACAGACAATGACAATGAAGCAGCTACAGCAATCTCAGATGGTCTAAGTACCGATAGATTATAAAATGGGCATTCGCGCTTCCTGCCTACTCTCTGCTCTGGTTTTAATATTCCTCAATTCAGTCAATATGTTTACCACTTCCAGTATGGCTACCACTGTCCTCAAACCTGAGATTGCATTTGCAACCCAGTCAGGTAAGGTGCTCACCCTCCACTTCCAATATTGAGAGGAGACAGACAGGAACTAAAGGTCCCATGATTACACACCTAAAAAACTGCGGGAAGCACAATGAGAGAGAAGCATGAGATGTTATAAAATCAGGGAGACCTAATCTGCTTTAGAGAGTAAAGAAGTCTTCCCCAAAAGAGGGCTGAAGCGAGACATGTAGGATAAGTAGGAATATATGAGGACGGAATAGACGGGACAGAGAATTCCAGAGGGAGCACACAGAATGTGTACAGGATCCAAAATGAACGCAGGGTCTTAGGAATCAAAAGAAGCCAGAGTGGCTGGATTCAAGAAGCCATGAATTGGAGAGGCAGACGGGAGATTACTAAATATTATGGAGACAAGGTTCAGGATTGAGATCTTTATCCTAAGAGCACTAGGAAACCACTGAAAGACCACGAATATTCCTGAAATTGATTTTATTTGTATAGTTATAGGGGTAAAACTGTGGTGACTGGAATCTTCCCATAAGAAATCTCTGTGGAGTTCTCTGACGAACACCATTACACACCTCATCCAACTTGCATCAACAGCTTCCTTTTCTCTGGGCTCTGCCACAGCTAAGACTAACCTTGGTAGAGAATTATGGCCAACTAGATGTAAGTTAAAAATCTTATAGGTGGAGATTATGTTTCCTATGTGAAATAAAACAGATTTTTTTTTTTTGTACCAGGAATCAAACTCAGGGCCTTGCACTAGTAAGGCAGGCACGATGCTGCTGAGCTCAATCCCTGGCCCTAAAACAGATTTAAAAGAAATTATCTTCTCTTCAGTTATTTTTTGCCTGTTATACAGATGTTAAGTCTGGTGATGCAGCAGCCGTATTGCAACCCTGAGACAACAAGCAGGGAGATCAAAAGTGTTATCCTAGGGATAGCAAACAAAGAAGATACCCAAACAGAGGAGGAACAGGAAGGACAGTCCTTGATGACTTTATCAAGCATCTGCAGCAACCCTGGCCTGTTTTTGTTTATTTGTTTGTGTTATTTTATTTTTATAGGTTTCTTACAAGAAAATCAAACCCTTAATTGGTTAAATGACTTGAAGTCTGGTTTTTGTTTTCTTTCTGCAACTAATCCATTCATAATTGGTGAAGAATGTTTAGGAACCTTGGACAAAAGGGAAAATGGCAGTGCAGAAGAACTCATGAAATCAAACATGACCTGTATTGGTCAGCTTTCCCCTTGCTAAGACAAAATACCCAATACCCACAACTTAAAGGAATAGAAGATTGACTTGGCTCATGATTTCAGAAGTTTCAGTCTGTGGTCAGCTGGCTCCAAGGCAGAAACATCATTGCAGAAGGGCTTGATGAAGTAAAGCTGCTCACTTCATAGCAGCTGGGAATCGGGGCACATGGGACAAAGGCCAGACAGATATCCCCAAGGAGGTGTACCCCAGTGGCCCACCTCCTCCAAGTGTGCCCTGTTTCCTAACAGCACATTTAGATCCAGTACCTACATGATGGAGCCACATTTCCATGCATCTCTTAATCTAGTCGAGTTGACAATTAAGCTTAACCATCATATGACACTTCACTGATAAAAGGAGGACAAATCAAGGGTATTTAGATCACACAAGTATGGGCTTCCAGTTTTCACAAACAAGTGAGAAGAAATGCTGCTGTCCAACTTTAACTGCATTTTCTATAGGTCTTACTGTTCAGTTTATGGACATTTAAAAAAAATTTTGGACATAATATTTTTGCTGGAACCTTTGACTTTCTTGGAAATATTCTTACTGTGTGGCTTCACATGCACCTACTTTTAAGGCCTTCAACAATCCACCCTCCTTCCTGGGGCTCCCAATTCTCAGCTAAAGCTAATAACAAAAAATAATATAAATGCTTCAGAATTTTTCTATTTGCTTTAGTCACCCTTTTGAACTTAATTAGTGTTAACTTGTGGTGTGTTTTATTTGCAATAGGCTTGACAAGACTTTAATAAACATATTCTGTGTTGCAACTGTAAATGTTTTTAAGATCAAATAAACTTTAGTTTTCCTGCTACAAAAATAGTGCATGTTCACTATAGAAAAATTAGGAAGAAGCCCTTTTCTCTTTATTTCAAGTACTTTCAGTTGAAATATCCATTTATATTGCCAGAAGACTCTTCTGAGCATAAGCGCTAAGGGAATTGTGATACTCTATTTACTCCAATGTCACTGGAGTCTACAAAAAGGACACAAGGGTCTTGGTGGGAACATCAGAGTAAGTTGCAGCTTGATTACAGCTGACTGCCCTGTGCTCAGGGAGATGCAAGAAGGCCAAGTTTACAACAGACTTGTCTCAAGTGACTCGATTTTAAATGAAAAGTGGTTGGGAAGACATCTGTCTCACAGCCTGAGCTGTAACTTTCTGTAGCACTTGTACAAAGGTGAAGGTAGGGCTTTCTTGTTCACGGCTACATCCTCTAGTACAATGTGGGGCAGTGTGTTGCTGACAGAGTTCAACTAACCCCTCTATGGAAACTATGGTCCAATACAAAATCTCTGCAGAGTACACCAGGTAGTTGTGCTACATAACAGGGCTTTTCATTTGAAGAAGGAGGAAGAAGAGGAAGAAGAAGAGAAGGAAGAGGGCAAAGAGGGGGCGGGCAGGCTCCAGGGTAGGAGTGTCTCCTTCAATCATAGCAGTAATATCTAATAGTTATTTACTTGCTATGTTCAAAGCACTGTTCCAAATACTATACAAATATTAAGTAATTTAATTTCCACAGCAGCCCCTATTTTTAGCCCTATTTTAGAGATGAAGAAACTGAGACCCACGATGGTTAAGTCATGTTTCACAAGTCCACATCGTACAGAGCTGGGACAGAACACGCACCTGGCTTCATAGCTGGTGCCTATCTAGCACACAAACTATCTGAGTTTATGACACAGAGATCTTCTAGCTGAACTCTGCAAGTTGTGTCCAGAGCTGTCCTATGGTCTGTATTCTTTGCACTCTACAAAGTTGCTTGAGGGTTGTGGTTGGCTCCAAGATTTAGTGGCACTGATTTGTTAAGGTTTGTGAATTCTGCTTCACAGGCTGGAGTTCCTGGGCCCATGACTCAGTCACTTCCACAGCCCTACCAATTTACTGCCGTGGTCAGATCCTGATGAAATGGCAAAACTCTCTGTTCAGTTGAATTAGCTCATTACTGCTAGTCCAAGAGGATAGAAAGCACACCAGGAGACAAAGTGAAAGCTTTCCTTACACCAGCGGACCAGTCTGTGTCCATACATGGGAGACTGGCCCCATCCAGCACTCTGCAAAGGACATACTCTTTGGGAGGGGTGGGGCTACAGATAAGGCACATCTGACATACATTTATTGGTTACAGAGTTTGAATATTTGTTAGCAGACAGGCTCAGCTGTATCCAGGCATGTGAGGCAGGACAGACCCCGACATGTTGAGCAAAGGAAATTTCAAGTAGGGAATTTCCCCATAGTAAATCCAGCTTGGACCATGGAGACAAAATTCCCCTTTCACTACAGATCTACCTGGCATCTAGTTTTATGGCTTACGCTTGAATTCTCTCATCAGGAGAAACTTGCATTCAGGGGGATTTGGTGTTTGGACAGCTTGACAATTAAAGATGCTGTATTGCAAAGAGATTTTAGAAGAAGCTCTTAGATAACTATCCACAGCCTTTTGCTCTCTGGGAACACAGTAAGAGTGCAGCTAAAAGCTCAAGCCATGGCATAGGTCAGGGCCCCCACAGGAACAGATGACACAAAAGTGAATAATAATCCAGGAGGTGTTTATGTGTAAATTTGAAAGGTATGGATAGGAGAAGCACAGTGACAGTACAGGAACCTAAGCTGGTGGTAGTAGACCTGTCTCCAGGTTACACCAGGATAGCCAGTGCCTGGTTCAGCAGGCAGATGGAAGGTTCAGCCAGCAGGTTGCTTGGTGAGGAGCAGCAGCCTTCAGTGAGGGGATGGAACCAGGTGGAAGGGGAGTTCCTGGGAAGGAAATGGGACAGTACATACACCTCTCCCATTTCCCCTCCTACATTTTTCCTGCCAGGCATGCTCTGCAGCTGGAGCCAAAAAGCAGCAAGAGGGATTAGGATTCATTTGATTTTTGTCCATACATGTCAGCCTTCCCAGCAGAGAGCAGGGAGCATAAGGGAAGAGGAGATCTGGAGAGAAGAGAGGAATGCATCAGGTATCAGAGTCTATGAACTGAAAGAGGGTTAGGTAGAGCCCACATCAGCTACAGAAGGTAAGGAAAAGATCAAAACAAGAGAAGAGGACATCACTACAGACATCATGCAAGATGGCCCTGTTCTTTCTATTCTATAACAACTGCAAGCTAAGGACAGCAGAACAGCTCAATGGCTGGGGATCAGTGGGTCACTACATTCTCTGGTTGCTTCACTCAAAGGCCAGTAGGAAACATCTGGAAGTAAAGTCAAAGCCATCTCTACTGCTACACAGCAACAACTACACTGACTTAATAGTAATGATCACAGAGAAAACATTACAGTGCAGCTATGCCCTTCATCCTGATAAAAATATTTGCTGAAGAGTAGTAAATAACTATGTGTGACTTTCCTAAGCCTTTGGATACAGCACACCTATAATCTCAACACTATGGAGCCTGAAGCAGTAAGACTGCTATGAGTTCAAGGGCAGCCTGGGCTGCACAGCGAGTTCAAGACCAACTTGAACTATATAGTGAGACCCAGACTCAAAATACCACCAAATAAATAAGTAAACAAGCCTATACAAAATATGCAAACTATATGGAGAAAATTGAGACCAAAAGAAAGTTTTATCTGACTCATACCTCTAGCATTTGAATGTTATACTACAAAGCAGTCAGAATAAGTGTGGACAAACAGCAGCCCATGTCTATTTTTGCAAATAAAGTTTTATTGGCACATATTCGCGGTCATTCTTTAGCATATTGCCCAGGGCAGCTTTCCTGCTAAAGTCCAGGAATTGAGCAGTTGTGTCAGACCACCATGTGGTGGCACTTTACAAATCTTTACAGTGGAATGTGACATGCAGTAACCTTGCAAGTGGGTTTCAGGAGACTGTGAGTTAATACTTCTCGCCAGGCTCAGACTTGGAAAAGGCAGCAGCTGTATCTAGCTTGATCATAGCTCAGCCCTGGTATCTATCAGGGGATTGCAGCAGAATGGAGGCCAAGAAATGTTTGCTTAAAAAAAAAAAAAAAAAAAAGCCAACGTTCTTATATCCAGAGCCTACGCACACTTAGAGCAGGAAGGCCCAGCACCAGCAATTCCATAAGAAATTCCCTTTAAAGATGCCTGAAACATCCTGACTGAAGAATTTCATGACATTTTTCCATGATTGGCTTCGTTTGGGGTTCAGCTTTTTTTTAATTTAGTTGAAATTTTTGGTTTGAAGTGCTTGAGGGAGAAGAGAAAGAAAAGGGCAACGGGCCACGTGCAATGTAAAAGGAAGTTCGTATCCAGTCTGCGGTCACGTTTCCCAGTGAAACATAAAACATCACAAGAAAAGGAAACAGGTCCAATGATGACTAAGTAGAAGTCACTGACACAGAAAAAAGTTCCATGTAGAATACTTCAGGTGATTATTTTACAGCATTTATTCTTTATGTGGAGGAGATGCATGCAACACCTAGAAAACACAGCCAACTAATTCACATTTGCCCTTGGAGCTAACAAAACAAGCCAGTGGAGCATACTGTGCTGACCTAGAGTTGCCCAGAAGGTTTCTCTTGGTTCTAACCTTTCAGAACTGACTGTGCCACTGGCCAGATCTTTCTGGGCCTTTTCTGTAAAGAGGGTGAGGGTGCAGAGCAAACGGTCTGCTTGCAGGGGTTGAGGTGGGAGAGAAGACCAAATATTTGCTTCAGAGAAAATACCTTCTGCTGGACATTCATTCATTCTTTCATTCAGCAAATATTCATGTCTAACCCGAAGAAGATTTTAATAGTGAACAAACCAGGCAAAAATATAGTCTGTGTGTGCGTGCGTGCACGTGCATGTGTGCATGTGTGTGTGTAAGAGGCAAAATTTCTGTTTAAAAGAAGAAAAACAGTACATCAGATGAGAATAAGTTCTGTAGAGAAAATAAAAGAAGGAAGGGTGCCCGGAGAGTGCTAGCTTCAGATTGTGGAAAGTGTTAGGTTGATTATCTCCCATGGGTTGTAAGTATTTACTGATGATCTGAAATTGGATTTGGCTTTTGGCTTTCCTGGTAATGGGTATGTGAGCTCTTTCTTCCTTTTTCACACAGCATTATGAGATGAGAAAACACATTACCACTGCACTAGAAAATTATTGTGAGTTGATCCTCACAACAGGCAGGAAAGTAAAAAAGGTAATTTATTAAAAACTCAACTTTGCTGAGGTTTGAGATTGGCAGCATTGTTGTTGTTATAATGACAATTCATCCCCTGCCTTGAACTTCCTGTATGCATGCGTTAGCATAATACACTTGGCCAAGTGGATATAATACTGCGATCTACCAAGAAAACAAGGGCACGGAAGCCGACTGATGCTGGCCATTTGGAGACAGCCTGGCCAAACTGTCAAAGACATCTTATCAGAGCCAGAAGCTTCTGCAAGCCAAAGAACCACCCTTCACCCCATGAGGCATTTTCCAAACAGAGCAACCAGACCCAGTGTCTTGGAAATCTGGTCAGAGCATTTGGGTGGTCGTATCCGAAAATACTCCTTTGTGTTTGCCAAGGCCCACCCAGCAGTGTTCAGCCCTGCAGAGAGCAGGGGCCTGGCTGACGGGGCTTGAACTTGAAGCATGCCCTGAACCAATTAAAAACCATGAGAAAAAATCTTGAAAACTTAATTGGCTTGGCCAGTTAGAGTGACTCATTCACAGAACCATTTCTAAAAGCATTGTGAAGAGAGAGATGGAAGACATTGTGTAAAGATCAAAACATCCCCTCTCCCATCCTAAATAATGCGAAGAACCTCCAACTTCTGATGAAACAAAACCAAACTTCGGTCTCTCAGTGTGAGGAAGGAAACTGTACAGCCTGCTCTCCCATCCAGAACCTTAGGTGACTGTGCTGGATGGGGTGGCAGTGAAACTGGGGAAGGGCCCTGTTCTTGAACACAGGTTTCAGCAGGACTGAGAAGCTCTGGCTCCTACACCTCTGCATTAGCTAGTTGGAGATTGGGCTCCTGTAACTGCTTCTCAGAATGGATGCTTCTTCTCAGCTCTCTGCTTTTGCCAGGGAGCCAAGAAGTCTCAGAGTGTGGAAGAGGAGCAAGGGTTGCCCAGGCCGGGGACACAGTCCTGAAGTCAACAAGATTAAGTTCAGAATCTCCTGCATGCTCTGCACTCAGGCTCTTCCAGATCAGCTGGCCCCACAGCTCAGCCTTCAGAGCACTCCGAGCATGCGTCGTGACTCCTACTGTTCTCCTACAGACATGGTGCCCTTTCCCACACTGTAGGCAGGGGAAAAAAAAAAAATCTTTGTATCCTTAGCTTCACTTCTTCCTCATTTTTCTTTATTCTCACTCCAAACTGTTCTTCGGACTTTAAAAGATATATAGCAACAAAACTCCCCCAATTAAACAGTTTGGATGTGACTTTCTGCCTGAGTTGAACGTTTGGGCTACATTGGCCCCGTTTGGGGGTGGTCACAGTTCAGCCCTTTCCTTGTAATTATGCCAAGACACACTACATTTCAGAAGGGTTGAAATTCCCCATGGCGTTTTCTTTCTAACATCTTAAATATTTGCTTATTTTTCCCACAGGAAACTTCACAGTTAAGTGTGCATTCCTAAATCCATTCTGGTTCGACTTATTCCCCTGGTGCCTCCCTTTTCAGCAAATCCGTGAGCAGCTCATTATGCACACTTCTCAAGGTTTGACGCCTCATAGCAGTACAAAACATGGTCTTTTGTGTTCGCCTAGTTTGATCAATAGCAGCCCTTTTTCTTGTTTACCCAGTAAATCTGGGCTATTGCCTTGTTCAAGACTACTCTTCCCACCTCAGAAACATCTCCAAAAACCCACCAGGCACCCTTATTTTTAAATCTCTCCTATATTAAAACTCAGTCATTTTCTGGACAATATGTCCTACGGCTCCCTGTGGAGCTGGCCATGCAATGAAAGCCGATGGCTGTTGGCCAGGTTTTGATTCCCAGTTATCCACGTAGCATCGTAAAAAGAGGAAACAGATATTCAATAACAATAAACTACAAGAAGTTGCACATGCACACACACATACACAAACACGTTCCAGGTAGAACACTCCAGGGGACCATTCTGCAGCATTTATTCTTTATTTGAAGGGAACAGATCCAACTAGTTAATACTAGCCTTATCTACCATCAGTGTAAGCCATTTATTCATTTATTTATTTATTTAGTTAGTTTGTTTGTTTTTGAGACAGGGTCTCACTATGTAGTTCAGACTGACCTGGAACTCACTGTCTAGCCTGGTTGGTCTCGAACTCACAATAATCCTCCTGCCTCAGCCTCCCAAGAGCTGGGATTACGGGTGTGCATCACCACGCCCGGCAGTATAAGTCATTTATGCTGACATTCTTAGTTTCTCATTCTCTTTGTGGACAGCCCTGTAAGTCACTAAATGGTGCAGAATATCTGAAAAACAGGTCAGGTGCAGTGGCATGTACCTATAATCCCAGTGGCTCAGGAAGCTGAGTCATGAGGATCACAAATTAATTTTCCAGACTGGGCAAAATCCTGTCTCAAAATTAAAAATAAAACAGAGCTGAGGACATAGCTCAGTGCAATGGTCCTGGGTTCAATCCCCAGGATACACACACACACACACACACACACACGCACACACAATCACACGACACCCAACAAATCAAGGGAAAAGGGTACAGCACAGGAGATGCTTTTCCTTGTAAGGAACCAAGGGCCTATTACCATTCTCAAATCTTGGATTATGAAATTGCCGTTTTTAGGTTAAAAATAGTTAACTATGAGTGATTTCATGAAACTGAAATTTACTTTATAATAGGTACACTTAAATGTCTAATTGTAGAAAAAATGCAGCCCCAAACTAAATAACATGAAAAGAAACACAAATTCACCATGAATCAGAAGTCATTTACTTAGCAGTGGGATAGGCAAGGCATATTTTAAAGAACAGGAGAGTTCTAAAAGGAGTTTTTCTACTAGAGAACCTCAGTGACTTTCAGCCTTGAGCAAAATTCTCCTAGGAAAGTGGTTGAGTCACTGAAAGCCATGCATTGTTTTGGAATAAAAGAAGGGCACTGTAACTTACTTCAACCTATAACCTCCGCTAAACCTCCCTTAACAGATTTGTCCCAGAGCCACTGGCAAAGATTAAAACACCTACAGTGAAATTTTTCCTGAGTCCATTTCCTACTCATGTTCCTTTATCATTATACATGCCAAGGACAAGAGTTTGGGAACAAGCAGAGAAAACCTAACACGTTAAGCAAAACCCTAAGCAAACTTTCCCTTCTCTAAGGACGTCATTAGGTCACCTACGAAATATTAAAAATTACTCCAGGGTGAACTAACTATGCATCCCATCCACTATGATGCAGGTTGTAGAACTCCATAAATTTAAACTGCATATTATGAGCTACATCCGTGTGCTTTTCAACCTTTCTTCCCACTAGCTCTCTCTTTCATAGAAAGTTCTCTCTCCTAACTGCTTCTTTGCCACCCAACAAGTGACAACTCAGCCTGACTTGTGGTTCGCTTCAAAGGGACTGCTTGTTTCTCTTAGGAACACTCAATTCACGCTTTGTTTCTTTTGTTTTCAGCTTGATTGTTTACCACCCTAATCTTGGTTCTTACTGTTAAGATCCATTAAGAAAGACAAATACAAAAAGTTATTGACCAATAAAAAGAAGAGAAAAAAGAAATTTCAAGGTCAAATGCTGACTCTATGCTGGATTTGTGGTCATAAAATAGCATCTAAAAATATATCATAAAATCTGTAAATACTACTTATTTGTATATAAAATATGCATGGATTATGTATAGTAGAAGCATGTTTACATAGGCATTGAAAAACACTTGAATGTATACCCAGGAAATAGGGTTGGGAATGTTGAAAAAGTTAGGGACATTTTACAATATTAATCATTTCTTCATTGCTTGATTTTATTTTTAAATGAATCCTTTTATTAAAACAAACAAAATGCCTGTCTTATGCTGAGTCTTAAAACCTCTGGTTCATTCAAGATCAGGTATGTGTGAGGAACCCACAACACCCACTTCCCAAGAGACATTTCTTTAAGCAAGTTTTCTATTGATTTCCATTAGGAAGTTCTATCACACCACAGTGGGACCTCTCCAGAGCCCAAAAGCCAAGTCTTCTAAGGACTTCACTCTACATTCCTTGTGTATTTATAATTTGGGACCCATGAGGCAGCCTTTTATTTAAATTTTGTAGTAACAAAAGGAAAGTGTTGTCTAAGAACAATCAAGGACATGCAAAAATTGTACATGTAACTTTTGATGCCACTGTACTCAGAATTAAGCAGCCAATGCCCAGCACAGGAAATGTCTCAGGGCCACACAAACCCATAATCTCAAGCTTCCTGCTTTCTCCTTCTTTTGCTTCTCCCACACTTTCCCTTCCCTTTTCTAACTCCCAGTCTTCAATCCTAAAATTGCTTTCCTTTTTTCCCCTTTTTTTTGTATGCTGGGCATTGAACTCAGGGCTTCACGCATGCTATGCAAACCTGCCCTCCTCCACTCTACCCACTGAGCTAAACCTTCAAACCATTTTTTAAAAATTTTGACATAGGCGACCATGGATTTAGCTCAGTGGCACTGCATCTGCCTCACACATGCAAGGTCCTGAGTTTAATCCCCAGTACCCCCGCCCCAAAATGAGATAGGCTCTTGCTAAATTGACAAGGCTGGCCTCAAATATGGGATCCTCCTGCCTCAGCCTCCTGAGTAGCTGGATTACAGACAGGTGCTCCCATGCCAGGCTCCCATTCTTTGTTAATGCTAAACTTTCTATCCCCTTAAAGTACACTTTGTATTTGCTTGTAAATATCCAAAACTCTCGGAAATTATATTAAAGAGAATCTGCTTAACAAAGGGCCTTCTGTATCCTGACCTATAGGACTTAATGTTAGGAGTGGATAAGTGAAAGTCTTTCTAAAACAATGAGAACAGGGAGCATTCATTAATCAAGCCTTTTTGGTGGACCAGACCCTGGACTAAGACATCTTTCATGTAACATCTCATTTTGTCTTCAAAACTTCAAGGAGACTATAATATAAAAAGGTTGTCCTAGCCAGGCGTGGTGGTGCACGCCTGTAATCCCAGCACTCAGGAGGCTGAGGCAGAAGGATCATGGTGAGTTTGAGACCAGCCTGGGCTACACAGTGGGTTCCAGATCAGTCTCAACTACATAGTGAGACCCTGTCTCAAAAAAACAAACAAACAAACAAACAAAAATAATAATAATATAATAAAAATAAATAAATAAAAAGGTTGTCCTAAGCCCCATCCACGCGATGAAATTTATAATCTCCTTTAGAAAAGAAATTGGGATTTTACCAATAACTCGCTTAAGTGGGGGTTTTTTAATTAGCTTGAATGGGACTAAGACTTGCTCTGGGAAATCATCACCTGTGCCACAATGGAGGAACCAGTCAACAGTCTAGTGACCTTTTCAAATGACTTTTCTATTTTTTGAGAATCAGTCAACAATGATAATCTCGATGCTGACTTTTGTAAAATGTCTTTACCAAAGGTGAACCTTGGCCTATAAGATTTTTCCCTTTGTTGCAAGACTCTCATAAATTTGGACACATGCTCAGAACTAAATCACTCAGTAGATGTTCCAACTTCCCCCATTGAACACAGATTAAGTAGTGATAGTGCCAGACCACAAAGGTAGATTTGTTTGATTCCAAAATCCAGGCTTCTGGCTACTCTATTTCATGTCCTCACCATGCAAATCAGCTTCTCATTTCATTCAGTTCTCGGAGTACAGTCTGTAGTTATCAGCCCCACTTCTCCACTAAAGCCATGCTGCCAAAGGACATCAGATTCTCCATTGATGACATCCAGCCCCATCTTACCCATGCTTATTCTGGTCACAGAATCTCCAAGTGTAGAGCACAAGCTGGACTTGCATTCTAAGCCTGGCATTCCTGGCATTCCAGAGAAGTTCTCCACCTCCATAATTGTCCCAGCCACCACCGTACAGGTCACTGAACGGTGTGCACTCCCCTCTCAAATCCTGGTTCAGTAGAGACCATCAGTCTGGTGCCCTCATCCCGGGTGAGTGTTACCCTGCCATTTCCACCAGGCTTTGCTTAAGGCACGCAAGCAGATGGGGAAATACACAGAGAACAAGAGACAGCTGGGTGACATGCTGTAAAAGTGATTAAGACAGAGTCCTTAATTGCAAACCCTACAGGGTAAGGCTAAAAGCTTTGCTTTCCTGCCCAAGAGTGGCCTTCAGATTGCCACTTCCTGTATCATCGGTATTATACAGGAACCTCTGGTCACCATCCGTAGGAACACGTAGTTTGACTTCAAATATCAGAAGGACAATCTCACCCTGGTTCTAAACTTTCTGCTCATTGAACATTTGTTCATTTACTCATCAAACCCATGCTGCCTGCTCTCTCTCTCCTCTCTCTCTCTTTCTCCTCTTGCTGATCTGTCTTCTGAAATCCGCACTGGCCCCTTCACCTTATCTGGGTGACTCATGCTCTTACTTCAGGCCTCAGCTTCAATGTGCCTCCCTCCAGAAAGCCTAACCAGATATTTCATCCATCACGCTCTTCATGGGCTACAGCTGTTATCCCTCTTTCACCACTTATTTTGCTCCTATCATCAAGCACGTACATAAGCCCCATGAGTTGAAAAATTGGTTCTGCTCCATTCACTCAGTTCCTGGCTTGAATGACATATGAGATAAATATTATTGGACGAATAAATTATGTCACATAACACAGTGTACACAGGAGGCTACAGCATCAGCTGACTTCAACAAAGTGGTAGCATTGGTTTGCTATCTATTTGTGGTTGTCCATCTCATCAAGTAGCAAGAGCTTTTAACTCTCTGTTCTATAGCTGATCCAAATCAGTTTCTTCTCTTTCACCCGAAAAGAAGGAGTTTGAGTATACTGATTTATTTCCATTATCCTGATTATGCACCAGGTTCCTAACTAAGGTGTTAATGGGACAGTGGAGCAGGTAATAAGATCCTACATTTTATTTCTGATTGCTCACTTCTGTGTCTGATAATGAGTTAGGATGTTAAATGATCAGCAATTCACAGATACATCTATAATTCTCAGTGATATATAATATTCACATTTCAATCATTATTGGGAGCATGAGAGAAAACTAACTTTACTGAAATGCCATTTGAAAAGTGTGCTTGATTGTAAATGTACATCAAAGCACCTGCACTCATCCACACCTAAGGAGAGAGTGCTCTGATGAAGCCAAAGATAGCTTTGAAGCTAACTTTCACTAAAAGGAAATGTCAAAATTATAAATTCCTCTGCATATAGATCACATTCTGATCCGCTTAACTTTTAAGGTTAACTACAACTTACAAGAAGTCTTCTTTTTTGTTCAAGAAGGTGTTTAATCAGATGTTTTGTCACCTCCTTCAGCATGCTATTAACCCAGAATGGAATCTGGGAAGGAACTATGGACCACCTACCGTAAACAACTCTATTCTGGTCTGCACAGGTAATTCTGTTTACACTGAAAAAGAAGACCCCAAGGGTGCTTCTTCTCTTTACATCTATTCCATATACTGTACTGCTAATCGACTGATATTCAAGGACTTACTGAATGCTGTTTTACTCATCAAGAGATTCTCATAGGAGCACACTTGCAATGTGATTCTTTGGTGAGGAAGTAAAACCATAACCCTTGAGCAGAGGAACTTCAGAAAGACAAATCTGGAGACAAGAACAGCTGTGAACAAAGATGGAGCAATCAACCTCTGTAATGGAAGATGGTCCTTCCTAACTTGACATCATTCAACAGACACCCTGGTAGCCTTGAGGAAATTAAGCATGGATTGGTCAGAGTGAGCTATACATACATGTTTTTTAGCCCAGATTCTAAGCAGGAAGTAGCTCTTATCACCAAAACTCAATTCACATCCCCTCCCATAAACTCAGTGCAAGATGCTGATCTAAGATAGTGCAGCTAGCAGAAGGAACGCAAGCAAGACTTCAGGCCCACATTAAAGGGAAATTTGCAGGGTCAAGGAAATTACTGAATGTGTCCCTTTGACTAATGCATAGAGAAGCAGCAGTGCTTGCAGAACGTAGAGGAGGGAATGAAAATGCATTATGGCTGTGCTTAATGGGAACTGTTTTGCATTGGCTGTGCTGAAGATTAGAAATAGTCACAGTGCAGCTTTTCTTGTTTTGTTTTTTAATTTTTAAAATGGACAGGTAGCATCATATTTTTATCATGTACAACAAGATGTTCTGAAGTAAATATACATGGCAGAATGGTTAAGTCTAGATAATTAAAGGAAGCATTACTGCATGATGTTATCATTTTTATGGTGAGAGCTCTAACATCCACTCTGTTTAGAGTTTCAAGAATACAATATATCATCATCCATAGTTACGCTGATGTACGCTAGATCTCTTAAAGTTTATTTCTCCTATCTAACTGTAACAGTGTATCCTTTGACCAGCATGGTCCCAGCCATATTATTCTACTCTTTGACTAATCATCAGAGAAATACAAGTCAAAACCACAATGAGATATCACACTGCTTCAGTCAGAACAGCTATTATCAAAAAGAGAAAAGAGAACAAGTGTTGGTGAGGATGTGGTGAAAAGAGAATACTTGCCCACTGTTTGCTGTTGCCACTGTAAATTAGAGCAACCACTGTAGAAACCAGTGGGGAGGTGTGTCAAAAATTAAAAATAGAATTTACAGATGATCCATTCATTCCACCTCTTGGTGTATGGTGTATATTGCAAGGAAATGAAACCAGCATATTGAACAGATATCTGTATTCCTGTGTTTATGGAAGGAATATTTACAATGCTCAAGATATGGAAACAATGTAAATGCCCATTACAAGAGGGGGAAAGCAAATGTGGAACACGATTCAGCCTTAAAAAAATAAGGAAATCTGCCATTTGCAACAACATAGACGAACCTGGAGGATGTTATACTAAGTTATATTAACCAGGCATAGAAAGACAAATACTGAATGATCTCATGCATACGTGGAATCCGAAAATGGTGGTCTCTAGTCATAATGTTGAATTTCTAGCCACAACATTTTGAAAGTCCCATCCTAGTGTGGGGTGGCATAAAACAAGATGCCATGAAATGCATGGAAAAGAAATGGCAGAACTTGAACCATGCAAGAGGAAAAGAAACCCAGGAATAGAGATTTTTCTCCAAAATACACTAATTCAGAGGTCTCTCTAGGTTCTCTGTAAGAAATGTAAGTTTATATAAGAACCTAAGCGTATGTAACAATGATGTATTTATGTGTGATGTATACCCATATGTACATGTGTATATATGTACATATATATGTCAGGATATGTGTGCACATTATAGGAAGCAAACATCAGAGTGCTGCAGCTGAAATCTGAGGATGCTAGAAACCAGCAGAAGGAAGAACAGACAAAGTGACCACACACTGCTTACCATACAGTTTATAACTCAAATTCACACAACCTATGTTATTAAAAAATGTGTCAAGTCAAAAAAAAAATGATCTGAGACTGGTAGTAGTACTAGTTGTGTAGCAAAACCAAATACAAATCTTTTCTGGAAAACCAATTTCATCCTAGAACTAGAAGGTAAAATATGGCCTAGGAGAAAATAATGAATTTGAAGATAAAGCTGAGTAAACTACTTAAGAGTAAGGCATGAAGAAACAAAAAGGAAACAGGGGAGTTTAAGAATCATGGAAAATAATGGGAAAGGCAAACATAGGTCTGGTGTGAACATTAGAAGAAAAAGAAAGTATTAGGCAGAAATAAGATTTAAATAGCTGAGCAGTTTCTTGAGCCATCCATTTAACCGCACTGTAAATACACAATAAGAAAATAGAAAGAACTCCCCTGCTGGACACAGCAAATGGAACCTGAACAACCAAGGGAGATGCTAAAGGCCCCCCCAAAAGAGGAGACATACAACTTCTCAAGAAGTGATGGTTAATTTGACTGATCATTTCTTAATAGCCACAGTGAATGCCTGAAAACAACAGAGGAAAAGAAAAAAAAAAGTGCTGATATAGATGTCAAAATCCAACTATAGTACCTCTCAGGAAAGAGAGAAGAAAACATTTTCAAGCAATCCAAAACTGAAAGGTTTTGTCATATTTAGGTACTCAGTCAGAAAAGCTCTGAAAGATATTCTTCAAGAGGAACAAAATGATTCAAGAAGGCAAGTCTGAGGGAAACAATGGATGAAGAAGAAAATGAAGGACAGATGTAAGTAGGTCAAACCTGATATTAATGAATGAAGCATGAAATTCCATCTGACCCCAGAAAGACTGACCATCACCAAAACATCAAATAATGAACCCTGGCAAGACTGCAGGGAAAAAAGGAAGCTTTCCACATTGTCGGTGGGAATGTAAACTAGTACAACCATTATGGAAACCAGTACAGGAATTCCTCAAAAATCTAAACCTAAAAATTCCATTCAACCCAGCCATTTACCCTTCGAGGTGTCTTCCCAAAAGAGGTAAAGATGTCATACCACAGAGCTACATGCATATCCATGTCTATAGGAGCACAACTCATGATAGCTAAATCATAATAGCGACATAGCAGCCTATATGTCCTCCAACAGATGAATGCATAAAGAACACATGGTATTCACACACAGTGGAGCACCACCCTGCACAGAGATAAACTGGGGTCACCTGTAGAAAAAGGGATGCACCTCGAGGCCATAACATGAAGTGAAATAAATCAGACACCCAATCTTAAATACTGCACTGCTTCTCTTACATGAGAAACCCAAATTACAAATAATGAAGAAAATAAAATATGGAAAGCAGGAAGTAGGAAGATAGAGCTTTCTCAAATGGGGAGGGAATCAAGAAATGGAGGGGGGGAAGGGGAAGGGATGAAAAAAGGGACTGTGGTGTGTCAGGTACATACTAACCTCACACAAAGTGCAAACATGTATTTCGAACATATACTAATAAAAATGAATATTTTACACACTTATAAAAACACTATAGATCTAAAATACTTGGCAATAGCATATAAACAGGATGCAAATGATGTCCTGAGTTTCTTGTGTTCTGGGGATAAAAAATACCGATTTATTTTAGAATACAGTGCATATAACTTCCAAAACAGAAGAGGAAAAGAAGGATGAGAAAATAGTAAGTCCAAAAGAAGATCAATAAAGAAACAAAATGTATCACAGGATCAGAGAAACAAAACAAAAGCACAAAATAACCTGGTAAAAATGTCTAAATCTTAAATTTAAGAATTACAATTTGGGCTGGGGATTTGGCTCAGTGGTTCCAGTGCCTGCCTCGCAAATGCAAGGACCCAAGTTCAATCCCGGGTAAAAAAAAAAAAAGAATTACCACAACCACTATAAAGTAAAAGATTGTGTCTATAAAATGTAGTTGTGGGGGGGATTTAGCTAGATGGTGCCACCGCCTGCCTCGCAAGCTCAAGGTCCTGAGTTCGATCCCTGGTACCAAAAAAATTTTTTTAAATAAAAAAATAAAATAAAATGTAGTTAGAGCTTTTTTACAGAGATGCTGTGAAATGCATCTGTGATTAAGGTGGAACAGATGGGGGAAAGCTATAGTCCAGTAACCACTAAATGAAAGAAAACTAGTGCAATTGTTTTAATACAGCCAAGCAGTCTGGAGATGTGGCACTGATCAGCACGTTACCTTGGCCTGTGTGCTTGCTCTGCTCACACAGGAAGACAGACACAAGTTTCACAAGGAAAACGTCCTGCCAGGCTTGCTCTTCTCTAGCAATCTCGGGCAGTGTTACTCCTCGAACAAATTCTAACATCTCTGTCTCAGAAATTACTTTAAATCCGCATTTTTTTAAAACAATTTTTTCAGCATTAGAAATGGTGGAAAGTCTTTTACAGTAAAAACAAGATGCCCCACCTCCTCTTACAGTATTTAAATCTGTGCTCCCTCAGCCTTGGAACAGCTCTCTCCTCTGTCTCATCTCCATAACCTGTGTCTGCAAAATGAGCCTGACTTATTTTAATGGTGCCATCCCTGCCCTTCTTTCAGTTCCTAAAATTTTCACTTAGGTTCCATGGGTTTCTCTCCAAGTTAAATCTCTTTCGTTTGATCACAGCATTCACTCAGGGTCCAACTCTCTCATTAGGTTTCAATACATTTTCAGATGAAATCAATTAACTTTTGAGGCACTCCAAATGGCTTCATGGTATTTTAAGTAACAACCATGACTTCAATTAAACTTTTTAGGATGCACTAGTCACCTAAAATCTTGGTCCCTAGCAGCTCGCTGAGCTTGTGCTTGAATTTCATGTTAAGTGCATCTCATTTTTGTTGTAGGTTGGACTAATGTACTTGAGCTTCTTTATTTGTTTTACTGATTCCTCAGAAGTCAAGTGTGTTGAACTGTTTGACCATTAAACAGTTTTCCCTGCCTGGATTTTTATACCTTGTATATCATACATGCAACTGACTGGTTTGGTGGTGTTGTCTTTATTACCAGCTCAGGCTTATTAAGTACAAGAGACTAAGCCAATGTGGTGCTTATGATTCAGAGGATCATGATTCTTAGTCACCATTAGCTGCCTGGCACTTATTCAAGACACAGGAAATAATAAGATCAGACACCGCAAACCACGGTAAGGTAGTCCTTTTCTTCCTGGTGTTCTAAATTCTAGAAAGAGCATGGGTTTTACTGTCAAAGGCTTTGGATTGATGGCTAGATTATTTCACTGCCCAGCTAGGTGAGCTTAGGTAAATCCCTTAGCTTCTTTGAGCCTCAATTTTCTCTTCTGTGATGTTAGGATTATTACTATCCAACCTGTTGTGAGGATCAAGTGTGATGGTTTGTGGAAAGCTTTGCATACTGTAATCTGACTAATTAAATGCAATCTGATTAAATAAATAATACTGATTCTTTCTGAAACTGAAACTTCCCCCCAAATTAAGACTCTCACCTAGGAACCAATCTTTCTGATTCTTTCATTTAAGTGAGGAGGAATTAGGCTTGGGCTGTCAAAATATAAACTTTCGCACATTAAATTTTTAAAAGAGTTTACTTGGGCACATGGAGATTCATCAATCAGGGTGCTACAAACTGGAAGTGGTTCAGGGGCCTGAAGGAAAACTTTAGGAGTAAAAGCAGAGCAAATAAATTACTTCATTGTTTAAACTCTGAATAGTTGCTTTCTTTGGACTATTCCAGTGGGAAATTCAAGACTATTCCTCTTTCTCATAGGTGGTTCCTGGACCCACCCGTGGAAGAACTGGGCCTATTAATCCTATCATAGGGACCCGTACCCTCATGACCTAATCTAATCACTATCAATCTGACCCATAGGGACTCAAAATACCATCACATCAGGGGTTAGGGTTTCAATATAAACTTCAGGAAGAGGACACAAACATTCAGGCCATAGCAGGGATATAACATCGTTACTGTCACATTTGCCTATGGAATGTTTTTTGTGATTACTGAACTAAAGTCAACCCAGTCAATCCAGTCATGGGGAAAACCCTGTCCCCTCTATAGTAAAGAACTATACTCTTTAATGCCTCCGCCTAATGCCCCATGGGACTTCTGCACAAACATCTTACCAGAATAGAGATCTGAGCCAGGCCAAGCGCAATGATTCACCTGTTTTGATAACAGAATCAGGTAGAGACCTAAGTGGTCCCCAGGTCAGCATGATCAGAAGCAGACCCTGTGCTTTGAGAATTTTGTTTCTGCATTTTCCAAGTGCCTGGAGTGCTCAAGTTTGACCGATTTAGAAGCCTGATAATTAATCTACAAGTACTTAGTATTTTTGCTTTTGTGTGATTGAGTTTATTGCTTTATAGTCAGAAAATGTGGCCAATAAAAATGTTCTTTTGGAATTTCTTAAGTTTTATTTTTTGGTAGGTGAATGATCTATTTCCACAGCTGATGATTGTAGTAAAGAATGTTTAATTTTGTCCACAGTGCAGAGAACTACCTACATACTTCTTTTTTTAATTAAAAGAAAAATTTTTTTTCAGGCAGAGCCTCCCTTTATAGTTCAGACTGGTCCTGAACTCCTGCCTCAGCCTCCTAGGTGCTGGGATTATAGGCATGCATCAGCACACCAGCTTTCCTACATACTTGTTTTAGAACAGGTCCACTGATTGTATTATCTGAAATATCTATACCCTTACTGATTTCTTGGAAAAATGTGTACTATAGTTTCTAATTAAATTTTGGATTTTATAAGGATTTTTTAAAATTTTTAGTTTTTATTTGTTTTGCCTTATATATTTAACGGAGGTGTTATTGGGAGACATAATATTTTATTAATATTACCTCTCTCATGTAGATTGTACCTTATATTGCTTTCCTATCTGCTTCACGCCTTAGATTTTTATCTGATGTTACATCAGTATAGCTGCTTTTTCTTTACATTTTCTATTTCAATTAAAATCTTTCTACATCCTATTATTTTCCACCTTTCTTTACATTTTATTTTATCTGTTTTTAAACAAGATATAGCCAGAATTTTTAAATACGTTAGTCTGCAGTTCCTAGTCTTTTAATAAAACATCCTTTCACTTTTATTGTCATTTAATATATTTTGCTTTATTCCAGTTATTTCATGATGTGTTTTATTGTTTCATCTTAGATACTCTTTCTTAATTAGCTGTATTGAAAAATGCTTGGTTTTTTTAAGTTTCTACCCTCACTCTGGAATTAGAAAATTTCTTCTTCTGTGTATCTCTTTAGCTCTTTCTCAACTAGTAATTGTCTTCCTGTTTCTTAAGTTGCAAAGTCACAGATATGTAGTAATAAATTTAAATATTAATGCTCCCCATATGAAAATTCTTATTAATCTGTTCTCTACATCATCAGCTTCAACCATGGAAAGGAGTTTCTAATGCCTCCCACCAATTTTGTTGAGAAATTTACATTTGAAATTTTAACCTAGTATTCAGTAAATATTAGCCAGTGCTTACTGCCTGGGGTATGGCTATTATTTCAGACAAAGACATTCAGTTTGCCTGCTCTGTTAGGGAATCAGCGCTTAACTCCTCTTACAGTCTCTTCTTTTCAGGTCTACCTTCCTTCTTTGTATTTGTTTGCATTTTTGGCTGTACCCTCTACTTGAACTTTCAGATAAGCAATTTTATTTTAATCAGGAATTACTCTCTTTTTGAGATCATCTCTGAACTTTTAAATTTAAATTTTTGTGGGTTTTAAAATTGTTTTCCAGAATTATTTTTTATGGTCTCCTATTTTTATACCCCTAAAATGTCTCATTGCATTTTTATTAAATCTCTATTTTCCATTCATTCTCCCTCAACAACATCTGTCCTCATCTCCCTCCCAGTGAACAAATTAACCTGGGCCTCTGGGCTGTGATGTGAAACCCTTCTATGTTCTCAAGATTCCCCAGGTTAGTCAATCCAATACTTTTCCTCCTTCCACAACTGCTCTATCAGCACCAAGGCAGCAAGTGCAGTGTTGTTTAGAAAGTTACACCTTGACCAGCTATCTGTACAGGGCAGGTCCCTCCAGCAATGGACGTCTAGGACGAAGACTCCATAGACTTTGTGATCATTTCCAACTTGACCATGAGCCCCCAAAACCTGGAAGCAAATTTTGCTTATAAAGTGTTGAGAAAAAAAGATAGACATATTGAAGGTCATTATCATCATTCCTTACTATAATAATATAAAGGAATTACTAATTCATAACCAACAAAACAAAAAATAAGACTAGTGAGATACAGAGATTCTGGCTTTTTTTTTTTGTTTTTTGTACCAAGGGTTGAACTTGGGTCCCTGCACTTGCAAGGCAGGCATGAGTTTTTTAATATTTTAAAAATGCAAAGTGGGTGGAGACATGGGAACTGATTTAGCAAAGGAGAACCATGTACTGGTCCAGAGAAGGGACACAGATGAGAGGAGAGCTCATCCCTCATGGGCATGGAGGCCTGGAGGTGGGAGGCACATGGGAAGGAGGCTTCACAGGAAAGGGGCCAGGAATCAAGAGTCAGGAGAAGGTAATGGAACAGCTTGGCACCTGCCCCATGGGTGGCAGGAGGCTCATTTCTGGCTCTCTCCTATAGGCTAGTTGAAAGCAAACAGTGATCAAATAGTAGAATTGTCTTTCAGGATTCACCAGCCCAGAGCTCAAACCTTATTCCAGTGTTTTTTGTGGCACCCTATGTGGAAACAAATGGCTAGACTAGGTTCATTCATTCCTTTAGCAACAACAACACAGAAAAATAGGGGGAAGAAAAAAAAGAGAGGAATTAGATTCTAGATTCATTTCCTAACCATTAAACCTCTAAGATTACCTTATTGTATCGGTTGTTAGGGGAAGTGTGTACTATATCTGTTTATAAACCACTAAATACCAAGATCTACAAATTCCAAGTGTACAGCATAAAGACAAGGAGGAATCTGTGATATATTAATCCTTCATAGTTTGAGTTTGTCTCTGCTATTGTGCTAATTAAATAAATTTAGAGAAATTGAATACCAATTAATATAATCATTTACTGCAAACAGAACTTCTGCAACCTGTTTTTCAGTAACAGTAATTATGAGCTCAGGCTGGAGATGTGGCTCAGTGGTAAAGTACTTGTCTAGCATGCAAAAGGCCCTCAATTCAAGCCCTACTGATGTAAATAGTGACAGTAATGATAATAATAGTAACAATAATAAGCCCAATGCCCCATGTCCCCTGTCCATTCTTTGATGTTGCTCCTCCATAGGTCCTTGATTTTCTTAGACTGTGTCTCCCTCCACCTACTTCCCTGATTTTGTTCCAGTCCATTCGCTAACAGTGTATGGCTATGGATAAATTCGGGGCCGCATTACGTGCTGCACTCCGTGGAGAGACCGGAGAGTGCCTGGTGTGCATGCGGGAGGCAGAGTGGTGTAGGTGGAAAGAGCAGGGCTTCTGGCCTTAGGTCCCTGTGCTCAAAATGCCACTGTGCCCTCTCCTGGCTGTGAAATGTTAGGCAAATTACTTGATCTTTCAGGGCTTTGATTTCTTCACCAGGGAAACTGGAACAGCGTATTTCCTATTCCCACTGGTTATTAGGTGCAATGAATGTGTTATTATATGGGAAGCACTGAGACCAGCACATGGTGCATGGTGAGGCCTACATACAATGTTACGTATTGTTATTGTTAAGATTACAGTAAACAAAGATTTTTAAAACACTCATTTTCTTTCAGTTTTTATATTCTTTTCCCCTAGTCATCTAAACCAGAAACGTGAAAGCCATCCTCTCCTCTGCTTTTTTTTTTTAACCTTCATTAAGCAAAGTTGATTTTTTTTTTTTTTTTTTTTGTTTT